>NC_137834.1:69861441-70461441 GCF_948465745.1 Chenopodium album
TCCCTAAGAGTGACATAAATGTAACTCATCAATTGCAAACTCATTGCATCATATTGTGCCTTCTTGCCTAATTGTGCATTCTTTGTTGTGCATACTCTATGTGTTTTTCCTGACAGTTTGTTGACTTGTGTTTAAGCCTGAAATAAACTGACTAATGACTAAAAGGACTTTGCCTAATTAATTAATTAATTAATTAATTAATTTGAGTAATTAAAGTCTAATAATTTAATCAAAATTGACTTAGTACGACTTTAGGCATGTCCCGTAGAGTTAAAATACTGAAAGCAGTCCTAGATTAATGCTCTAGTAATGGCGACAAGCTTTGGGCTGCAGCGCCACAAGCTGCTGTGCAACGTCGAGCGACATTTCTGTCGTCTAGTGCTGCACTGCAGAATGCGGCGACAGTCCTGTTGCTTTGGCGACAGTTCAGAATTTTACTCGAGTCATCACGACGAGTCTAATTAAACAGTTTGCTAATCAGTTCGATTACTTTGTTAATCACAGTGCCTTTGTTAAGTCCTTAATTAAATCTAGTCACATAGTCTAGCCACATGGTCTTACACAAGATTCTTAACATGTCACCTACACTCACTACACTTACTATTCTTAGCACACACTTTGAGTATATGGCACCATGACCATGTCTTATGTTCATGCATGAGTTGGGGGTACATTTTATTCCTATTTTTTTTATCTCTCTATCTACATCTTCTTTCCATTCTCTACATGCTTTCTCCATGTCAAAACCTTCATTCTTCTTACCTTCTTCCATCCATTGCATGATGAATAGAGTTTGAGTCAAATAATTAACAATTCATATCCCTAATTTCCCTTTCCACAGTACTTGGTCAAGGAGAGAAGGACGATTAATCAAGGACATCGCCTTTATTAAAATACACCTTTTTGATAAACCGATTGTTCGAAAAAGAAAAGCTAAGAAGATAATGGCAAGTCAAGAAGAAGTCAATGAGCTTGAGAAGCAAATGGTTGACGTGACTGAGGTGTTGAAGGCTTTAACCCTCCAAATCAATGACTTTGTTAAGCAACAACAAATGGAACTCATGCAAGAGACCTTGAGCAAGATATCTAATGACTATAAATTCCAGAGCATTAGCTCGCAAGGGGTCTCAGTGGACAAGGAGCTCATTCCGCAGAAGTTCAATGCAACTGACATCCCTAAGTTCAAGGAAACAGATAATCCTTACTTTCACTTAAGAGCTTTTAAAACTATAATGAACATTAAGGGGATTGATAGGAAAGTCTTTCATTCCTTGTTTTCTTTATCTCTTAAAACCGTTTGTCAACAATGGTTCTTTTCTCTTGACAAAGAGAAAACTTCTACTTGGGATGCTATTGTAAACGCTTTCATTGATAGTTATAAGTGTAATATTCAAGTCGAAATCGATTATAGACAACTTCAGATGCTAAGACAAAAAGAGAATGAAGGCGTTACTTCTTTCTTCAATAAGTGGAGAGAAACTTCCGCTAAGATGATTGAGGCGCCCTCCGAAAACGAATCTGTGAGGATGTTCATAAAAAATTTACAAGAAAAGTATTCGAAGCATTTAAAATATCAACACAACTTGAATACTTTCAAGGCCGTTTATGACATTGGAATTGAAATCGAAGATGACCTTGCAAAGCAAAAAGCTAATAACAATAGTAACCACAGTGGCTGGAAAGGAAAGAAGAACGACAATGCTTCTTAGCTTCTTCCTAAAACGCCTACTCTAGCAACAATGTTAGTACCTTTGACCATAACGGTTTCTTAGCTGTGGATAATCAAGGATATAAAAAGAAACCCAAAAGAGATCTCACACCCATTGGAATGACCTACGATGTTGCTTTCGATCGTCTCTATGATCGAGGATTAATCAAACCTATTGGCCCTACCGAGGATCCAACGCCAGAAAATCAATCTTCGAGATGAAATCCGAACTCTTATTGCAAGTACCATCGAGGAAACGGTCATACCACTGATGAATGCTACAGGTTTCAAAATCCTATTCAAGATCTCATAGAAGCAAACAAGATCCCATTGCCTCTAGCTAGCGAGAAGACTGGGTGATGATGAAGCAAACGACACAACACAAGAGGCGAGCTTCAATGATAAGATTTCATTACCTCTTTTTCTATTTCTTTTTTCATTTTTCCTTTCCCCAATAAGTCTAGAATAGGCACCTTTATGTTCCCTTAAATTTATGTTATAGGTTTTTACTTTTTCCCTTTTAATAAAATGAGCATTTATTTTCTTGCATATGATCGTTGCATTGCACTACATTAAAAAAAAATCCATGTCAAACTAAGCACAAGGTAAACCAATGATTTGAGGCACCCCTTGTAGCCACATCATATCACCTTTCACCCTTCAAATATGCAATCCTTTTTTGATAAACCACTTTTAGCCTCGTCTAACGATAGACTTTTCTTTCTTTAACCCATGTCTACCTAACCTTGGGAAGGGATGGTGTGCAACTTATGCAATTTTAAATTTCATAAAAAGCTTGAGTGACTTCAAAAGATTAAAATAGCAAAAAATAAGCCAAAAAATAAATAAAAGTGTACAAAAGGGCAAGTGTTCCAATATATTTGATATGAACATGTCTTTGATAAGAACACGTCTCAGATTGCGTCTCTTATCGAGTGCTCGGTACCGTGCCTGAGAAACATGAATGCGAAGTGAGTGATAGACCGCATGATCGGGATTGCCCACACTTATAAAAATAAAAAAAATGCTAAAGAAAAAGAGAGAGCTAATAAAAAAGAGTTAAAAAGCCTCAAGCATACAAATATAAAGATTAAAAAGCAAGGTTGCACACCTTGGGGGCTTATCTAGGGTCTTGAGCCTTTATCCCCTTCTTCTTCAACCTTTAGCCTAACCACGTTAACCCTTAAAAATACCTCTTTGAGGTATACACACACTTGTGATAGGTTCGGCGAGAGATAGGTTCGGCTTGATTCCTAACGGATACGTAGGCAACCTCACATCGAGGTGCGGCCGTAATAAACATGCATTCATACTCACATTCACACATTCACACCATGATCATATTAAGGGGATCTCCTATGCTAATCCCTATCTACTTAGAGCTAGACTTGGGGGCTTGATCCTTACATCATTAGCCTACCCAGCCTAAGAGTCACCACCATTTGACTCTTTTCAATATCTTATTTCACACACTTAGCCTTTGCGGCCTAAATTTAGTGTCACTATCACACACATCACAGATACATGACCAAATATACTTCCCTTAGGAACCCTTTGTCATGAAATCTTAACACAAAGATGAAGCATGCCTTGTCATACCAAGATCAATCATCATTGCATCACAAAGTATGAAGTACTTAGCCTCCGCGCCTAAGTTACCTATATACTTTAATTATCGAGTCAACTAGGATAGTCTAAGACGTTACAATCCTTGTACTGTGAGAGACAACGTTAACAAGTTAAGCTCATTCAACATGCACCATCAAACACTTCAATTCTTTTTCGCGTCTTTCTTTTTCGAGAGAAAGTCGGTACCCTCCATAAAATGAGGGAATTTTTTGCTTTTTCGCCTTTTGATTCAAGAACATCACAATGCAATGCACACACGAGTCATGTTGTGTTATCACATTGAGTCAACACAATGCACACATGAGTCACGTGAAGTGAGTTGTCATACCTTGAGTCATGTCAAGTCGATGATTCAAGCAACACTAAGTCTTAGGTCAACCCTAAAGAAAGATAAGCAAATTCCTATAGTCAAAGATATAAATACAGGTGCATCCGAGCAAGCAAGAACATTCCCGGATTTTTTTTGAAAAACCGCAAATATGACACAAGAGATTCTTCCAAGATGAGAATAGTTTGAGCAAAATTACATGGATCAGTAAATTAAATATGAAGAGCTTTAATTTACAAAAGATTTGAGCAGATTTGGTTGAAAGGAAACGACAAAGTTCAAAGTTCGGAGCGAAACCAAGCAACAACAAGGGAAAAATAGGGAAGACCCAACTCCAGCGCCAGACGACAAGGCTGTCCCCTGGCGACAAAGTAAAATTGTGGCGCGAGCGGCGTTGCAGCAGCGACAGAGCTCGAAGCCTCTCATAACGGTTATTTCGACCTCATACGGTAGTTTTGGGTTCCTTGGTACGCTAGTTAGCCCCTATAAGAAAATTGACATGATTAGTAGTCGGATCGATTACAATCGCAGTAAGTGATTGACCTGACGAAGATCATCTCACTTAGCTTAAGCGCCTAAGAATTGGCTCATTACAAGCACCAAGACATCGGTTCAAAAGCAAACACTTATAAGACAATTTTTCCAAGATTGCATTGTCATTCCCGACTGACAATTTTTCCAAGATTGGATTGTCATATTTGGCAAAGTTTCCAAGTGTGGATTATCATGCTCCTTCTCTGTTTGGAAATTTTTTTCCATGTTTGGATTGTCATCTTTAGCTATTTTTCCGAGATTGGATTGTCATACACATGGTTCCCTATGGCAAAATTTCCCAAAGAATTGTCGTAGGTCTCTACTCATCATAAATTTCGGCAAGGATTCCTCAACGTGGATTGTCATTCATTTCAGTAAGTGGCAAATTTTCCTGAAGTGAATTGTCGGTCGACTCTTTTTTGCAAAAGTTCTTAGACGTGGATTGTCAATAGTGGCAATATTTTCCTAAAAGGATTGTCGCATAGCGTTGGCAAATTTCCAAGTTGGATTGCTTTTGAGAGTTATATTCAAAGATGTGGATTGTCGATCGTAGCAAGGTTCTTATAACAGATTGTTACGAAGCATTGCCAACTTTTCCCAAAAATTTAATTTTGGCAAATTTTCCGAGATACGGATTGTCGCTTCATCGTGGCAACATTTCCAAGGATTGATTGTTACGAAGCATTGACAACTTTCCCCAAATCGTATTGTCATACATCATACAAGAGTTATGTTGGCAACTATTCCCAAAGAAAAGAGAATTGTCATCACCCAAAAACATCAACAGCAAAATTCAAGCAGCATCAAGGATCGACAAGCGTTGATCTTCATTAATTTTCTTCGGAATATTATCGCAACAACTGAAGGTCGTTTCAAGCGAAGCAATCTTCGATAGTATTCTCTGGCTTTCAGAAGACTATCACATCGAAAATTAAAGGCAGTTACAGACGTAGCGGTCTTCGGGCGATACCCCCTAGCTTGAGGAAGAGCGTTAAATTAAAAAGGAAAGCTCTTTGCTCGGAGATGCGTGGGCATATAATTCAAAGCTCTTTGTTCAGAGTCGCGTGGACATATCAAAAAGCTCCATTGTTCAGAGACGAGTGAAAATCAAAACAGCAGGATGGAGTTCCCTAGCTTGTGTAAGGTTGTCACAACAGCAATGCAACACAAATTGGTTACTTCCAAAGACGTGTGCTCGACGGTGAAAGATACACGTTTCTTAACTCTCTAATCTATTTTAACAAACGCTAGTTTGCAGGTATCGGCGTTACAAGAATGATTTACAATCGCTGAACGTTCTGAATCATTATCCGTCCCTATCGCTACTTTGACTTTTGTTTTTGAAACTTGCATTTCTCCAAACTCAGTCAAAGTGGGGGCTTCTGTAGGCACCCATTTGTGTCTCCCCAAAACCAAACAAAGTGATCAGTACCTTTCACGTCGAATCGTAATCGAATGAAGTGAAAGTGTGGAAAGTCTAGTGTTGTGGTTAGTTTTTATTTCTTTTCTTTCTCTCTGTTTTTGAAAACCTATTTTGAGAAAACAGCTAATCCAGTTTGGTTTGGTCCATGGCAAGGGTCCAATAATAGTGTAGTTGGGTCAGGTTCGAAAAGAGCTTTCCAACGATATATTATAAGCCCAATTCCGTGAATAATGAGGAAGTTATGGCCAAATTACTAAACTGTGCCCGGTTTGATATTTATATGCGGCCCAATGGTATAGAGGAGGGCCTATTATTGATTTATCATTCCTAATGCGATTTTGATTGATTATAGTCTTCTAGAATCTTCTAAAAGGTTCTTTTGAATCCTAATTTGATTAGCATTGATAAATTGACTTTTAAGAGTTTTAATTAGAATAAAGGAAGTGTTTTAAGGAAGTTACAGTTTTGACCTCTCGTACGCTTAAATTTTATAAATATATGAAAACGCGTGGAAAAACTTATTGCAGCGCCGTACGACACGTCTGTCGCCTGGCGACAGACCTGGCGTCTGGCGATAGCCCTGTCGTCTGGCAACAGGTTCGGCGTCTGGCGACACCCCTGTCGTCTGGCGACAAGCGCGTGTTTGGCGACACCGTCATGTTTTATTCTTTTCAAAACTCTGATTCGTTTTTTATCATATCCGACTGATTTTCTCTATAAATAGCCTCCTAAAATTCTGTTTTGAATCATCAAATATCAACAATAAAAATTTTTCACTAATTCTCATCACCAACTCTCATCAAGAAATTCTTGATGTTTTCTCTCTCTTTTTTAAACTAGCTTCTAAAATACAAAATTCCGCATTCACAAGATCTAGACACACCTAGCCAAATTCGAAGTTACCTTCGCCCAAGACGTGAAAGGTTTATTTTATGAGGGTTTGGTCCCAAATCTCTCTTTTAATAATTTAATTTAATTGTTTGTTTTATTATTTTCCTTGAAGTTACTAACGTGTGTATTTTGTTATTAGAAAGACGTACGAGGCATCCAAGTAAGTGCTTTAATTGTTTGCATTGTTATTATGATATAGAAATCATGTCTAGGTTGTTATTTTGATTTCTAATGTCATGTTAGGGTGTTTTGATCTACCTAGTATCATGTTTAGGGAAAAGGTTATAATATCAAATATGCTTATTCCTGCGATGCTTCCTATTGTCTTTCTTAATATTCATGTTAATATCATGTTAGGGCTAAAGCTTTGATTTTTATTGTATAGTGACATGCTAGGGTTTGTTATTAATCTTTTTAGTATCATGCCTAGGATCTTGCTATTATTATGCTTTAACATGATTTTTTTTCATAATTGTTATTATTATTATTATTATTATGATTATTTTGGATTATAATTATTATTATGTTGCTTGATATTTAATTATTGTTATTGCTTGATCACATCTTTTATGCATGTTTAAAGGGAATTAGTACTTGTAATCACGCTTAATAATATAATTAATGATCTTGTTAGGGTTAATTTGATTATAATTCAAGTGATCGCCAATAATAGTTTATTTGTGCATTAATATTCAACCAACATAGATTAAACAGGTTTAGGGTAAACCTATTGTTTGCATGTTAGTCAGAAAGCGCACATGAATACGATCAGAATAAAGTAGAGGCTTATAATTAGGGCAGGTTCAATCTCTTTTAGGTTGGATTTGTACCTTCATCCCCTAATTACCTTACAGTCTTTGTTCCAGACCTTTTGGAGTTAACGATCTCCTGGATCGTTAATGGGTGTAACCTTCACCCTGTGAACGGTTTACAAGTTCCTAAAACTTGTTGGCGACTCTTTTGCTCTAACTTCTTTTTCTTTGGACGCCACCATGCTTAAGTGTATGATCACAGTAGGGTTCAAGTTTGGGGTAATGCTTGAAATATTCCCTACACTCACCCAATATCGATCGCTTGGTAAAGCAATGATCCGGAGGAGCCAGGTGAATTATGTCCTCAACCGGACCATAAATCATCTTATAGGTAATGGATATGGGTGGAGCAACGAACTCCGCATGCGCATCCTAACAAAATAAATACAGGTAGTTAATATCTACTTGGGGGCTATACAAAAGGAAAACAAAGAAAATGAGGAATACCTCCTCTGCCCCCTCTTGCAAAACAGGTGGTGGAGTCAAAAACGGCAGCAACGTCTCCTCATAGCATAGCTCCGAACGGGCATGAGTCTGCCAATGTTTGCCCGCTGGTGACCTACTCCTCAAGGTCCAAAATCTCTTCTTATTAAACATGTGCCGAGGAGGGCGAGCAGGAACGACAAAGGCCTTGTAGGAGTGTTAAATAGCTACTCTCTCGCTTAGGAATACACAGTGTCATACGTCCCTTGAAAGTACCGATGCTGAGCAGTGTATTGCGCTGCAAGTGCAGGAATGTCGAAATCGGCCCACGGCCAAAACTCTGCTTCTTGCTCCTACAAAACACATATTTATAATATAAAATTCTACTAAAGGTAATAAAAGGCAAGTATTCGAGGAATATACCGAAAGGATCAACTCCTTCACACGAGCGGTAGTAGCCTGATCATTGAGACGACCTCCCCAATAGGCAGCAATGGGGAGCTCGCGAGGTGAAGGTCTTCCCGACGCAAGAGACGGAAAATACTCGTAGAACGAACCAGATCTACAAGAATAAAGAAGTGTCAACAAATGCTAATACGGATCTAGAGCTGACTTTAATAAAGGGGATAAAGTATACCTCTACGAGTCTCTAAACATCGGGGAGCGCGATATCTCCCACGAAGGAACTATGACGACTAGAAAGCCGCAATCCGACTAGGAAGTCCGCCTAGGCCAAGCAGGCCCAATCATACGACCCGACCATGTGAAGGTCGCGAAGAGCAGGAAAGTAGTAAAGTAGGACTCGACTACCTCTGTCAGGTTAAAAGGTCCCTGACAGCAAGATAAGAGCAAAGATATGCACCCGCTGCTATGAGGTGGTCACACTATCCTAAAAAGCTGCCACGAGCGTGGACCGGCGGATACATCGAGAGTTGAGATGCGTCGGCTCAGCCTCACTATGACCCCAAACAGTAATAGGGCGCAACAGCTCCAGTACCTCTTGAGAAAAGACAGTGATCTCTCTATTAAATGGAAGTGCGACCCCGTTATGAGACTGAAGTCAGTAGAGGTAACAATCATTTCACCTTAGAGAAGTGGGAGGTGTTGGTGCTGTCCCAAAAGAACTCCACAAAAGCTCAGACCACGTAGCGGCTCTGTGCGAAAGAATCCGAGTGGCTAACAACAGAGGATTCAAGCCACTAGACTCCCACCGGCGACACAAATCGTCATGGTCAGAAAGTAAGTATCGTACAAGGAGCCGATAGCCTCGTTGCTAGAATCATGGCTACAAACTCTCCCAATGTGGATCCCACGCCGAACGCGCTCTGAGATGTGGAACTCTGGCGCAAAATACAGAGTGCGCTCGTCCCACTCTAGGAACTCCCCTATAGGAGAAGAGGTCCCTACAGTGGCATCAACGGGATCGTCCTCCCAAGAGCCTCCTTAGAACAATAGCCGGAACCGCGTCGTCTAGCCATGTAATATTATGCAAAATGACAGTAAATTAAGGTTCTATAACATCTAAGGTTCTTCTAGCCACATGATACTATGTTTACCAAAAATAGAGTACGTAGTACTAAAACAGAGCATAATTTCAATACATGCATAAATAGCACTTTTCAGTAATTAAACAATTTCTTGTAATAATATGACAAATATTGTGACAAATTGGACAAGAATGGCTAGCAAAAACGCAAAGAACAAGCCGCATTATTCTCACAAACTCAAGAGGTACAACAATGCTGGCAGTTTGTTCATTTCTTCACCAAATTGAGTGAAACAAGTCTCAAAATACTCTAAAGGCAATATATAAACATAATCATGCAATTTCATGCCATAAGATTCAACGAACAAGGCAAATTAAGCATAATTGTGTTCTAATTTCCCAAAAAGTAGCGAATAAACATGCGTAAATTCAGTCAAAACCGAGATAAGTTTGAGTAAAACATAAATAGATTGGGAAACTAGATGAAATAAGCTTTGATTTGCAACAACTTTGAGCAAAATTGGTTGAGAGACGAGGAGAACGAGCAAGTTGAACTTCTAGGCGAAATCACGAGCAAACAACAACATCCATGGAAAAATGAAGAAGAAAGGGGTTTGATTTGAAAAACCCTACATCAGCGCCAGACGACAAGCTTGTTGCTAGGCGCTAACGCATGTTGCGTGGTGATAGAGCAAAATCCGTGCGACATCACGTATCAACGTGCGCTGGTGTGGCGACAGGATGCGTGGCCCCTAAAAATGGTTATACGGACCTTATACAGTAATTCCGGGTTCCTTGGTACGCCATTAAGCCCCTATAAGCAATTTGACATGATTAAGTATTCGGCTCAATTACAATCGCAATAAGTGCTCAACCTGACAAATAATCGTCCCACTTAGCTTAAAGCGCCTAAGTATTGGCTCATCGTAGGCACCGAAGTAATGTTTCACAAAAAATCACAAGCACCAAGGTACCGGCTCATTCACAAAATGCGACAAGGTACATGCATAACATCGAAATCAGCATCTATGAAGCACATCACTAAGGATCAACAAGCGATGGTCTACGATAATTTTCCTCGGAAGATTATCACTATGAAATTGAAGATAGCTACAAGCAGCGGTCTTCAACGATGTCCCGAAGTAGAGAGGAGATTGTTTATAGCGGCGAGGTACAACCGACGCGAGGTTTTTTCCACAAACCCAGAAGATGGCGAGGCACAATCACCTTCGATGATGTTCTGAAGTAGAGAGGAAATTGTCTATAGCGGCGAGGCATATCCATGGCGAGGTATTGCCACAAACCTTGAAGATGGCGAGGCATAGTTACTTTCAACGATGTTCCTGAGGCACTGTGAAGGATTGTCACAAGCAACTGAAGATAGAAAGGCACTGTTACCTTCAGATGGCATTCACAAGGCACTATGGAGGTCGTCACCAACAAATGAAGCAACAAATCGGTTACTCCAAAGACGTGTGCTCGACGGTGCAAGATACGTGTTTTGGGAAGGTAGTTTTGACATCCATCCGCCATATTTCATAGTTGTAATATGCAACAATCGCTAGGAGGATCCGAACAAATTTAAGCATTGCGACCAGAGAAAAGGTTTCATCGTAATCAATACCATAAATTTGCTTGTAACCTTTGTCTACCAATCTAGCTTTCCAATTCTAGTGATGTGGATGTTTTTATTAAAATATCTCTCTTTCTGATTTCAAAAAATAATTTTTAAATCTCTATTTATGAAAATAGCTAGTCTAATTTGGTTAGGTCCATGATAATGGTCCAATAATAGTGTAGTTGGATTGTGCTTGAAAAGAGCTTTCCAATGATATATTATAAGCCCAATTCCGATGAATAATGAGGAAGTTATGGACTAAATTAGATTTGGCCCAAATGATTTTATGTGGCCTAATGATGTAGAGGAGGGCCTATTAATTATTTTTTTTAAAAGTTGTTAGAATGGATTTTAATCTTCTAGAATTATTTAGAAGGTTCTTTTAAATTCTAATAAGATTAGGATTAATAATTACATTTTAAAGAGTTTTATTTTGAATAAAATATGTGATTTGTCACAAACATGATTTTAATCTGATCAACGCGGAATTATCTTCTTAATCATATTAAGAAGATGATTCCGCGTACAAAGCGCGTTTTAATTCTGAATTAGCGCGAGACGACAAGGCTATTGCCTAGCGCTGACAGCTGTTGCCTAGCGCTAAGCCAGTCGTCTAGAACAAACTCCTGTTGTTGGCGACATGAGGTATTTTATTCCAAATATGTTTTGATTTTATTCCAAACAATTTTTTTCTATAAATAGGGGTCGTATCTTGATGAGTGTCATTTATGGCACTCATCGGGTAGTCTTTTAGGATGATTTCATCTTCCTTTTTATGCTTTCTAATCTTATTTTTGGTCTTTTTTCCTTTAATTCCTTTCTTTCTTTCTTTCCTTGTGTTTTTCGTGTTTTCTTCGTGTTTTCCTTTTATTTGGTTCTTTTTCCCTTTTATTCCTTTTCGTTGTTCGTTCTTGTAGGTACCTAGGATTTGTCTTTTCAAGGGAATCAAGATGCGATATATTAACTAAGCAAGGAGGAAATAGTCGGCATAGAGAGGGCATCAAGCCCTGCCAGTCTGCCGCGGCAGCGGGTACTGAAGGCCGCGGGCGCGGGCTCATATGCACCAAATTGGCAGATTTCGAACAGGAACTCTCCGCAGGCTTGCCGCGGGCGCGGGTAGTTTGGAGAGCCCGCTCGTACCAGAGAGACCGCGACCCTCTGATCACCCTTTGGGAGCAGGGGATTCGCCGCGCTTTTGCCGCGGGCGCGGGTGCTTTTTCCGCTGGCGCGGGTGTTGCCTAGAAAGCCAGGCGGAGTTTTTAATTGGTTCCGTACCAGTTTTTCCGCGGGCGCGGGGTTTGTTGGAGAGGGCGCGGGAATCCCGTTTTTCTTCTTTGCCTATAAATACACTTGTAATTCCTTTTTGAAGATAACTTTTAGATAATTTTCATTAGCTTAATTTTAGAGAGAGAAGTTTGAGAGAAGTTCTTGGTATTGGATTTGTATTTCAACATTGGATCAATTGTGCTTGGATTTCTTCATTTTCAATCATTAATGTTAGTAAGATTTTCTTCTTCTAGTTCATATCTTACTTGATTGATTTAGTTTCATCTTTGATTGTTTGTATTGCTTGGATTTGAATTGGATATTGTAGTTGATATTGCTTTCTCTTGATTTTAATTTAGAATGATGATCAACGGTAATTCTAGTGATTTGTTCTTGAGTTACACCATGATTAGTGAGTAGATTAGTTTCTAGGGAGAAGGGGAAGCATGCTTGATTGATAATTTGTGCTAGTTGATGATCTTTGATTGATTGAATTGTTGCAATTAAATTGGTTGACATAGTTTTGCATGTGATTAATTAGATTAGGAATGATCAACCTATAAGATTAATCTAGATTGCATTGCATTTCTTAATGACATGACCCATCAATTTGAGAATTGCTTTAATTTATTGAGTTTGATTGTGAATTTCCTTGATTAGCCATTCATAGTGACCCCTAGTTTGGCCTCTAGGAGATAGCTCTTGAACTCTCTTGATTGCTACTATTGTTTGTCCTTTGCAATGCTGGAATCAAATGAAGAAATTGTCGATTAGCAATATTATTGAATTAGCATGTGGAACCAATATCCCTAGCATTTAGCTTATTGAATTACTTGATTAGTATAATTTTGCTATCATAACACCAACCATTTTCTCACTTCAATCTCCGAAATAGCTTGATTTAGGCTACAGATAACACCAACTAACTCCTTTGGGTTCGACACTATACTTACCTATACTTGTTTTAGGTTGGTTTAGGATTTTATAAATAGTGTTTGATTTTGGGATAGGCAATTAACGACTAGTTTATTCCTCTATCAAAATGGCGTCGTTGCCGGGGAGTGAAATTGGTGCTTAGCTTTAGTTGTTGAGTCTATTTCATTTTAATTGAAAAAAAAAATATACAAAAAGATTTTGTTTCTTAAGGCTTCATTTGTAGCCGTGCTACTAATATTTTCATTGAGTTTTGCATGCATAGAGCTCGTGATCGGTCCATTGTGCCTTTTGACCCGGAAATCGAAAGGACTCTTTCAAGGAGAAGAATTGCTAGTCGATCCTTTGAATTTAGTTATTCAAGAGAAGAATGATTTGAAGAGGAACTAGGCATGGGAGATCAACCAAGATTTGCTTTGAATGAATTGGGAATTCCCGGTGCGTACAAGATTGAGAGTGGAATTGCTCCACCTACAACACCGGCGAATGACTTCGAAATTAGGCCGGCTATGATCGCTTTGATAGAAAGGAGACAATATAGCGGAGCTAAGAATAAGAGTCCATTAAACCATCTCAAGGAGTTCGAAAATTATTGCAACACTATCAAAGTGAACGGAGTTTCTCAAGAATTCATCTGGCTAAAGTTGTTTCCATTTTCTCTCATAGGCCGAGCCTTGGAGTGGTTGGATAAGGAGGTAAAGACAAATTCCCTTCGAACATGGGACGAAGTCACCAAGGAACTCTTGTCCCGATTCTACCCAAAAAAGAAAACGGCGGAGGCTAGAGCTTTGATTCAAGGGTTCAAGCAAAGACCTAATGAAAGCCTCTACGAAGCATGGGAGAGGTATAAAGAGTACCAAAGGGAATTTCCCCACCACAGAATTCCAACCTATCAAGTCATTCAAATTTTCTATGGTGGCCTAAGTCCTCAAGGCAAATCATGCCTTGATTGGGGTGCCGGAGGTCCCATAATGAATCGGACGGAAGAGGAAGTGGTGGACATTATAGAGGACGTGGTTAAGTACTATAGAGATTGGAAAGATGGTCAGAGGGATTCAAATAGCAAGAATGGCTCTTCGGTGTACTCTATAGACCATCTAAATGCGATCAACAACTTATCCTCACAAATGACAAACTTGGGGAAAGAAATGACCGCGATCAAGGCCAAGTTGGAAGGCTCCTTTTCTTCTCAAGCTTCGAATTCTCCCTCCCAATTTAAGGGGAGAGGTACCTTTTCTAACTCTTAACCCCCTCCCTCTTAAAATAATATGCCTAGTGGTTGCTTGTTTTGTGATGCATGTGGATCTTATGATCATGACTCTTGTAATTGCCCTCATGCTTCTCCGGATTGTGGTGATGATTTTGATAATAGTGAGAGTGAGCATGTGAATTATGTGTCAAATAATAATGTGCAAAGGTTTGATAATCAAAGAGGTCAAGGTTTGAATTACCAAAATCAAGGTAATTTTGACAACTATAACCAAGGTCGTGGTTATAGGAACCTAGGGAACCAAAGTTCTCGTGGTAACTATAACAATCAAGGTTATAGTAGTCAAAATCAAAACCAAAATTATGGTAATCAAAACCAAAGTTATGGAAATCATAACCAAGGTAGTGGAAACCGTAATCAAGGTTATGGTCAAAATCAAAATAGGGGTAATTGGAACAATCAAGGTAGGGGCAATTTTCAAAATAATTCTCAAAGAGGTCCCCCACCCGGATTTGTTCTAAAGACTCAAGGTGAAAATTCCTATTCACAATCTTCTTCTTCTAGGACCAATTTGGAGGAAATAATTGAAAATCAAACCAAGTTGTTGAACACATATATGGCAGTTAGTGACAAGAAGTTCAATGAAATGATGACCCACAACAAAATGCTCGAAAACCAAATTTCTCATCTTGCTAGTGCTTTGAAAGACCAAGCAAGCCCTTGTTCTTTACCTTCCCAAGGCCTAGATCCCAAGAAACCCGTGAATGCTATTGTTAAAAGGAGTGGTAAGGTTCTTGAGGAGAGATTGCCTAGGAGGAGTGATAACAAGGAGGTCCCCAAGGAAGTTTTGGTTGAGAATGAGGGAAGTAGAGCATCTTTAGATGAGGTTGTGGTTGAGACACCAAGAGAGGTGAGAGTATAGGAAGAGATTGTGAAACCCAAGCTCCCTTATCCCCAAAAATTCATGAGACACAAATTGGATGAGCAATTTGGGAGATTTATTGATATGCTCAAACAACTTCACCTTTCTCTACCTTTCACCGATGTGATCAACCAAATGCCTAATTATGCCAAATTCCTCAAAGACATTTTGAGCGGAAAGAGGACTTGTGATGTTGTGGAGACAATCAATTTGATTGAAATTGTAGTGCGATCATCATGAACAAAATGCCACCCAAGTTGAAAGACCCCAGAAACTTTTCCATCTCTTGTGCTTTTAACAAGATGCAATTTGATAATGCCTTATGTGACTTAGGTGCTAGTGTAAGCTTAATGCCATATTCGGTTTATCAAAGACATGATCTAGGGGAACTCTTACCTTCTAACATTACCTTGCAACTAGCCGATAGGTCAATCAAGTTTCCAAAAGGTAAAGTGGAAGATGTTCCATTGAGGGTTGGGAAGTTTGTGTTCCCGGTGGATTTTGTTGTTTTAGAAATGGATGAAGATGCTACCATTCCAATTATTCTTGGTAGACCCTTTCTTGCTACCTCGGGTGCTATGATAGATGTAAAGTGTGCAAAGATTTCCCTTAAGGTAGGAGATGAGGTCATAGAATTCGATTTGAATGAAAGCATGAAATATCCAAGTTCTTCTCTTGAAAATTGCATGATGATTGACTCTCTTGATCATGTTGTGTCTTCCATGCATGAGCACTTGCTCACCTCTAACGATGCTCTTGAGAATGTTTTGTTGAACAAAGAAAAGCTAGGTGTACCATGCAAGGAGGTAGCATTGTATGAGGAATTGCTTAATGGAAGCATGGAGGAAGTGGATGAACAATTGTGCTTGAAGATCTCAATTCATGAAGCTTTGCAAGCGGCCGCAACAAAAGAAGGTAAAGGTGTGCCTATGGTAGAGCTCAAACCTCTACCATCACACCTTAGGTATGAATTCTTAGGCCCAAATTCCACTTACCCCGTAATTGTTAGTGCATCCTTGAGCGAGAGCCAAGCTCAAGCGTTATGTTGTGTCTTGAGAAAACACCAAGGTGCTTTGGGCTATACTATCGATGATCTTAAAGGTATAAGCCCCGCTTTGTGTACGCACCACATAACGCTTGAGGAAGGCACCCTTCCTTCTATTGAACGACAAAGAAAGCTACACCCTCAAATGGGAGAGGTTGTGAAAAAAGAGATCACCAAGCTCTTGGATGCGGGAATCATATTCCCCATCTCAAGCTCTAGGCGGGTTTCTCCCGTTCATGTCGTTACTAAGAAGAGGGGTATGACCGTAGTCAAGAATGAGAGTGGTGAGCTCATTCCAACTAGGACGGTCACCGGTTAGAGGATGTGTATAGACTATAGACGTCTAAATACATCCACCAAAAAGGATCACTTTCCCCTTCCATTCATTGATAAAATGTTAGAGAGACTAACAAGGCACAAGTTCTATTTCTTCCTTGATGGCTATTCGGGATTTTTCCAAATTCCAATCCTCCCCGAAGATCAAGAGAAAACAACATTTACATGCCCCTATGGGACCTTTGCCTATAGGAGAATGCCCTTTTGCCTTTGTAATGCTCCCGCAACTTTCCAAAGGTGCATGATGAGCATTTTTGGAGACATGTTGGAGGAAGAAATGGAGGTATTTATGGATGATTTCTCTGTAGGTGGGGTTTCATTTGAAGAGTGCCTAGTTAATCTTGAGAAATGTTTGGCTCGGTGTGTAAAGGTTTATCTTGTCTTGAATTGGGAGAAATGCCATTTCATGGTGGAGGAGGGGATAGTTCTTGGGCATAAGATCTCTCATAAAGGAATAGAGGTGGATAAGGCCAAAATTGAGGTTATTGAGAAGCTTCCACCTTTGGTGAATGTCAAGGGAGTGAGATCATTTTTGGGTCATGCCGGTTTTTATATTCATTAAGGATTTCTCACTCATTGCCAAGCCCCTTAATTATCTTCTTCAAAAAGATGTTGAGTTCGTTTTTGATGATAAATGCTTGGAAGCATTTAATAGATTGAAGAAGGCCCTAATCTCTACCCCCATTGTTCAAGCCCCAAGATGGGATTTACCCTTTGAATTGATGTGTGATGTTAGTGATTGGGCAATTGGAGGTGTTTTGGGACAACGTGTGGAAAAGAAGCTTTATGTGATTTACTATATGTCCAAGACACTAAATGGGGCCCAAAAGAATTACACAACAACGGAAAAAGAATTCTTGGCCATTTTTCACTCTTTCGAGATATTCCAGTGTTATTTGTTGGGTTCCAAGACCATTGTCTTCACGGATCATGCGGCTCTCAAGTATCTCTTTGCCAAGTAAGAGTCCAAGCGAAGGTTGATTCGTTGGGTGCTTGAATTACAAACTTTTGAAATAGAGATTAGGGATAAGAAGGGTGCAGAAAATGTTATGGCAGACCATCTTTCTCGCTTTGAGGGTGATCAAATTCATTATGATGGTCTACCAATTGAAGATAGAATGCTTGATGATGTATTGTATGCCATTAAGGTTAAGGGTCTTCCATGGTATGCCGACTTGGTGAACTTTCTAGCATGTGGGGAGTTTCCACCTTCGTTCTCCAAGAACCAAAAGAAGAAGCTCAAGAGGGAGGCAAGACATTACTTGTGGGATGAACCAATCTTATATAAACGCGGGGTGGATGGCTTACTTCGACGTTGTGTCCCGAATGAAGAGGTGCCAAGTGTTCTAAAGATGTGCCATTCGGATCCAAGTGGCGGTCATATGGGCGTTTCAAAAACCGCCACTAAGGTTCTTCAATGTGGTTTGTGGTGGCCGCATCTCTTCAAAGATTCATGGGGCTTTGTAAAGTCATGCGACCGATGTCAAAGGGTTGGGAATATATCCAAAAGGAATGAGATGCCTCAACAGCTTATTCTTGAATTAGAGGTGTTCGATGTTTAGGGGATTGACTTCATGGGACCATTCCCATCTTCATATGGTAATCAATTCATACTTGTGGCTGTGGACTATGTTTCTAAATGGGTTGAGGCCATTGCCTCCCCTACTAATGACCACAAAGTAGTGTTGAAGTTGTTCAACAAAATCATCTTCCCAAGGTTTGGTGTGCCTAAGGCTGTGATAAGCGATAACGGATCTCATTTTGTTCACAACGCCTTCCATAAGATGTTGAGGAAACATGGAGTGTATCAACGGTTCGGCCTCCCATATCATCCTCAATCGAGTGGCGAAGTCGAGGTCTCCAATCATCAAATAAAGCTCATTCTTGAGAAGACGGTTGCAAGGAATAGAAAGGATTGGTCGGACAAGTTAGATGATGCTCTTTGGGCTTATAGGACGGCTTTCAAGATGCCGATTGGTACCACACCATATATCCTTGTCTATGGCAAGTCTTGCCATCTCTCGGTGGAGCTTGAACACCGTGCTTTATGGGCAATCAAAAAGATAAACTTTGATTTAGAAAGTGCGGGGGAGAAAAGGTGGTTGGATCTTCATGAGCTAGAGGAGCTTAGACTTGATGCTTATGACTGTGCTAGCACCTACAAAGCTCGTTCCAAAGAAGCTCATGATAAGCTTATTGAGAAAAAGGAGTTTTGTGTGGGTGATAAAGTCGTCCTCTACCACTCGAGAATGAATTTATTTCCCAGAAAGCTCATGTAAAAATGGAGTGGTCCTTTCTTGGTGAAAGATGTTTTTGCTAATGGCACCGTGGAGATTTATCCTTTGGATTCCTCATCTTCTTTCAAGGTTAATGGTCATCGGCTTAAGAAATATTTTGAAGGAGTGTTTGTTGGTCTTATTCATAAAATGATTCTTTTCAAACCACCTTGAGTGGGGTGGTAAACGTCGAGCTAATGACGTTAAACAAAAGCGCTTACGGGAGGCAACCCGGATTCTCACCTTTACTCTCTTTTCTTTCCTTTCTTTTATTTTTGGGTTTTTTGTTGATTTTTCCTCTTACCCTTCCTTGTGTTTTTGGTTTGTTTTGTAGGGTGCCTTCATTCATCATATATGGACTAAATATGTTTGTTGAGGGTGATAAGAGGTTTTAGAGTGTAGGGGAGAGGGCACCCCGCGGGCTTGGATAGGCCTCGGGTGCCCTTGCTTTCAACAAGTCGAAATCGGATCAGTAGCTCTCCGCAGGGGAAATCTAGAGAGGGCGCGGCTCATTTTCTAAAAATTGGATCAGGAACTCTTCGCGGTCTCTCCGCGGGCGCGGGCGAATTAGAGAGGGCGCGGCCCATGGTCAGGTATGAAATTTCCGGATTTTTCCAGAAACTCTCTGCGGTTGCCCCACGGTCTCTCCGCGTGCGCGGCAATATTGGAGCGGGCGCGGCTTTGTCGAGAGAGGGCGCGGGGATCTAGGTTTTTAATAGACCCGGTTCCTCTCTCTTTCTCTCTCCTCTCTTATTTTCCCTTTCAATCTTAATTTTCCCCATTCTCTCTCTTCCTCCTCTCAAACCCTAACCCCCAAATCATCTCTTTCACTCAATTTTTCTGAAATTCACCCTTGTTTTCTCTTAAATTTCCATCCAAACTTCCTTCATACTCCATTTTCATCAAGTTTGCTCTTCTTTCTCGTTGTTTTCTTCGGGAATTTCGAGTCTACTCGGTTTTGTGCTTAATTTGAGTCTTCAATCTTGGTATACTTCTCACCTTTGTTTTAATTTTGTCAATTTCAATTGATTTTTATGCATTGGTTGTGAGTGGCCTTGATTAAGCTTGAGTATGGTGTTTTTGGTTGTTTGTTTGGTGGTATTGGAATTATTTTGGATGTTTTTGTGCTTCTTTTTGTGATAGATTGTTAATATTGTTGGTTGTTGTTGGATTTTTGGTTGTTTGTTGCTTGTAACAAGTACTTTGTAGTTTGTGGTGGTTTTGGGTGGTCTTGTGAACAGAGGTTTGTTCACTTTGGTGGTAGTATTGAATTTGGGTGTTTTTGTGATTCATTGTGTTGGTTGAACTTGAAACTATGGATTTGTTGAGGAGAGTTAACAGTAGCAAGAGAATTTCAAACCAATCCCCCGGCCAATCCTCTCGTGGTCAACCTTCAAACACCGAACCCCCTCAAAACCAAACTACTCAAGATAATGCCCCACCTCCTCCTTTACCCACTCTCAAATTTCATAACCGGACAAAACACACCCCTATCTATAATAAAATGAAATCCCGGAAATTTAGACCGTCCCGCAACTATTTTCCCGAGGATATGGAAAAATTAGGTGTTGATGCCGATCTTAACATTTTGCTCTGTAATCTTGGTTTGGTTGAGTTTTTAAAGTCATCCCCCCGAACTTATTTGGAACCATGCATTGAATTTTTCTCCACCTTTGAGTTTAATATGATGGGGGATACCGACTATATCATCACTTATAAACTTTTTAATTCCAAGCATACCATGAACCTTGCGGAATTCAACAAAGCCCTTGGTTTCAACCCAAATACCGACATCTTTGAGCCCTTGGTTGCCCTTCACAAGACCGAATACAATGAGGTTGCTTGGTGGAGAGCCATATCTAGGAAGAAGTCGTTTGACTCTAAGGAATCGCTTGCTAGCGAGATTATCCACCCGGCTCTTCGTATTCTCCATCGGATTCTTGGGTATATAGTGTTTAGTAAACAAGATCTTGGGATGCTTTCGAGGGAGGAGATCTTGGTGCTTTGGATGGCTACAAGGCCGGATTTGGGGCCAAGGTTGAATTTTGGGTATCTTTTCATGAATTGTTGTAAATTGATCACCAATGGGAAGAAGACGGGTCAGATTCATTGTGGTGGTATGATTACTAGATTGGTGCATTATTTCAAGCAAGAGCGTTTCTTGAGGTCTTGCACTCCGATTGGAAAGAGTGAAGACATGTATTTGGATATGAAGCAACTTAACACCTTGCGCTTCATTTCTAAGACTAAGGGAAACGGTGGGTATTCTTGGCTAGTGCGTAATGTGCACCATTGTTTGCTCCCAAACCCGGCTGCCACCTCAATCACTCGAGAGCCTAAGATTGTTTGGAGGATTCCCGAGGATGATGGGAGGGTTGAGAATGTTATGGAGGAGGATGCTGGTGAAGAGGACGATGATGATGATGAAGGGCATGATGGTGAAGGTGAAGAAGGAGAAGGTGGTGAAGAAGAAGAAGATGAAGAAGAGAAACAACAACACCAATGGCAATTTCAGCATAAACAACAACAACAACCACAGCAAAGAGGAAGAAGAAGACAACAACATCACCAACAAGACAACCAAGGAGATGCATATCTCCGTGAGATGGAGGCTATGCGTGAGCATATGGAGCGCATGTATTTGAGAATGCAAGGTATGGATTCAAACCATCAAACTTTGTCTTTTCAATCTAGCGCCCTATATGACGCTAGCGTGCGTAGGGGGGAGGTCACTCCTCCGGTGAACTACTCTTATGTGTCGCCCCAACAAAGGCCGGTGCCATCTTGGAGGGGTGACAACCTCCTCACGTACCCATATTGGCCCGGGGTTGCGAACCCCGATGAGCCCAGGCGTGACTTCCTAGATGAGTCCGGTCATTATGACTACCGAGTCTCGGGGGGGAGTGATTATTGGGGGGACCCCGACTACTACTATGTTCACCCCACTCACCCCCAGCTCTGTATGCAACCAGAGCCTTTTGACCAATTATCCACATCTCAACTTGACCTTTTTAAGGGTCGCTATGGATTCCCTCCCGGTTATACCGGAGGTTGGGATGTGGATGATGGAGGTGCCTGCCCTAGCGGCCAATAGTTTCCCCCTTGGTTGTTTGATTCCCTTTTTGTTTCCTCCCTTTTAGCTTTGCATGTTTTTCAGCATCGCGGTCGATGCTCTTATTTTGTATGGGGGGAATCAATTAGGATGTTTTAGGGTAGGTTTTTGGGGAGGCACCTTGGACTCTTGGGGATGTGTTTGAAAGGGCTTTGATGGATTTCTCTTGCTTCGCTCTTGGTAGTCTCGTTGGTATGTTGTTTATCTTGTTGTCTTGGTTTTTGATGATGATGTTTTGTGGTCCCTTCTATTGATGATGATGATTATGGTTTCTCTGGTTCTTTGTACATAGTTTTCGCGTAAGTTTATTTTTGTTTGCTTTTGTTTGGAAGTTACTAACAATTTCATTTTGTATATAGTCCTTTTCTTTTCTTTTTCTCACCTTGCTCATAGCCACTGCTTTGGTCTTCGAAGCTTCTTAGAGGAGGTCGTTCTTCCTCCTTTATTATTGTAGCATAGCTTGGATGCTTGGTGAGGCCTTTCTTGTTTTATCTCTTTACTTTTCTTCCTTTTCTTTTCTTGGTTGCTTAGATTAGGATTAGTTTTAGGAGAGTTGAACCGTTCGAGGATATATGATTATAACACCTAGTGTGTTTGGGGTCTTTGGCGATGTGGCCATTTGACCGCTTGTTTGTCGATTGGGAAATACCTGTTATGATTGCATCTTTGTCCTTTTCTTTGTTTTCCTACTTTTCCTTTATCTTGGTTTTCCATATTTTATTTTCTTTTCTCTTCTTTTTGTTCTTGGTTTTGTACATAGCTTTTTGAGGCTTTATTTTTCACTCTTTCATTCTTTTTTGACTTGGATTTGTAAACAATGGGCTCTTTCTTTTGGATAATAACCTTACTAGGTAGTCATGATTTGCACGGTTTGAGAATACGTTTGGTTGATTCTAGGATAAAGCATGCTAGGGTAGTTGTCTAGAACTAGGGGGATCATGAAGCCGGATTCTACTTGTTTGTGGCATGTTGGTAGTTTCTCCCTATCTTCGATTTGACAACCTTAGTGAGTTTTTGCTACAACCATGTGAGATTTATCCTTTTTCAAGCTTTCATCATATTCTTGCATGAGCGACATGGATTCTTGACTTTCGCAAACTTAATCTTGAATCTTAACGTATGATTCCTAAGACCGAGACCGAACCACCTAGGGAGGACAAAGGCATCTTTTCGGGGAGGTATTTTTCCTTTTTCTAGGATAGTTTCCTTATTTTTACTTTTGGGTTTAGGGAAACATTTGCCTTCTTGCTAGCCCTTTGAACCTTTTTTCCTTCTTTTCAAGCCACATATTTAGAATTCTTGAGCCTTTTGTTTCATTTTCATTTTTTCTTGGTTTTTGTGAAGCAATGGTCAATGTTGGAAGATTGTGGTGTATAAGTTTGGATTTTGGTTCAATTTGGTGACCAAGGTTGAGTTCTTTATATTTGGAAAATAATGGCAAATGACTAAGTAACAGCCATCCCAAATAAAAAGGCAAGGACTAATGCTTTGATAAAGTAAGAGAAAATTCAAAAAAAAAAAAATTCAAAAACTTAAAAAAAAAAAACAAAAAAAAAATAAAAATAAAAATAAAACCATAAAAATTCAAGTGTCTTTCTCCCTTTTATGCATTGAGGACAATGCTCCTTTTAGCTTGGAGGGAAAGCGTTTGCACTTTTTGTTCTTATGTTTGTAGATTGTTGCTTTGAATAAGTTTGGGGGTGTTAATATGTTTTTGTTTGGTGATTACTCGATTTTGGTGTTAAGATTTGGCCAATCTTTGCTTCACAATTTAGGTTAACCACCAAATTTTAAAATTACCCTACCTTAACCCTTTTTGCCTTACGTTACAACCTTTGGGAAGACCTTTTGACCTAGGGGTTGAGTCATTCATCGGTGGAGGGAATCATGGGTTATAGCCTAAGGAAAGGGGATGCGAAGTCAAGATGTCGAGTAAGCAAAAAATTCGATCTTTTTCAGGTTCCTTCGTGGAATCTATGAGACGCTCACTAAGGGGAGATATGAGATTATTAGGGGGAACGCGGTAAGATCGTTTGGGATGATAGTGGAGTGTGACAACTAGTTCCTATGCTTAGCATATTTATGTTTCAATCAACCTTAGGTATCTTATAACGTGCATACCATTACATACTTTAGAAAGCTTGTTATTCATTTGAACTATAGTCACTTTGTAAAGTCCATTTCACAAAGATTTTTATTTTTATTTTGTTTTTCTTTATTTGCTCTTTATTCTTGTATTTTGCCTCATTTTTTCCTTCTTTTTTTTGTTTAATAAGAGTTATAGGTTATCTCTAGGAAACCTTTACGAGAACATTACTCGTCCTTTAGAGTGATCTAGGGGTTTAAATGGCTTGTCTTTTATGGCAGTCATAGGGTAGTCTTTTAGGATGATTTCATCTTCCTTTTTATGCTTTCTTATCTTATTTTTGGTCATTTTTCCTTTAATTCCTTTCTTTCTTTCTTTCCTTGTGTTTTTCGTGTTTTCTTCGTGTTTTCCTTTTATTTGGTTCTTTTTCCCTTTTATTCCTTTTCGTTGTTTGTTCTTGTAGGTACCTAGGATTTTTCTTTGCAAGGGAATCAAGATGGGCTATATTAACTAAGCAAGGAGGAAATAATCGGCATAGAGAGGGCATCAAGCCCTGCCAGTCTGTCGCGGGCGCGGGTAACGAAGGCCGCGGGCGCGGGCTCAAATGCACCAAATTGGAAGATTTCGACCAGGAACTCTCTGCGGGCTTGCCGTGGGCGCGGGTAGTTTGGAGAGCCCGCTCGTACCAGAGAGATCGCGACCCTCTGATCACCCTTTGGGAGCAGGGGATTCGCCGAGCTTTTGCCGCGGGTGCGGGCTAGAAGACCCGCGGGCGCGGGTGTTGCCCAAAAAGCCCGCAGAGTTTTTAATGGGTTCCGTACCAGTTTTTCCGCGGGCGTGGGGTTTATTGGAGGGGGCGCGGGAATCCCGTTTTTCTTCTTTGCCTATAAATACACTTGTAATTCCTTTTTGAAGATAACTTTTAGATAATTTTCATTAGCTTAATTTTAGAGAGAGAAGTTCTTGGTATTGGATTTGTATTTTAACATTGGATCAATTGTGCTTGGATTTCTTCATTTTCAATCATAAATGTTAGTAAGATTTTCTTCTTCTAGTTCATATCTTACTTGATTGATTTAGTTTCATCTTTGATTGTTTGTATTGCTTGGATTTGAATTGGATATTGTAGTTGATATTGTTTTCTCTTGATTTTGATTTAGAATGATGATCAATGCTAATTCTAGTGATTTGTTCTTGAGTTACTCCATGATTAGTGAGTAGATTAGTTGCTAGGGAGAAGGGGAAGCATGCTTGATTGATAATTTTTGCTAGTTGATGAACTTTGATTGATTGAATTGTTGCAATTAAATTGGTTGACATAGTTTTGCATGTGACTAATTAGATTAGGAATGATCAACCTATAAGATTAATATAGATTGCATTGCATTTCTTAATGACATGACCCATCAATTTGAGAATTGCTTTAATTGATTGAGTTTGATTGTGAATTTCCTTGATTAGCCATTCATAGTGACCCCTAGTTTGGCCTCTAGGAGATAGCTCTTGAACTCTCTTGATTGCTACTATTGTTTGTCCTTTGCAATGCTTGAATCAAACAATATTGAATTAGCACGTGGAACCAATATCCCTAGCATTTAGCTTATTGAATTACTTGATTAGTCTTATTTTGCTATCATAACACCAACCATTTTCTCACTTCAATCTCCGAAATAGCTTTATTTAGGCTAAAGATAACACCAACTAACTCCTTTGGGTTCGACCTATCCTTACCTATACTTGTTTTAGGTTTGTTTAGGATTTTATAAATAGTGTTTGATTTTGGGATAGGCAATTAACGACTAGTTTATTCCTCTATCATATCTCCCTATTTTTATTCATTCACAATCATTATTCACAATCATCATCTCTCTCTCTATTCTTTTTCTAAACCTTCCTTCTCAAAAAATTCCTCATTCATTAGTTCTAGACACATCTAGCCAAGTTCGAAGTTTTCTTCGCCCTAGACGTGATATGTTGATACTTTCTGAGGGTTTGGTCCCAAATCCCTATTTCAATTATTTAATTTAATTGTTTGATTTATTATTTTCCTTGAATTTACTAACGTGTGTGTAATTAGAAATAGGTACGAGGCATCCAAGTAAGTAATTTAATTACTTTATTGATCTTTTGTTATAGAAATCATGCTTAAATTATTTGTTTGATTCCTAGTATCATATTAGGATGTTTTATTGCTTCCTAGGATCATGTTTAGGGTTGACTAATATTTACGATATTATGTATGCTTATGACGCTTCCTATTTCTTTCCTAATATCATGTTAGTATCATGCTAGGGCTAAAGCTTTGCTCTTTAATGTTTAGTGACATGCTAGGGTTTGTTATTTATCTTGTTAGCATCATGCCTAGGGTCTTGCTATTATTATTATGCTTTATTAAGATTATTAAAATGATGATTGTTATTGTTATTGTTGCTTGATATATATTAATATTGTTATTGCTAGATCATGCCTTTTATGCATGTTTTAAGGGAATTTGTACTTGTAATCACGCTTAATAAGATAATTAATAATCATGTTTTGGATAGTATGATTATAATTTAAGTGATCGGCAATAATAGATTTTTTATTTCTTTAATGTTCAACCAACATAGATTAAACTGTTTTAGGGTTAACCTATTGATTGTACGTTAGTCGGAAAGCGCACATGAATACCAGAAGAATAAAGCGGAGGCCTATTTTTAGGGCAGATTCAATCTCTTTTAGGTTGGATTTGTACATTCATCCTCGAACTTCCACTCATGGTTCCAGACCTATTAGAGTTAACGATCACATGGATTTTTAAGGGGTGTAACTTATACCCTGTGAACGGTTTACAAGTTGCTAAAACTTGTTGACGACTCTTTTACTCTAGCTTCCTTCCCTTTAGATGCCACCATGCTTAAGTGTATGATCACAGTGGGACTCAAGTTTTAGATGCATGAAATATTCCCTACATTTTCCATCTTTGTTGGTTTTTCAATTTTAAAATCCACTTACATTCGATGGGTGGGCTACCGTCGGGTAAGTCAACCAAGTTCCAGACTTGATTTTTAAACATGGAATCCATTTCCAACCTCATAACCTCTTGCCATTTAGACGAGTCAGTGCTTGCCATCGCTTGCTTGTAGGTTGCCGATTCGTCTCCATCCATTACCAGGATGTCCTGATTCTCGGTTTATACAATACCAAGATACCTATCAGGTTAAGACCACGACCTCTACGACTTATGCAGGGTAACGAACTAAGCATTTGCATTGTCGATTTGACTTTGCAAATTTTAGCCAGCGTCAACAGATGTTGTTTGGGCACTTTTACTATCAATTTGATTTTATTGCTCGTCCTCTCGAACTTCATCGAGTTCGATTTTCCTCCCACTTGTCATTTTGGAAAGGTGTTCCTTCTCTAAAAAGACACCATTGAGAGAAACACATACTTTATTATCGCATTTATTGTAGAAATAATACCCTTTGGTTTCTTTTGGGTAGCCCACAAAGTAAACCTTGTCAGATTTAGGGTGAATCTTGTCAGAAATTAATTTCTTGACATATGCTTT
Organism: Chenopodium album; assembly: GCF_948465745.1. Taxonomy (NCBI): domain Eukaryota; kingdom Viridiplantae; phylum Streptophyta; class Magnoliopsida; order Caryophyllales; family Amaranthaceae; genus Chenopodium; species Chenopodium album. The sequence goes on from NC_137834.1 coordinate 69,889,030, forward strand.
GCATCCCAATATCTTTACAAAAGACAACCTAGGAGGTTTCTTCGTCCATAGCTCGTATGGAGTCTTTTCAATAGCTTTTGATGGACCACGGTTCAGTGTTAGTTCCACATTTAGAAATGTGTGTGTGTCCCTAGAAAGAGATAAGAAGATCACTAAGACCCATTGTTGATCGTACCATGTCCAACAAGGTTCGATTTCTCTGTTTGGATACTCGGTTCTTATGTGGAGTTCTTGGAGGTGTCAATTTTGAAAGTATACCTTTTTCTTTCAGATGGTCATCGAATTATTGGCTCATGTATTCACCACGTGATCTAATCAAAGGGATTTGAATTTCTTGCCAAGCTAATTTTCATCTTCACTCTGAAATTCTTTCAACTTTTAAAACTATTTACAATTATGCGACATAAGGAAGACATAGCCATAAAATATCTATTATAGTCGTCTGTGAAGGTGATAAAATATCGATGCTCGTTTCTTGTGGTGGAGCTCATTGGTCCACATACATCAGTGTATATTAGGCCAAACAAGTCACCTTCCCTTTCTCCCAGTTTTGTGAATGGTTGCTTAATAAACATCCTTTGAAATTCTCAAATTATATCAAATCGAATGAGTAAAGAACATCCTCCTGTACTACTTTCTTGATGCGTTTGATGTTCATGTGGCTAAGACGACAATGCAACAAGTATGTTTGATTTGACTCCCTGTTCATAGCTTTCTTAGCGGTATTATTTACATTATAAACTTGTTTATCTAATGAAAGCACACATTTCAGATAAAATATGTCATACCATAAACATCAAGAATTTTTAAACTATATTTTCGAGATCAAAACAAAACCATGACGTCCAACGTCAAAAGACCAATGTATGCTTGATAAAAAAAACTTATACAAGTTCTGTGTCAAGACAAAATATGTGATTAAAAGCCTTCCAAAAAGATTAACTTCTTCTTCCGTTTGTACATCCAAATCAACTTAGTAAGGCCTTCTAACTTGGTTCCTAAAATAGGAGCATATAGTGAGTCATTAATAGTATTTAATACCTTATGAATTGCTTGTATTCAAGTGTAGTTTATAAAGAAAATACCTGAGGTGGATATTTCTCTTCCCTTATCCTCATCTTCCAGGTACATGCTGCATTCTCTCTTGTAGTCGCCCCGCCTATTATAGTAGAAGCATCGCATTCTTGCCTTGTTCTTGAACTCCTTCTTCTTTGCTTTTAGAGCAAGCTCGAGTCTATCACTTCTGCAAGGATCGGCCATTTGAAGCTCATTGACAACCTCCTTCAAAGTGTGTTTTTCAAGATTAGCAGTTAGCCTCATATTAAATGCGACATAGCCCAAGTGGAGAGAACTCAATAGCATGAGAGCAATTTGCTCATCCTCCACTAGCTTGCCAATGAGCGCCAAGTGAGTGACTAGCCTTGTCATTTAAATCACGTGGGCACGAAGTGACATTCCGGGTCTTAGTCTAGCATTGTAGACTGATTCCCATACCTCTTGCCTCTCCTTGGCTAGGCACCCCTCTTGACGTGGCTTGATCTTCATGTTTGAGAGTGACCTAGTCACTTCCTCCACGATACCATCATAGTTTTCCATAAGTCGTGAGACTCTTTTGCAATCACAACTTCATTACTCATGAGCCTCATCACTCTAACCCCTTTTCAGTAGAAAGTCAGGATGGGTATGTCAAGAATGTGTTCTAGGTAGCAATTTCGGAGGTTTTTACGGAGTTTATCTTCCCTCTCCTTAAAGTTCACCAAGTTCAAGAAAAATGGTAGCTTTTTGGGAAGTTCCGGAACATTAGGTTGTTGTAGTCGTTAGTTGAAGACATGATTCTACAATTGAAAGAATTTGAAATAAAGATCCATTCATAAAAGTTAAATAAGATTGAAATCATGCATATTAACCAACGTATTTAAACGTCTTATTCACACATTAAATTTTCCCCATTTTGTGAGAATAAGTCGATTCCAAGATCCAAAGAAACAATGTGTAGTTAAGCATTCTTTGGCTTGTCTTCACACTAAATATTCTAAGGTAAGAAATTCTTTGTTAATGGCTCCAAGCCACTCTTGGATACATAAATCGTCGCATGTAATGCTCTCTCAACAACTTATCCACTTTGCCATGACATGTTAGGACTTCATCACTCATATCGTTGAGTATAACAAAAACCAACTCGCATACCCAGTATGCCTTACCTATCCTATGGAGTAATAGAGATGCCTTATTTTGGCGTAGCCTATCGCTACTCTCAATAGGTCGATCAGTGTTGTTTTAAAATGACAGTTTTACTCAATATTTTAGGGACCTAGGGTTTCTATGTTGGTTGATTTAAGGGAGCTTAATTAATCATCCCAACATTCAAAATCCAAAACAAGCATCTAACATATAATTCATATATATAATCATAAATATATATTGAAAACATAAATAATAATGTATTTGATTGGCAACTAGCATGACCCCTTGAGTCTTCATGTCTTCAAGGGACGTCTTTTGCAACTTCATGGCTTCGTCTTACAAGAACCTCCATCTTTAAGACATAAACAAAATTATGCAGTATCCACGATTAAGACTAATCTAAATATTAAGGTACAAAAATACTCAACGGTTCGCAGGCCGTATCTAGATTTACAAAAATGCGAGACAGAACGCAGTTCGTATTCTCTATCCTAATAGGGTCCCACTAGTTGCCATACTTATAAAATTTGCGATAGAATATACATTCCATTCATCCATTCACTATATGTGAATGACACATGCATTTTACAACGATGACCAAGTAACAATGAACAAATACGTGTAAACTAGTAACTAATTTAGGTTGTTAATTCGATTAACGCGCCTTATTAAAACTAGTCAAAGTTATTTAACCGATTATGTAATTTAGTGAAATTAAAATTGAAGCTCCCACTAAATTCCGCATCCATCTTAATAAATCTACTTGATTAAACCGGTCAACACCAAATTATGCCAAAATTTTTTTTTCCAATGCCGCTATAAACCGAGGCCTAGCCTCAAAATTTAATTAAAATAATTAAAACCAAATATAATTAAATTAATTAGAATAATTAAAAACAGAAAAATTAGCAAAGACGTAGTCTACCGCACACAATTGGTTTGCCCACCTAGATTAGCTAGGTGTGCACCATTGCTAGCCAAGGGTGCCTAGCACCTGTCGGGGAATGTGGCTTGGTGGGTGCTCCCGCACCACCCCATGTAGTGCGTGTTAGGCCAAGCCTAGAAGCGTTTGCTATAAGTTTTAAGGTGCAAGGCAGCACGTACAAGATTGCTTGCCCCTTTTTCAACGCACCAAAAATGCACACACACAACCCTTACTCCCCACAACACAGCAGCAGCACGCACCTAGCAAAGCCACGCACACCCATGCACGTAAAGCAGTGCGCTATGCTGGGTTGCGCTTGCTAGCTGGCCATGATGCGCCATGCTGTTTGTCAGCAGGCAACAGCCGTACCTTGAGGTGTGTGGCATGTACCAAGCGCACCAACCCCCTTGGCAAACACATGAGGGTTGCTTGGCAGCCTGGTTGGCCGAGGGTGATGTGCCTTGGTTTGCGTTCCACACTCTCGGGATTAAATCTAAGTTTTTGTGTGATTTTAATTAATTAATTAATTCTAAATTGATTTTAGAATTAAATTAAAGAGTGAAAATGAAAATTATAACAAGTTCAACTTAAATAAAAATTCATCAAAGTGCACACAACCAAAATTATTCCCAATAACTATTCTTTAATAAAATTTGTTTGATTTGGTGAAATAAAAAAATAAGGGCAATACTCACTAATTTAAATTAATCATGAGATTTGACAAAATAAGGGGGAGTTGGAATCGTGAACATAAAATTCAAATAAAGATTCCTACTATAACTTTTGAATTCTTGAAAAATTATATCTTCAAATATGAAGATAAGTGAAATTTCCATCACAAGATTCAAACGTTATGATTCCAATCAATTTAAAACATTATTAAATCAAAAGTTCAACCAAAAATTCATGGAATTTACTAACTCAAAGTTCCAACAACCTCAAACAATTAAAGATTTGATCTTTAATACTTAGAACTCTCAAAGAATAAATTTTTTACACTTAATGCAATAGATTTGGAATTATGTGAAAATTTAACCAATCTTTCAAGCACTAATTACTGCAAAGTAACCATGCTTAAAGGGGTAAAAAATTGCAAAAACATTAAGGAATGAATCGTATACGTAATCACCATAAATATGCCATTAAAATTTAAGGTTAAAAGATTAAAAAGAAATCGTCAAAACGAAAAACCCGCGAAAAAAGGCATTTCTTGTCAAGTTTTGGCCTTTTTTACAGCCCTAAATGGGTAAAAAAAAATCCCGAACGTTGTTTCCACAAAAAATTCACCATTTTGGGAGAAATTATGGGTTCTAGGGCCATAATTAGCTTTAAAATGGGTTTAAAATTAATAAAACCAAGCTACTAATCTAATTAGCAACATAAACAAGAAAAAAATTAATTAAAACACCTTGAAAATTATTTGTTATAAAATGAAATGAGCAAGGCTCTGATACCGCTGTTAGGTTTCGATGAATCCGACTCATCGCGGAAATAAAACCCGAGCCCTAGAATAAACTCACAATTAATTTAACAAAATGCATAAATAACAAGAATAGAGAAAAGACTAAATTACCCTGGTAGTGTGCTTCGCTAACGCGGACAGAGCTCTTACTTGAGAGAAGCCGAGCCTCACAAATGGCAAGGACCTCCAACGAAAGTCCACCCGCAACTCGACCCGACCGGTCCAATACTTGGAGGTTAGCCAAGTCCAACCTAGAAGACTACCCGATTAATTAATGAGCTTATAGGTTTTCTCTCAAGTGGAGATGCCTAATTGAGCTCTTACTCAAGTGAGTTTTCCCATATCCCAAGTTGGGTATTTATAAGGAAACTCAAGTCAGAAATCCACTTTCCCGTCAATGTGGGAAAGTTGGTAAAATTAATTTTCTCCTTTTATTTTTAAATCAACAATAAAAGAAAATAGTCAACAACTAATTAACCAACAAGTGGCACACTAAGAGAAGAGGTTAGGTAAAGATCACTAGGGAAGGGAAGGACCAAAACTTGATCCCCAAGGCTTCCCCATAACCGGGCACATGTCCTATTTCCTTAAATCGGCTGCTGCCACATGACACCCTAGCCTTAGGCACAAAGGCGCGCCCAGCTGGCAGCCTTGTGCCTTAGCTTCTTGGTTGAGTGTGTGCTGCCTCGGCCCAGCAATCCACGCGCACAAATGCTACTGGGTGCATTGTGCTCGGCATGCCAGCAGTGATGGCCTAACACACCTGTTCCGCATATATGCGCAGCAAGCCACACAAGCATATGCAGGATGTTGCTGCTATGTGTGTGGCTTGGTGCATGCAAGCCATGTGCACTTAGCACAATTTACCCCTAGCACTCAGTTTGCTCGGGGCATTCCGATGCCAGGGGTATTTTCTAATTCTCGATTAATTAGTTTGATTTTACGACCTCGTCTTTTATTGATTCAACTCGACTTGCGACGCTCAGTTTTGACGCTCCTAGGTCGATTTCCGACGTCTAAATATTTATTACTTGAGCGACTCATTAATTCCTTCCGAATTAATTCGTTGTGTCAGATCGTTAGTTGTTTGGGTGTGATTCAAATGGTTCAGTCGAGTATTAATATTATAGATCGGAAACGACCTTCACCTAGGCATTCCAATCACTTAAACTTACTAAATGAATAGCTTTTTTTTCAATAGCTCAAAACCCTGTACCGGAATAATACACTTGTTCGAAGGACACCATTCCTATTAGCTACACAAAGAACTAGCCAGCGCTGATATCAGCCTTGCATGGTGCGGTGTGCATGCTAGCTGCAATGCTAGCACCACTTGCCCCTAGCACTCGGTTTGCTCGGGGCATTTCGATGATAGGGGTATTTTGGTAATTGTTGATTAATTGATTTTTATCATCTCGTCTTTTATTTATATAGCTCAACTTGAGACACTCGGTCTCGATGCTGCTAGCTTATTTTCTGACGTCTATGTTCATAATACTCGAGCATCTCATTGATTCTTTTTGGATTAATTCGTCGTGACGGATCGTTTGTTTGCTTGGGTGTGATTCGAAGGGTTCAGTTAAGATTAAGCTATAATATTAATTATATAGTAATATTTCTTTACCATACACTCCAACCAGACACTCCAATCACTTTACCTCACTGAATAATTAGCTTTCTAATAATTTCGAACCCTCTATCGCAATATTACACTTAGCTTGTTCGAAGGATATCATTCCTATCAAGATTACTTGTATTTTACCTCAGTTCTCAGAGTTTATGACTGAGATTATGTGATTTAATTGATTTCTTCATCTTATTTTGAGTCAGATCATGAGTTTGAATTTAGTATTAGTAGTCTGATTATGAGATTTTTTTTCACGATTTATCTAATTTATTCTTAATCAACAGATGGCTTATAGCCCTGTTCCTCCTAAACCCATTGAACATGCTGATTCCAAAGAAACGATCAGATGATGAAGTTGCTGAATATCATGAAATGAATACATCAAAGAAGAAAAACACTTAGCTTAAACCTGGATTTGAACTTTAGAATTCTGAACGTTTTAATTTTTTATTGTTATTAATTTGTATGATACTATTAACTATGCAGCAGCACTTGTGGCTTTAAATTTACATTTAATATTTTAATATTGTTCAATGTTATAGGTTTATTCTTAAAAAATAATTAACAGGTTTTTTTTTTTAAAAAAAACTACTTCTTAATTCAAAAAGATTACAAGTTAAATAAATTATAGTTTTATTTTATTTTTTTTAAAAAAGGTCAAGACGGGTAGGGTTTAGGTCAATCCTCTTAAAACCAGGTCGGGTTCAGGATCAATTTCTTGACCTGTTTAAGTAAAAAAGTTGGTTTATGGTTGGGGGGTCCTGACCTGTTTATGTAAACAAGTCAACCTGAACCTGACCTGGTCCGACCCGTTTTCCAGCCCTACCTAAATCAATTAGAATTTATTAAAAGTTTCTAAAATTATCAAGAAAGTTGTTTTAAATCCTAAATCCATTAGTATTTATTATATGCTTTTAGTAGGTTCTAATTTAACATATTTTTGAAAAGATAAAGATTAAGAAATTTATATCGGATAAAACACTTGTCTTTAATGGAAAAGTTGTTAAATACTACGTCAAAAAGGGGCATTTGTAAATTACTAACACAAACAAAAAATGTAATTACTTACTACCTCTAAAATAGATTATGTCTAGTACCTACTACCTTTTTCCTTAATCGGCCTATTTTAATTACATCTTTATTCGCTTAAAGTTCAATCAGGGAAATTTTTTCAAGAACGAACAACCAAATAAAGCTCGTATTTTGAAAACTACCTATTAACTTTATTTAAAGAACTATCACAAAGTTATAAAAATTTTAAGTAGAACTACCACTATAATAATTCCAACTAAAATATTAGGCATGTAGGTTCCACTCTTTATCTTTACCTAATAAAATCACCATTTAAATTTACTACTGCTGAGTAGCTTTCACGTCATTGATTATCATGTACCGTAAAATGGTGAAGAGTCTCACGCATCAGATCCATCGCGATGCGAGAAATCTATCTCATCGCGATGAAACCCGTTTTACTCTGAGTCAGATTTTGACTCTTTTTTTAATCATTGTCGGTTGTCTTTTCTCTATAAATAGGGGTTGTATTCTTACCATCATCCCCGAATATCTAGGTATGGTTCCGAACCACTATGGAGTTAGCGATCACTATGATTGTAAATGGGGCGTAACCTTCAATCCCGTCGATTGTTTACAAGTTTCTAAAACTTGTTGGCGACTCTTTGCTCTATATTCCTTACCTTTGGATGCCACCATGCTTGAGTGAATGATCACTGTGTGGCTCAAAGTAGAGTGTTTGAAATTTACTGACCTGTGTATTATTGTGATAGAAAAAGGTACAAGGCTTCAAAGTGAGTAATTCGATTACTTAATTTGTTTTTTGACATACTTGAATTTGTTAATAATTTGTTTAGTATCATGCTTAGGATCTTGCTAATTATATACTTTAAGGATTTTGATAATGATGATGGTCGTTGTGTCCAATTATATATATAGTCTTACATAATTTAATTTGTAAATTTACGAATACGTTATAGCAAATTTTGTCAAGAACTACCAAATAAAGCGCATGTTTTGAAAACAAGTACGTATTATAATTTTTTTTAAAAAAGATCTACCACAAAGTGTTGTAAATAGTTTATGTAGCAACACCACAAAAAATTCTAACTATAATAGTCAGCATATAAGTTCCACTTTTTACCTTTACCTCATAAAATCTCTATCTAAATTGACTAAATTACCCTTCGTAAAGGTAAAAAGTGATAAAAAAAAAGTGAGACCCAATTGCTAGAGATTGTAGCCAAAATTGTTAGAGTGGTAGTGCTACTTAAACTTTTTACAAATTTTTGCTATTTATTTTTTAAATAAAAAAAATTAAGTAAAAGTTTTCAAATCATGTGTTTTAATTGGTAACTAGTGTATAGCACGGGCAATACCCCGGGTTGCTACTTTTTTTTTAGTTATGCAACTATTAATTAGTTTTTTAAAAGACATTTAATGGATTGAATATGTTTTTAATACTTTTGTAGTATAACATAAATTTGTGTGCAAGTTTATAACATAATTGACAATTACTTAGATGGTTAAACAATGACTTTTCTTCTTACATGTTGAGTGTTCGAACCTCTCCATCCACATATTTTTTTAATTAAGTTGAGGCATCATATATAGTGTTATTGTTGGTTGCATGGATGACGTGGCATTTTGAGGAATTGAGTCGGTGACATGGCACATTGAAGAATTGAGTATATGCCGTAGCGCAATGAGGTGTCTACGTGGCACATTGACGTTTTTAGGAACGCCTTTTAATATCTTAGTATAGATTGTTGAAAAAATTTCCTAATTTATAAATAATTTGTTAATATGTCTTCTTCCTCTTATATGTTACTTGATTATTTATGATTTATTGTTGTTGTTTGATCACGCCTTTTCTACGGGTTTAAAGGGAATTAGTACTTGAAATCACGCATAATAAGATAATTACTAATTTGGTTTAGGCTAATATGATTTTAATTTAAGTGATCGCCAATGATATATTTACTTGTGCATTAATAATCAACTAACGTAGATTAAATTTTCTTATAATTAATTTATTAATTGTATGTTGATTGGAAAGTGCACATAAATATCATAATAACAAAGTAGAGGCCTATTTAGGGCGTGTTCAATCTCTTTTAAGTTGGATTTGTACTATCATCCCCGAATATACAGTCATGGTTGCGGACCATTATGGAGTTAGAGATCTTTGTAATCGTGAATGGGGTGTAACCTTCACACCCGTTAACTGTTTTGATGTTTGCAATATTTCCTGCAATCTCTAATCGTGAATGTTCAATCTCTATCTTCTTTCCCTTTGGACGCCACCATGCTTAAGTAGGCCTAAATTTTGATGTTTGCAATATTTCCTGCGGTTTTTTTGTGACTCCTCTAGGGAGGATTTGTAATATTTCCTATTATGAAAACTTATTTTGGTAATTGATTTAGAATAAGTGATGAGACTTGAAACGACTAGATATTCATTGTGCGTAATTTTCATTAACATTGTGGCATAAGCATAAAAAGTTTTGCATTGGAAAGACCATCCGTAATGCGTAAAAAACATAAGAATTTTTCACATAGGAAAATTGAGAAATATCTTTCACAACTAGAATTGAAAAGATACTACAAAAATCGGAATATTCTAGGAACATAAAAAACAGCCGCGAAGTGTAGGAACTGTTGCGAGATAGCAATATCCATCGCCAATTGTTGGCTTCATCGTTGCACAATGGACTCTGTTTTATCGCACCGAGTTCTTCTAACATCGAGCCAGAAATCTACCTTCTAGTCTAACCGGTTCCAGAACTATCTCGCTTATTCTTCATCTTAATTGAGTTTTTTCTTCTTTTTTGAATCCCATATGTGTTCTACATATGGCATTGGCTCTAGAAAATTCACGCTTCATCTACCCAATCGAACACTCTGTGCACCGACGAGTACATCCGAGTTTTTGAACTCACCAAACCATGGAAGCAAGTTTAACTTGCGGGGTCCCATCCATACGTGCCAACCCTTCCAAAGGTAAGGCTTCTTTGCGATGCATCCAGACTCATAACAATGGACCCTTTTTCACCATCATAATCCTCAAAATTTAACGAAGTAGAGCTATGGTTAGGTTGCAAACTCATTGCATCATGTTGTTACTACTTGACTACTTGTGCATAGCTTTTTTGTGATTAAACTAACCCTTTGTGTTGAATTGATTCTTGTAAAGGTGTATAAACATAATAACCAAAATTTTTTAGTCATCCTTCTTCTTTTTTAAGTTGAGTCATAGGTTTTATTTATTATTGAGTCAACCCGGATTTTTATTCTCGTATTCTGCTCCAGTGTCAACCTTTTTTTTTTGTCATAGGTTTTTATTAAATTATTTATATGTAATTAAAACTATGGATTTGTAGCCCCTGATTTTATCTTTCATATTTGGCAAAGTTTCCAAGTGTAAATTGCCGTGCTCTTCTCTGTTTGGAAATTTTTTTCCAAGTTTGGATTGTCATCTCTGGTAAGTTTTCCGAGATTGGATTGTCATACACATGGTTCCCTATGGAAAAATTTCCCAAAGGATTATCGTAGGTCTCTACTCATCATAAATTTCGGCAAGGATTCCTCAACGTGGATTGTCATTCATTTCAGTTAGTGGCAAATTTTCCCGAAGTGAATTGTTGGTCGACTCTTTTTTGCAAATGTTCCAAGACAGGGATTTTCAATAGTGGCAATATTTTCTTTAAAGGATTGTCGCATAGCGTTGGAAAATTTCAAAGGTGGATTGCTTTTGAGAGTTATATTCCAGGAACTGGATTGTCGATCATAGCAAGGTTCTTATAACAGATTGTTACGAAGCATTGCCAACTTTTCCCAAAAATTTAATTTTGGCCAATTTTCCGAGATACGGATTGTCGCTTCATCGTGGCAACATTTCCAAGGATGTATTGTTACGAAGCATTGACAACTTTCCCTAAATCGTATTGTCATACATCATACAAGAGTTATGTTGGCAACTATTCCCAAAGAAAAGAGGATTGTCATCACCCAAAAAATCAACAACAAAATTCAAGCAGCATCAAGGATCGACAAGCATTGATCTTCAGTAATTTTCTTCGGAATATTATAGCAACAACTGAAGGTCGTTTCAAGCGAAGTAATCTTTGATAGTATTCTCTGGCTTGCAGAAGACTATCACAGTGGAAATTGGAGACGTAGCGGTCTTCGGGCGATATCCCCTAACTTGAGGAAGAGCGTTAAATTAAAAAGGAAAGCTCTTTGCTCGGAGACGCGTGGGCATATCATTCAAAGCTCTTTGTTCAGAGTCGCGTTGACATATCAAAAAAGCTCCATTGTTCAGAGACGAGTGAACATCAAAACAGCAGGATGGCGTTCCCTAGCTTGTGGATGGTTGTCACAACAGCAATGCAACACAAATTGGTTACTTCCAAAGACGTGTGCTCGACAGTGAAAGATACACGTTTCTTAACACTCTAATCTGTTTTAACTAACGCTAGTTTTGTAGGTATCGGCGTTACAAGAATGATTTACGATCGCTGAACGTTCTGAATCATTATCTGTCCCTATCGCTACTTTGACTTTTGTTTTTGAAACTTGCATTTCTCCAAACTCAGTCAAAGTGAGGGGCTTCTGTAGACACCCATTTGTGTCTCCCCAAAACCAAACCAAGTGATCAGTACCTATCACGTCGAATCGTAACTGAATGAAGTGAAAGTGTGAAAAGTTTAGTGTTATGGTTAGTTTTTATTTCTTTTCTTTCTCTCTGTTTTTGAAAACCTATTTTTAGAAAACAGCCAATCCAGTTTGGTTTGGTCCATGGAAAGGGTCCAATAATAGTGTAGTTAGGTCATGTTCGAAAAGAGCTTTCCAACGATATATTATAAGCCCAATTTCGTGAATAATGAAGAAGTTATGCCCAAATTACTAAACTGGGCTAGGTTTGGTATTTATATGCGGCCCAATGATATAAAGGAGGGCCTATTATTGATTTATCATTCATAATGCGATTTTGATTGATTATAGTCTTCTAGAATCTTCTAAAAGGTTCTTTTGAATCATAATTTGATTAGCATTGATAAATTGACTTTTAAGAGTTTTAATTAGAATAAAGGAAGTGTTTTAAGGAAGTTACAGCTTTACCCTCTCGTACGCTTAAATTTTATAAAAATATGAAAATGCATGGAAAAACTTATTGCAGCGCCGTACAACACGTCTGTAGCCTGGCGACAACCCTGTCGTCTAGCAACAGGTCTGGCATCTGGCGACACCCCTGTCGTCAGGCGACAAGTGCGTGTTTGGCGACACCGTCATGTTTTATTATTTTCAAAACTCTGATTCGTTTTTTTATCATATTCGGCTGATTTTCTCTACAAATAGCCTCCTAAAATTCTGTTTTGAATCATCAACTATCAACAATAAAAAAATTTCACCAATTCTCATCAACAACTTTCATCAAGAATTTCTTGATGTTTTCTCTCTCTTTTTTAAACTAGTTTCTCAAATACAAAATTCCGCATTCACAAGATCTAGACACAGCTAGCCAAATTCGAAGTTACCTTCGCCCAAGACGTGAAAGGTTTAATTTCTGAGGGTTTGGTCCCAAATCTCTCTTTCAATAATTTAATTTAATTGTTTCTTTTATTATTTTCCTTGAAGTTACTAACGTGTGTATTTTGTTATTAGAAAGACGTACGAGGCATCCAAGTAAGTGCTTTAATTGTTTGCATTGTTATTATGATATAGAAATCATGTCTAGGTTGTTATTTTAATTCCTAATGTCATGTTAGGGTGTTTTGATCTTCCTAGTATCACGTTTAGGGAAAAGGTTATAATATCAAATATGCTTATTCCTGCGATGCTTCCTATTGTCTTTCTTAATATTCATGTTAGTATCATGTTAGGGCTAAAGCTTTGATTTTTATTGCATACTGACATGCTAGGGTTTGTTATTAATCTTTTTAGTATCATGCCTAGGATCCTGCTATTATTATGCTTTAACATGATTATTTTCATAATTGTTATTATTATTATTATTATTATTATTATTATTATTATTATTATTATTATTATTATTATTATTATTATTATTATTATTATTATTATTATTATTATTATTATTATTATTATTATTATTATTATTATTATTATTATTATTATTATTATTATTATTATTATTATTATTATTATTATTATTATTATTATTATTATTATTATTATTATTATTATTATTATTATTATTATTATTATTATTATGATTATTTTGGATTATAATTATTATTACGTTGCTTGATATTTATTTATTGTTATTGCTTGATCACATCTTTTATACATGTTTAAAGGGAATTGGTACTTGTAATCACGCTTAATAAGATAATTAATGATCTTGTTAGGGTTAATTTGATTATAATTCAAGTGATCGCCAATAATAGTTTTATTTGTGCATTAATATTCAACCAACATAGATTAAACAGGTTTAGGGTAAACCTATTGTTTGCATGTTAGTTAGAAAGCGCACATGAATACGATTAGAATAAAGTAGAGGCTTATTATTAGGGCAGGTTCAATCTCTTTTAGGTTGGATTTGTACCTTCATCCTCTAATTAACTTACAGTCTTTGTTCCAGACCTATTGTAGTTAACGATCTCCTTGATCGTTAAGGGGTGTAACCTTCACCATGTGAACGGTTTACAAGTTCCTAAAACTTGTTGGCGACTCTTTTGCTCTAACTTCTTTCTCTTTGGACGCCACCATGCTTAAGTGTATGATCACAGTAGGGTTCAAGTTTGGGGTAATGCTTGAAATATTCCCTATACTCACCCAATATCGATCGCTTGGTAAAGAAATGATCCGGAGGAGCCAGGTGAATTATGTCCTCAACAGACCATAAATCCCCTTATAGGTAATGGATATGGGTGGAGCGACGAACACCGCACGCGCATCCTAACAAAATAAATACAAGTAGTTAATATATACTTGGGGGCTATACAAAAGGAAAACTGAGAAAATGAGGAATACCTCCTCTGCCCCCTCTTGCAAAACAGGTGGTGGAGTAAAAAACGGCAACAACGTCTCCTCATAGCATAGCTCCGAACGGGCATGAGTCTACCAATGTTTTCCCGCTGGTGACCTACTCCTCAAGGTCCAAAATCTCTTCTTATTAAACATGTGCCGAGGAGGGCGAGCAAGAACGACAAAGGCCTTCTAGGAGTGTTGAACAGCTACTCTCTTGCTTAGGTATACACAGCGTTGTTGATCTTAAGTTTTGATGATGACTCAAGGAACCTAAGCAGACCATAAGGGCTTTAACTTTTGTCTATTAGCTTTGATGTACTTGACAGGTTTTATATGCAACGAAGTTCTAGAGTTAGAATGGAGCATGGAAAAAGTCTAAAGGATGAGCTGTGGACAAGCATAGAAGACAATCAGTAGCCAAGTTCCTTTAGTGAGGAACTGAAGCTCCAGAGTCGAAGCTTCACTGTGTTCCAAGGAGTCTATTGTATCTTTATTATTTATTTTAGGCTTCTTGTATATATGTTAAGTACGTGGCAAATTGATAGAATTTAAGTGGATTTAATTTCAAGTTTTAAAGATTTTATTTTCCTTGTTATAAACAAGATTTAATCTTATTTCTGAAAACTATTTTTTAGGTGAAAAATATCTTATTTATTTAAAAGATTTTCTGTTTTTATTTTATCCTAATCTTTTGGAAAATCTGACTTGGTAAAACTATTTTTTGAAAAACGGCTTTTTACTTAGTCAAGGAAGTTGAGAAAATAAAGGAACCACTTCCTTTTGTGCGCTTCAGCTTGCTGCCCAAGCATCCACGAATTGCACTCCCTTATTTCATGGAAGTTGTAGTGTAGTGGGAGTTAAGGTAAACGTAAGGTTTCAACTGGTTTCCTCTTATATAAATAGGATCAGTTTTCTGTTTTAAAAAGTACACTTGAGCATTACAATTCTTAGTTTTTCGAAAAGAGTTAAAAATCCACTTAAGTCCTTGTACTTAGCATCTTAGGGGTTTTGTCTTGAGTTGTATTGGGGGTAGAGTTTGGGTAAACTCTAGAGTGTGTAATTTCTTTGAGTGAAGCAAGGAGAAATAGAGAGATTCGAGAGCTTAACTGATTGAGGGATCAGTTAAGGGGGAACTTAAGTTCATTGAGGAACTTGAGTTTAGAGTCTTAATTTGTAATAGGTTGTTTGCCCTATTATTATTAAGAGTTGAGTTGAAAATCCCTCTTGGTCGTGGTTTTTCTTGTTGATTAGGGCCAAGAAGTTTTTCACGTAAAATCTCTCTTGCACTTTAAAGTTTTTGTTTAAGTTCCTTTAAGAATTTCGCAAAAATTACCCTAGTTCCTCTACAATACAATTCACCCCCCCTCTTGTATTGTTCATTCGAGTCAACAATTGGTATCAGAGCCGGTTCCTCGGAGAAATCAGGAAACCCTGACGAGTCAAGTTCCTGGAATCAAGATGAACAATCACGAGAAACTGGAAGAAGGTTACTCTACGCAGCGTCCTCCTATGTTCAATGGGAAATTCTACACCTATTGGAAGAACAGGATAGAGATTTTTATCAAAGCCGACAACTACCAGGTTTGGAGAGAGATCGAAGTTGGTGATTTTGGAATTACCAAAACTACTAGTGAAAATGAGGTAGTACCTAAACCCATGTCTGAATTTGATAAGGAAGATTTTGAGAAAATGGAAATTAATGCACTTGCTGTTAAATTACTTCATTGTGGTCTTGGACCCCATGAACACAATCGTGTTATGGGTTGTAAAAATGCTAAAGAAATTTGGGATTTACTTCAAGTTACTCATGAAGGAACTAACGAAGTGAAACGCTCTAAAATTGACCTGCTTATGTCAAAATATGAACGGTTTGAAATGCAACCAAAACAATCAATTCAGGAAATGTTAACTAGATTTACTAACATTATTCATGAGCTTGTTTCTCTTGGAAAGCAAATCCCTATTGATGAGCAGGTCAAAAAATTTCTAAGAAGCCTCCCTCAAGATGAGAGATGGAGAGCCAAGGTAACGGCCTTACAAGAAACAAAGGACTTCACAAAGTTCAATATTGAGCAACTTGCTGGTTCCCTCATGACTCATGAGTTGCACCTAAGAAAAAGCAACAGTGAAGGAAACCGAGGAAAAGGCTTAGCTCTCAAAGCTGGAGATCAAGAAGACTCTGAAATCGATGAAGAAGAGGCTGCTATGCTGGTGAGAAGGTTCAAAAGAATGTTCAACCGAAACAACAATTCAAGGAACTTCACCAAGAAACCCTCTACTTCAAAAGCTGACTCTGGTTGTCACAAATGTGGATCTCTAGAACACTTTATTCATGAGTGTCCACTTTGGGATACAGAGAAAGGCAAAGGGAAGGCAAAGGAACAAAGTAAGAGCAACTACAACAAAACTCCTTTCAACAAAAAAGACATTAGGAAGTTTATGATTGCTGCATGGGGAGATTCTAAAAGTGAGGATGAAGAGGAACAACCTGAAGAAGAAATAGCTCATTTGTGTTTGATGGCCAAACGTGATGAAAAGGCTTACAATGATGAGCTTGCTAAAGAGGTATTCCTTGATCCTAATGTGCTTAAGACTTATACTAAAGATGCTCTCATTGATTTAGTATTTGAATTGGAAGATGAGTGGAATCATACTAGTATTCGTCTAGGTGAATGTCAAAGAGCTCTCAAAGTCTGCAAGGAACATAGTACGTGGATTGAAAATCAACGAACTGATGTTCAGAGTAAATTTTTTGAACTTTTTGACAAGAATCTTCTCTTAAAAGAAATGAATGAGAAACTCAAGTTTGAAAATATCATTGTTAATGTAGAACTTACTCAATACAAACTTGCTAGTGCAGAAGTATCTCCAAGTTCCTCATCTGAATCTTTGCCTAAATTCAATGAGGATTTTGAAAAATTAAAATATAATCTTGACGATTTAAGAATTGAAAAGGCAAAATTAGAGAAGGAACTGGAGATTCGAAAAGAAAGAAGCATTCACTAGTAGAAAAAGGCTCATTTGCGTCGCCATATTTGCGTCACTCATTCTAAAGAACGAAGCAAATATGTATTTTTACCATACTTTAAAGTTATTTGCGTCGCTTGTTATTAAAGAAGCGACGCAAAAAGCAAATGTATGTTAGCTTTCTATCATTTGCGTCGCTCTTATTTATTAAAGCGACGCAAATAAGTTTATTATTTGCGTCACTCATTTACTGACAAGCGACGCAAATAAGGCAGTGAATAAATTGCGTCACTCTTTTAATAAATGAGCGACGCAAATAACAAATTTTCAGCATTTCAGATTTTGTTATTTGCGTCGCATTTTTATTATAAAGTGACGCAAATAACTCTGCTTTAGGTTACCCATTCTGCGCTTTTTTGACCTTAGCTTTTCACTTTCACTAATTCACTAACCAGAGTTGCTTAATTTCGACCCTTCAATCCAACAAATTCGCCCAAAAAACACCCACAAATTCGCCCAAAAAACTGCAATTCCCCAGCAAATTCAACATCCTAAATCGCAATCAAGTTCAACACCCATAATCGGCAGCAAATCCGAGCAATTTCGAGCAAAAATTTAGACCAAAAACCCTAATTAATTCGAACCCTTAAACCCCAGAAAAATTGATTATTTTTTACCAAAAATCCCCCATTTCGAGCAAAAAATGTACTCAATTCCATACGAATTCGAACCCTAGAAACCCCAAAAAATTCAATTAAAAATCCTGCTGAAAAAATTCAAGCAATATCTGATATTTTCGAGTGGAAAAATCGCTTAATTTCGCCCCCAAAAACCCGAGGAAGTTCAAGCAAATTACAGCAATGTTGAATTTTTGAATTTTCAAGTGGAAAAATCGCTTAATTTCGCCCCCAAAAATCGACTTCGGCTCGACATTGTTGAATTTTAGAAATCAATTTCACCTATGGTAAGATTGCTTCTATTTATGTTCAATCTTTTCGTGGTAGATAGAATGTAGCATTTAACTTGAACAATGACTTAGTTTAATTTCAGGTTTAGTGTTAGTTCACTAATTAGAATTTATATGGCAGATTTAATTGAATTTTTATAATTTTCAGTCATTGAATTTTCATTTGAGCATATTGCATACTTGTGAATTTCAGTCATTGAATTTTTGAAGTCAATTTTCATCTGAGCATATTGCATAGTCATTGAATTTATATGGCTGTTTTGCAATATTTTACTGGTTGCTTGTTTGCATCTTTGAACAGTCTGTAGAATAGCATAGTCATTTGAGCATATTGCATAGTCCTTGAAAACGGATATGTACCATACCGGCATACCCAAGCCTAAATAGCATAGTCAATAACGCATGAATAAATTGTTAACTTTGCAATTTAAGCCAGTAGTAACTTTTAAAAACTAAAAAACCGAGAAGGCGTTGCATGATAAGCCAGGCCTCTAGCTTATGTCCTAATAGAGAAGTGATATTGTAATTGGAATGCTAGGCTTAATCATCTGGGATCTTTTCAATATTATGTACGGTATAATTATGGAGCAAATATTGAACTTTTTCTCTTTGGGTCTTTGACCTTTAGAAGTAGGCGGATACTTGTGAAGGTATCACAGCCTCACAGGTTATGTACTCAGCCTTAGTTTTTCTCTGGCGTGTAGGAAATTGTCTTTTACTTTCTCTATGTAGTTTAGTTAAGTAAGGAGCTTATTATTACTTCATGTTATTGGCGTAGGAGTGCAGTCAACTTGACATAGTTGTTCACCTGCAAAGCCTGCTTTTATGTGATCTGTTCTTCCACCCAGTGAAATACTATTACACTGTTCAAAGCCTGGATACAATTTGCGGTAAAAGTTTTTTGGGGCCGTTTTTTTTTTTTTTTGAAATACCATGGTTTCTTTGAAGTTTCAAACTTCAAACTAAAGTAATTTAATAGATTGTGTTCTTTTACTATGGATAATTGTTAGTGCTCCATTTGTTCTGCAAATTTGTTTGCATTTAGTCTGTAGATTTTTACAGTTGCTGTTTTGCAATATACTACTGGTTGACATCTATGATTCTTTGAATGTCTTATTAAAATTATTTTTTATCATTTAATTTTTTTGTAGGCATCATCATAATGGGTGATGGGAAGCACGAATTGGGTGCGTTTATGAGAACAAGTACCTCTACTTAGGCACTTTCAGTAATGTCCTGAACTCTATTTCTCTCGTGCTCGCTCTTGTTCTATGAGATTTAGGATCACGAGCACACACGCAAATACGTGGTCAGACAAAGTGATTATCATAATCACAGGGACAAAGATACTTAATATTTGGACTGTCCCTTTTGGTTTTGTCACTTTCTGTGATCATCATATATAGTATATGTTGTATGTATTCCTGTCCACTATAAACAATAAGATATAAAGGAAAGGGGGTGAGTACGGTACCAGTAGATCTGCCATTAATTAAAAAATTGCTCCTACGGACTCACATGGCGTCACGTGAGTCAAATATTGTGAATACCTCTTAGGAATGGGTTGCTTGATCTGATTTTATGAAGAAAATTATTAGTATGATTAATTAATTAGGTAAGGTTTTGGTGAAAATTATGATCCACTAAGATTCCTGCTCTTTGCTTGAACCCCGTCACACCTGACTATTACATATGCAGTTATGCACCCCCACCTTTACTTATAAAGATATGTAATAAAGTCAAATTTGATCAGAAAAGAAAACAAAAAGAGGATTAAAGAATAGAATCAATGCCGAATAACAACTTTTATGTCACATGGCAGATTAAGTTGAATCAACTATGTTGGTTTAATATATGTAATTTTTTATGGCAGATTCTTAATTATGCGGAAGTGAATTCCACAAGTTGCTCGAGGTTCTGGTTGTGGACAAACGATTAAGGCGGTAGTACGCATACGAGATTGTCTTCACTTGTGGTATATATATCTGAACCATTCTTTGCAATATTAACTTATTTGTTCTGGTTAGTATAATGATTGTGAATTGTATGAGATTTTTAATTGTGATATAATTGATTGGAATTGCAATAATACTTGCATCATTGACTTAGATACCCGTTCAGGGCTTACTCATTAGGAGTAAGTCTTGAATAGTCCCCGGTTTGGGACTGTTCTTGAATGTTCTATCTCATTTAGGTGATAACTACTTGAATTGTTTTGGATCTAAGAAGATCATGGCTCACTATTTCCCGATTGTTCTCTGGGTACATATGTTGATAGCCGATTATCTACATTGTGTGCTTGGAGAACTATAGGGAAATGCTGCCGGATTTTCTTTAGAACCAAACTTTACAAGTAGTTATTAGTGAGATAGGACATTCAAGAATGGGTTAGGTTGGAGTGATAAGGACCTTATTGGATCATCCGGAGTTGCATTTACATGATATAAACTTTGAATGAAAATGTTTGATGCCTTATATTCTTGTTTATGGTTAAGGAGCTATATATGTTACAAAATATACACATTATCTTAAAATTAATTTTGTTATTCAGTGGTTGAAAATGGATCGAAGTTGGATGTATGGTAAACGAAATTGTACAAGTTTTTTACGAGGAATTGAAGAGTTTAGCATTGTTGCCTTAAAACACCAAACAGAGAATAAATCAAAGAATATTTATTTGAACATTGCAAATTGTTGATATTATTTTACTCTTTTACAAATGTGTGTCTAATTTATTATGTAGGAATCATTGGGTTCTGCATGGCTAAGCGTGAAGTCATCATCTTTGATTCTTTGAGGCAGAAGCAAAATTTAGCAATTAAATTTGCAATGACAAAGTAAGTCTAGTTTGTTATTAATGTCATGATTTTATGTGTGTAAGGGTAATATATATGTTATTTGTTTCAAATGTGTAATGCTTTTCGAAGTTTTAAGGCATTAAGTGGACAATCTAGGGGAAGTAAATTGACATGGCATTTGGGACAGGTTACCTTAATTTCTAACCCTAAATTTTAGTTTCTTAATAATTGAAGTATAGCAATTTAATTCAACTTACAAATATATTACATGTAGTGTCCTCAACAATTGGGTGGACGTGAGTGTGGCTACTACGTCATGCGTTATATGTACGAAATACTTGAACATCACCATATCAGTGAAGATCCTATTCAGGTATGAGTTGTCAAATATTTCATTTTTGTTTGATAAATACAATTTGATGTTAGCTACAATCTTGAATTAAAACTTTCCTCTTGTATATTTGTTGTGTTAATAGGATTTTTCAAGAACTACACCGTACACCGAGGAGGAGATAAATGAGATCCGAGATATTTGGGCAGAGTATTTTATATGTAATGTTGAACTTTAGATTTACCACTTAGCGCATGTTTGACTCTTGTTTTGGATTATAGGCTTGAAATGAAGTAATTTGGTTAATTGGTGTTGGGATGATGAGTATAATGTCTATGATATTGAGATGTAAATTATTGGACAGGTTGTTAATATAATGCCGTCATTCCCAATTTTATGGGTAGGCCAAATTACAAAGGAGACTCTGCCGAAATTTACATTTGCATTATTCAATAATATTGCATTTTAATTTCAATTATATTAGCGTTAGCATATTACTTTATACCTAGTAAAACAGGTACTACAAACATATACAAGGCAATTATTATATTATAATTAAAAAAAAAAAATTCACCTCATTTGCGTCACTCATTAAACAAACAAGTGACGCAAATACAGCAGTTTTGTATTGTCTACTCAGTCATTTGCGTCACTCCTATATAAACAAGTGACGCAAATAACAAAAAATGCATTTATTGGAAGAGTCATTTGCGTCGCTTGTTTATGAAGGAGCGACGCAAATAACAAAAAAGTTTATCAAAAGAGTCATTTGCGTCGCTTGTTTATAAAGGGGCGACGCAAATGACTAAAAATAAGTTTATCAGAAAAGTCATTTGCGTCGCTCCTTTATAAAGGACTGACGCAAATAACAAAAAATAAGTTTATCTAAAGAGTTATTTGCGTCGCTCCTTTAGAAAAGAGTGACGCAAATAAAAAAAATAAGTTTGTCAGAAGAGTCATTTGCGTCGCTTATTATAAAGGAGCGACGCAAATGACAAAAAATAAGTTTATAAAAAAAGTTATTTGCGTCGCTTGTTTATAAAGGAGCGACGCAAATGACAAAAAATAAGTTTATAAAAAAAGTCATTTGCGTCGCTTGTTTATAAAGGAGCGACGCAAATGACTCGTATTTGCGTCGCCCCTAGGAGCGACGCAAATGACTTAAAAGTCATTTGCGTCGCGAGCAGTTGCGTCGCTCATAGAAGCGGCACAAATACACTATAAATGAGCGACGCAAATAAGCCTTTTTCTACTAGTGATTAGTCAGTTTGGAATTCCTAAGTGGATTGAGAATGCTCAAACCAAAAGAACTGAAGGTCTAGGATTCATACGTTCTAAGCATAAGGGCAAGAAAAAAATATGTAGACCTGCCTAGTTACAAAGTATGTACCTTCTGTGGTAAGACTGGTCATCTTGTTACTACTTGCAACAAGAAGGAACATTCTGTTAGCAAGAATGTTAGGCAAGTTTGGGTAAAGAAATCTGATATTGCTTCAACGTCCAAGGAACCCAAGGAAACCCGGGTTCCTTAATCTAACCATTAAGTTCTTTTGCAGGTCCTAGTGAGGGGGAACAACACGTGGTACCTCGACAGTGGTTGTTCAAAGCAAATGACAGGAGATAAATCAAAGTTTCTCTCACTAGAGGCCTATCCAGGAGGAACTGTGACCTTTGGAGACAACAAAAAGGGTGAAGTAATTGCTAAAGGAAAAGTAGGAAGGTCCAGTTCTCATTCAATAGAAAATGTACTTCTGGTCGAGGGTTTGATGCACAATTTGCTGAGCATATCACAATTTTGTGATAAAGGAAACTCTGTAAGTTTTACCTCTGATTCATGTAACATCATTAATGATAAAACAGGAAGGGTTGTTCTTGAAGGAACTAGAAAAGGGAACACATACATTGTGGATCTAAATTCTGTTCCAAGGAACAACCTTACCTGCTTAAGTGTCATTAATGATGATCCTTTATTATGGCATAAACGTTTTGGACATGCTAGCTTCTCACTCATGAATAAACTTAGAGCAAGGAACATGGTTGTAGGGCTTCCCTCAGTCAAGTTCCTCATACAACACATCTGTGATGCATGTGTGAGAGGCAAGCAAGTCAGGTCTTCTTTTAAAAGCAAAAACATGGTCAGCACCACAAAGCCATTGGAGCTAATTCATATGGACTTGTGTGGTCCCATGCGTGTTCAAAGTAGAAGTGGAAAGAAATATGTTTTAGTTATTATTGATGATTTTTCTAGATTTACTTGGGTGATTTTTCTGTCTAGCAAAGATGAAACTTTTGATGAATTTGTGTCCTTTGCCAAAAGAGTACAAAAGACAAGTGGAAATCAAATTATCCACATTCAATCAGATCATGGAACTGAGTTTGAGAATTAAAGATTCGATGACTTTTGCAAAGAAAATGGCATGGATCATAACTTTTCAGCCCCTAGAACTCCTCAACAGAACGGAGTTGTTGAAAGGAAGAACATGACTTTAGAAGACATGGCAAGAACTATGCTCATAGCTAGTGGTCTTCCGAGGAACTTCTGGGCTGAAGCTATTAATACTGCATGCTATATCATTAGCAGAGTTATGATGAGACCAATCATCAATAAGACTCCTTATGAACTGTTTAAGGGCAGAAAACCCAATATTTCTCACTTTCGAGCTTTTGGATGCAGGTGCTTTGTTCATAATAATGGGAAAAGGAACATAGGAAAATTTGATGAAAGAAGTGATGAAGCTGTGTTCCTTGGCTATGCATCAAATAGCAAAGCTTACAGAGTTTATAATAAAAATACATTGTGAGTAGAAGAAAGCATTCATGTGATATTTGATGAATCTAATATGTTTATGAATGTGCAGGAACAAGACAATATTGATTATGAAATTGGTATGATTAGAGACAGGGAAGAAGAGGAAGAAACCTCCAAGCAAACCAAGGAAGTAAGTGAGGAACCTGAGCAAGAACATCAAGAAAATGCTGAAGTTCCTAATCAAGAAACCCCGGAGGAACAAGATCATGGAGAATCTTGCAACGAGGAAAATGCAGAAGAAGCTGAAGAAGAAGTGCCTCAAATAGGAGTTCCTGCCAGAGAGTTTCAACCAAATCCATTCAAATACCAAGGCTCTCATCCAACAGACCTTATTATAGGTGATATTGGTAGAGGAACTCAGACCAGATCACAGATGAGGAACTTCTGTGCCTTTCAAGCCTTCCTATCCATTATTGAGCCAAGAAATCATGAAGAAGCTCTAAAGGATGCTGACTGGATAATTGCCATGCAAGATGAACTCAATGAGTTTGAGAGGAACAAGGTCTGGCATCTTGAAGAAAAACCTAAGCACAAAAAGGTTATAGGAATCAAGTGGGTATTCAGGAACAAGCTGGATGAATATTGAACAATTGTAAGAAACAAGGCAAGACTTGTTGTGAAGGGCTATAATCAGCAAGAAGGTATTGACTTTGAAGAAACTTTTGCTCCTGTTGCTAGATTAGAAGCTATTAGAATGTTAATTGCTTTTGCCTCTTTTATGGGTTTCAAACTGTATCAAATGGATGTTAAGTGTGCTTTCTTAAATGGCTTTCTTGAAGAGGAGGTGTTCGTGGAACAACCTCCAGGTTTTGAAAATCCCCAATTTCCTAATCATGTCTTTAAGCTTGATAAAGCTCTTTATGGGTTGAAACAAGCACCTAGAGTTTGGTATGAAAGGCTCTCTAAGTTCCTTATTCAAAATGATTTTAAAAGAGGTAAAGTAGATAAAACTTTGTTTTTAAAATCTGAAGGAACTGATTTACTAGTTGTTCAAATATATGTTGATGATATTATTTTTGGAGCAACTAACGAAAACTTGTGCAAGTACTTTGCTGAGCTAATGAGTGGTGAATTTGAGATGAGCATGATGGGGGAACTCAACTTCTTTCTTGGACTACAAATCAAACAAACAAAAAGAGGTATTGCAATTCACCAACAAAAGTATGTCAAGGAACTACTGAAGAAATATAACCTTGACCAAGCAAAGACCAACCATATACCAATGGGAACAAGCACAAGATTAGATGAAGATCTACAAGGAACTAGCGTAGAGCAAACCAAATACAGAGGTATGATTGGATCCCTTTTATACTTAACTGCTAGTAGACCTGATATTGCATTTAGTGTTGGCTTATGTGCAACGTTTCAATCTAATCCTAAGGAGTCACATCTTACAGCAGTAAAAAGGATCCTACGATATCTCAAAGGAACTGACCATCTTTGTCTCTTCTATCCTAGAAGTGATACTTTTGATTTAAAAGGTTTTGCAGATGCTGACTATGCAGGAGATTTGGTGAATAGGAAGAGTACTTCAGGAATGGTTCAGTTTCTCGGGCCATGCCTAGTTTCTTGGGGATCCAAGAAACAGAACATAGTGGCCTTTTCAACTGCTGAAGCTGAATATGTGGCAGCTGCAGCCAGTTGTTCTCAAGTACTTTGGATAAAACAACAACTAAGAGATATGGTATGAAATATAATTGCATTCCTATCTATTGTGATAATACTAGTGCCATATGCATTTCAAAAGATCCAGTTCATCATTCTCGTGTGAAACATATTCACATAAGGCATCATTTCCTTAAGATAATGTGGAAAAAGGCTTAATTAAGTTAGATTTTTGTGAAACTGAAAATCAGATAGCTGACATTTTTACTAAGCCTTTGAGCAGGGACAAATTTGAAAAGATGCGCATGGAACTTGGTATGATACAATTGAGTTAAGAAGACCTCAAGTTCCCCCAAGGTATAAGTCAATCATGCATGCATTATATGTATCTTACACAATATGTATATGTGAAAACATAGTCCTACGCATTAGAGTGTTTGGCAATACATATGGGATTGTGGCTGTATGTGAAGAAATCAAATTGCATTAGGCATGTCTGTGTTATTACAAACTATGTTGATTTATTCCTAGTTCCTCCGAAATAATCTATAAGATTTTATTCTATCTTTTTGTGAATTAATTAACTAGTCAATTGATTAATTTTATCTACTTAACATCTTATCTTTTTGAATTATTCTTCATCGCTTATCTTTTAAAATTCAAATTCGTTCCTTGAAATTGTTGATTAAATACCCGTGACCTTTTGCATTCAATTCAAAGTTCCTGATCAAAATTTATCCTCAATTAATCTAAACCCTTCATGTCAAATCACATTAAAATCTGACCAAGAGAAAAGTTTTGTGTCATCCTTCATCAATCGACACCTACCCCATTCAATTAACCTTCTACACCATTCCACCGACCAAACTCACCCCTCTAAATTCCACCACTATATAATGAATCCAAACCCTAACCACTGTTCCTCACCACCTCACTCCGTAAAATACACACTCCTTTTTAGTGACACCTCTCCAATTCCCATGGAAATCTCACCCAAAATTCAAAACTCTCCTCAAAAGGAATCACCCATGGAAATAGAGACTGACACCTCAGTCAAAACCATTGCTGAAAAACCCCAAAACAAACCCATGGCTCGCAGTGATTCGAAAAAGAGAAAGATCGAGGTTGAAGAAGAATTGGACTATGAGGAACTGGGCGAACCAATTCAGGGGGAAAAGTCGAAGTCCGCTGCTGTCAAAAGGCTTGAAGCCAGCTCTGAGCGGTTCATTCCTGGGTTTTGTATAAATCTAAAGTGGTGCGAATCGAGTAAGTACTCTGAACTTCTTGATATTCTTGAAGCACAAAATTGGATTAAGCTGTTTAGTGAAGGTTATGACAATGTGATTGCACATGCACCGTTAAAGGAATTTTGTGCGAATTTTAAGAATGTGAATGGTGTTTGTGTTAGCAAACTTAAAAACAAGAAAATTAGTTTTGATGCTGATGATTTAGCTGCTGTGTTTGGAACCCCTAATGAGGGATTTGATGAGTATTTTAAGGGAGAAACTGAATTAAGTGTTGAGGGTGTTTCTATTGAAAAGATTGTTGAATCAATTGGTGGTAAGGCATCCAAAGTTCGAACCAACCATAACCTGTTTTCACCTATTCAAAAGCTGCTGTTTATTTTTGTTCATCTAGCTATCATTCCGAGAACCCAGCATATGCATGAGGCAAATCACCTTGATGTTGTGCTTATGTATTGTCTTGAAAACAAAATAAAGATAAATTTTCCTTCTTTGATGATCCAGCACCTCACTCATTGTCTTGCCAATCACTTAAAGGTTGGGTATGCCAATTTGATAATTACTCTTCTTGAAAGTTGTGGAATCTCCATGACTAACTATGAATCCCTTAAGCTTAAAACCAACCATTTTGTCCAACCCAAAACACTAGAAGCCCGAAACCTAACTATTGTTGAGGGAACTACTCAATTTCTCTCAAAATCCCTTTCTAAACCTAAACAGGATGAGAGTGGTTTGAAGAAAAAGGAGGATGAAGAGTTGGATAAATGGTTGGAGGAAGAGGACAATGAGAAAAAAGGTGAACAGGAAAGGAAAGAGGTGATTGTTATGTCAAATCCAAAGGGTACTCAAAGCTCTGGGAAGAGAAAGAGTACTAGGTTGACTATAAGGTCAAAAGGGAAGGACAAGGCTGAGTCTGCTGCAGTGGTTGATCTGAGTGAAGAGAGAAACAGTGCACCAGGGGATCAAAGGATCCTTGAAGAGAAAACTGGTTCTCAGGGGGGAACAGGGCATTCTTCAAGCTTCTGTTGAAAAAACATTTCCTACAGGTTCAGGTTTTGCTCGCTTCAGCACTGTGAGTTCCACCTTGGAACTTAAGGCTCTTAAGGAGACAGTGCACAAGCTAGTTGATGCTCAACCAGGGTTGATTCAAAGAATTGAAGCTCTTGAGAAGGTAGTGTCAGACTTGGTGAAAGCTTCCACAGAGCTCACCTCAGCAATGCATCAGAACACATCAACTCTCTCCAAAGGGCAGGCTGACTTGCTGAAGAAATTGGAGGACTTGGTCATTGAAGAGGTGCCAGAGAATGGTGCTGAAGAAGAGACCCATTCCTCTGCCCCTAAAGCTTGATGTTCCTGTCTTCGCTCTAATCCTTTATTTTCTTGAACTTGATCCGATTTGAACTTGTTTCTTTTTTTTCTTCTTTTGGGTCAATAAACACTTAAAACAGGGTATTTTCTTTTGTTTTTGTTGTTCTAGAGGAACATCAATTTGTTTATATGGATGTTGCTTGCTTGCTTTATGACTATTTGCATACTATTTCTGCCTATATGTGCTTTGCTCTATGCTTTGGACACAAACCATTAAAATGGTGCTGTGTTTAGATATGTGTATTTGTGTGCATTAATTTTGATGAACGCCAAAAGGGGGAAAAAAGGCAAAACTCAATTGTTGACAAGCTCTCCATCCATCTAAAAAAAACAAATAGAAGTTATAACTTTCATTCAGTTCTTTGTTTAATTGTAGCTAGTTTATTTTGATTTTTAGTTTTTCTTTGAATGTCCTTCAATTTTTTAGTTCATTTTCATTTTTAGTTTTTCTTTGATTGTTCTTCAATTTTTTTTTATGAGTTTGCTTAGGTTTGTCATTCATCAAAAAGGGGGAATATTGTTGATCTTAAGTTTTGATGATGACTCAAGGAACCTAAGCAGACCATAAGGGCTTTAACTTTTGTCTATTAGCTTTGATGTACTTGACAGGTTTTATATGCAACGAAGTTCTAGAGTTAGAATGGAGCATGGAACAAGTCTAAAGGATGAGCTGTGGACAAGCATAGAAGACAATCAGTAGCCAAGTTCCTTTAGTGAGGAACTGAAGCTCCAGAGTCGAAGCTTCATTGTGTTCCAAGGAGTCTATTGTATCTTTATTATTTATTTTAGGCTTCTTGTATATATGTTAAGTACGTGGCAAATTGATAGAATTTAAGTGGATTTAATTTCAAGTTTTAAAGATTTTATTTTCCTTGTTTTAAACAAGATTTAATCTTATTTCTGAAAACTATTTTTTAGGTGAAAAATATCTTATTTATTTAAAAGATTTTCTGTTTTTATTTTATCCTAATCTTTTGGAAAATCTGACTTGGTAAAACTATTTTTTGAAAAACGGCTTTTTACTTAGTCAAGGAAGTTGAGAAAATAAAGGAACCACTTCCTTTTGTGCGCTTCAGCTTGCTGCCCAAGCATCCACGAACTGCACTCCCTTATTTCATGGAAGTTGTAGTGTAGTGGGAGTTAAGGTAAACGTAAGGTTTCAACTGGTTTCCTCTTATATAAATAGGATCAGTTTTCTGTTTTAAAAAGTACACTTGAGCATTACAATTCTTAGTTTTTCGAAAAGAGTCAAAAATCCACTTAAGTCCTTGAGTGTCCTTGTACTTAGCATCTTAGGGGTTTTGTCTTGAGTTGTATTGGGGGTAGAGTTTGGGTAAACTCTAGAGTGTGTAATTGCTTTGAGTGAAGCGAGGAGAAAGAGAGAGATTCGAGAGCTTAACTGATTGAGGGATCAGTTAAGGGGGAACTTAAGTTCATTGAGGAACTTGAGTTTAGAGTCTTAATTTGTAATAGGTTGTTTGCCCTATTATTATTAAGAGTTGAGTTGAAAATCCCTTGTGGTCGTGGTTTTTCTTCTTGATTAGGGCCAAGAAGTTTTCCA
This sequence comes from Chenopodium album, assembly GCF_948465745.1. Taxonomy (NCBI): domain Eukaryota; kingdom Viridiplantae; phylum Streptophyta; class Magnoliopsida; order Caryophyllales; family Amaranthaceae; genus Chenopodium; species Chenopodium album. The sequence goes on from NC_137834.1 coordinate 69,918,885, forward strand.
CGTAAAATCTCTCTTGCACTTTAAAGTTTTTGTTTAAGTTCCTTTAAGAATTTCGCAAAAATTACCCTAGTTCCTCTACAATACAATTCACCCCCCCTCTTGTATTGTTCATTCGAGTCAACAAGCGTCTTACGTCCCTTGAAAGTACCGATGCTGAGCAGTGTACTGCGCTGCAAGCGCAAGAATGTCGAAATCGGCCCACGGCCGAAACTCTACCTCTTGCTCCTACAAAACACATATTTATAATTATAGGGAATAGTTTCAAGCCTTTAAAATCCCACTAGCTTGAAACCCACTGTGATCATACACTAAAGTACGGTGGCGTCCAAAAGGGAAGAAGATAGAGCAAAAGAGTCGCCAACAAGTTTTTAAGGAACTTGTAAACCATCACGAGGTGAAGGTTACACCCCTTAACGATCCAAGGGAACTGGGTGTATGACGATCCAATCTCGGAAAACTTGCCAACGAGCCGACGAATGTATGACAATCCGAACTTGGAAAAAACTTGCCAAACAAAGAAGGAGCACGACAATCCACGCTTGGAAACTTTACCAGAGATGACAATCCAATCTTGGAAAAATTGTCGTTGAAGAAGATGCATGACAATCCATTTTTGGAAATACTATTAGTTGGGGATGACAATCCAATTTTTGGAAAACTTTTTCGTTTAATAAGAATGCGCGACGATCCATATTTTAAAATATTGTCGTTTAAGTGCTTGCTTTTGAACCGATTGTAATGAGCCAGTGTTTTAGGCGCTTAAGCTAAGTGAGACGATCTTTCGTCAGGTCGATCACTTATTGCAATTGTAATCAAACCGACTATTTAATCATGTCAAATTGCTTATAGGGGCTAACTGGCATACCAAGGAATCCGACGTTGCTGCATGAGGTCGAAATCACCTTTCTGGGAGGCTTTGAGCTCTGTCGTTGCTGAGATATCTCTGGCGCCAAGAATTAGAGTAGGGTCTTCCCTATTCTGCTGCACCTGTATTTATTTTTGACTATAGAAATTTGCCAATTTCTTTAATTATCTTAGGGTTGACCTAAGGCTTAATGTTGCTTGACTCATCGACTTGACACGACTCAAGGTATGAACTTGACTCGATATGACTAACTCGAGGTTGGCTCGACTCAAAGTGTAATGACACATGTGTTAGACTCATGACCCGTGTGTGCATAGTGTTGATTATGCGACTCGAAAATGCAAAGAATTTTCCGTCATTTTAGTGGAGGGTACCGACTTTCTCCCGAAAAAGAAAGACGCGAAAAAGAAAATCAAAAGTTTGAAGATGCATGTTGAATGAGCTTAGTCAAATGTTGTTTGATACTATCTCTCAAGGTTCAAGGATTAACCCATCCTAGGCTATCTCAACTGTTGACTCCATGATGAAAGTATTTGGGTAACTTAGGCACGGAGGCTAAGCACTTCATACTTCGTGATGCAATGACCATTATGGTTGATGAGTGATGTTGATATGACAAGGCATGCTTCAGCGTTATGTTAAGATTTCATGACAAAGGGTTCCTAAGGGAAATATATTTGGTCATGTATTTGTGATGTGTGTGAAAGTGACACTAAAGTTAGGTTGTAAGAGCTAAGTGTGTGGGAAAATATATTGTTAGAAGAGCCAAATAATGGTGACTCTTAGGCTAGGTAAGCTAATGATGTAGGGATCAAGCCCCCAAGTCTAGCTCTAAGTTAATAGGGATGAGCATTGGAGATCCCTTGATATGATCATGGTGCAAGTGTGTGAATGTGAATATGAATGCATGTTTATTACGGCCGCACCTCGATGTGAGGTCGCCTACGTATCCGTTAGGAATCAGGCCGAACGTAGCTCTAGCCGAACCTCGCACAAGTGTGTATACCTCCAAAAGGTTTTTTTTAAGGGTTGTAACGTGGTTAGGCTAAAGGTTATAGAAAAAAGGGATAAAGGCTCAAGACCCTAGATAAGCCCCCAAGGTGTGCAACCTTGCTTTTGAATATTTGTATTTTTATGCTTGAGGTTTTCTACTCTCTTTTTTTTTAGCTCTTTCTTTTGTTTTAGCATTTATTTTATTTTAATAAGTGTGGGAAATCCCGATCATGCGGTCTATCACTCACTTGGCATTCATGTTTCTCTGGCACGGTACCGCGCACTCGATAAGAGACGCAATCTTAGACGTGTTCTTATCGAAGATATTTTCATATCAAAGACATTGGAACACTTGCCCTTTTGTACACTTTTATTTATTTTTGCTTGCTTATTTTTTCTATTTTAATCTTTTGAATTACTCAAGATCTTTTTTTTAGAATTGCATAAGTTACACACCATCCCATCCCAAGGTTAGGTAGATGTAGGTTGAAGAAAGAAAGGTCTATCGTTAGACGAGGCTCAAAGTGGTTTATGAATAAAGGATCGCATATTTGAAGGGTGAAAGGAGATATGATGTGGCTACAAGGGGTGCCTCAAATCATTGGTATACATTGTGCTTAGCTCGACATGGATTTTTTTTTTTTAATGCAATGCAATGAAATGATCATATGTAAGGAAATAAATGCTCATTTTATTAAAAGAAAATAAATAAAGAATCTACAAAAATTAATCTAAGGGAAAAGAAAGGTGCCTATGATAGACTTATTGGGGAAAGGAAAAAATGAAAAAGAAATAGAAAAAAAAGAGGCCATGAAATCTTCTCGTTGCAGCTCGCCTCTTGTCTTGTGTCATTCGCTTCATCATCACCCAGTCTTCTCGCTAGCTAGAGGCAATGGGACCTTGTTTGCTTCTATGAGGTCTTGAATGAGATTTTGAAACCTGTAGCATTCATCAGTGATATGACCGTTCCCTCGATGGTACTTGCAATAGGAATTTGGATTCCATCTCGAAGATCGATTTTCTGGTGTTGGATCCTCGGTAGGGCCAATAGGTTTGATTAATCCTCGATCATAGAGACGATCGAAAGCAGCATCGTAGGTCATTCCAATGGGTGTGAACTCTCGCCTGGGTTTCCTTTTAGATCCATGATTGTCCACGGCTAAGACATCATTATGGTCAAAGGTACTAACATTATTACTAGAGTGGGCGCTTTCGGAAGAAGAAGGATTGTCGCTCTTCTTTCCTTTCCAGCCACCGTGGTTGCTATTGTTAGTAGCTTTTTGCTTTGCAAGGTCATCTTCGATCTCGATACCTATGTCATAGACGGCCTTGAAGGTATTCAAGTTGTGTTGATATTTTAAGTGTTTTGAATACTTTTCTTGGAGATTCTTGATAAACATCCTCACGGATTCTTTTTCGGTGGGGACCTCAATCATCTTGGCGGAAGTTTCTCTCCATTTATTAAAGAAAGAAGTAAAGCCTTCATTCTCTTTTTGTCTTAGCATCTCAAGTTGTCTATGATCGGTTTCAACTTGAATATTGCACTTGTACCTATCAACGAAAGCGTTTGCTATCGATTCCCAGGTAGAGGTTTTCTTCTTGTCAAGGGAGAAGAACCATTGTTGGCAAACGGTCTCAAGAGATAGTGGGAACAGAGAGGGGAAAACCTTCTTATCGATACCCTTAATGCTCATTATAGTTCCGAAAGGTCTTAGATGGAAGTAAGGGTTATCTGTTGCCTTGAATTTAGGGATGTCAGTGGCGTTGAAATTATGCGGAAGAAGTTCCTTGTCCAGCGAGCCCCTTGCGAACTCACGCCCTGAAATTTGTAGTCACTAGATAGCTTGCTCAAGCTTTCTTGCATGAGGTTCATCCGTTGTTGCTTCACAGGATCATCGATCTTGAGTGTGAGTAACTTCAGTGTTTCAATCATGGTAGCCAATTGGTTCCTAAGCTCATTGACTTCTTCTTGAGTTGCCATTATCTTTTTAGCCTTCCTCTTTTGATGAATCGGTTTATCAAAAAGCGAGACTTGAATAAAGAAGTTGTCTTTGATTAATCGCCCTTCTCTCCTCGACCAAGTACTGTGGAAAAGGAATTTGGGGATATTTATTGTTAATTATTTGACTCAAACTCTATTCGACATGCAATGGATGGAGGAAATGAAGAAAAATTGGAATAGAATATGAAGAAGAAAGATGGAGGTGGAGGGATATAAAGAACTAGGAATAAAATGTACCCCCTAACTCAAATGACGGAAAAGACTGACTCATGCATGAACCTAAGACATGGCCATGGTGATGTGTACTCAAAGTGTGTGCTAAGACTAGTGAGTGTAGGTGACATGTTAAGACTCGTGTGTAAGACCATGGGACTTAGTGCCTAAACTCGAATATTGATTCAATTAAGCAGAATTAACCGAATTAAACAGGAAACTGAATAATTAGACATTAGGTGATGACTCGACAAATAATCCGAACTATCGGCCAAGCGACAGGACTGGCGTCACAATATGGTGGTTGGCGCCAGACTTTTTATTAAATGTCTGGCGCTACACACCATATAGTGGAGCTACAGCTCAGATTTTGGCACCAATAATGGAGTCTCGGTCTGGGACTGTTTTCGATATTATTAGTCAACTGGGTATGCCTAAAGTCGTACTAGGTCAATTCCGATTAAACGAAGAAAAAGTGACTTTATTGACTCAAATTAATTAATTAATTAATTAATTAGGCAAAGTTCTTTAAGTCATTAATTATAATCTCAACACAAATCAACAAACGGTTAAGAGGAGCATAGGATATATATGCACAACAAATAATGCACAATTAGTCAAGTAGGCACAACATGATGCAATGAGTTCGCAACCTAACCATGGCTCTAGTTCTCTAAAGTTCGGGATATGGTTTAGTCAAATAGGGTCCATGGTTAATTGTCTAGATGCACCGCGTAGAAGCCTAACCGTGAAGGGTTAACGCGTGTGGATAGAACACCGCGAGTTTTTTTAGAAAAACTCGCTTCCATGGTTTGGTGAATTCAACCTCTCAGATGTACCCTTTGTTGCCAGGAGCGTTCAATCGGGTAGATAGAGCATGAATTCCCAGAGGGTTATGTCCATATGTAGAACACATATGGGTTTCAGAAAAGTGAGAAAAAATTCAATTAGGAAGTAGGATCGAGCGAACAACGCGAAAAACCGGTCGAATTAGAACGCATATTTCTGGCTCGGTATTGGGGGAAATTGGCGCCAACAAACAGAGACTGGCGCCAACTTTTAACTGTAGCACCTGGCGCCAATACTGGCGTCTGGCTCTACGGCTAAAAGTATGGCGCCAAGCTCTTGCCCCTGACGCTACTTCCCACATGCCTCAGCAGCTTTCTGTGCTCAATAAAATCATCCAGTTTCGCGCGGTGTTATTTCAGTCCTAGTTGTGAAAGACATTTCTCAAATTTCCTACGTATAAAATCCTTATGTTTTTGACTCATTACGAATGGTCTTTCCAATGAGAACCTTTTTATGCATATGACAATAATGTTAATCAAAATTACGCACATGAAATACTTAGAACTTTTCGAGTCTCATCCACTCATTCTAAATCATTGCCGAAACAAATTCAGGAATTAAAATAGAAATCCTCCCCAGTGGAGTCGCCAAAAACTATAGGGAATAGTTTCAAGCCTTTAAAATCCCACTAGCTTGAACCCCACTGTGATCATACACTAAAGTACGGTGGCGTCCAAAAGGGAAGAAGATAGAGCAAAAGAGTCGCCAACAAGTTTTTAAGGAACTTGTAAACCATCACGAGGTGAAGGTTACACCCCTTAACGATCCAAGAGATTGTCAACTCCATAAGGTCATGAACCAAATAAGGGTTCGGGGATGAAGGTACAAATCCAACCTAAAAGAGATTGAACCTGCCCTAATAATAGGCCTCTACTTTATTCTGCTCGTATTCATGTGCGCTTTCTGACTAACATATAATCAATAGATTTAACCCTAAACCTGTTTAATCTATGTTGGTTGAATTTAATGCACAAATAAACTATTATTGGCGATCACTTGAATTATAATCACAATTAACCTAACAAGATTATTAATTATCTTATTAAGCGCGGTTACAAGTACAAATTCCCTTTAAGCATGCATAAAAAGGTGTGATCAAGCAATAACAATATATAAATAGCATATCAAGCAACATAATAAATAATCATCATGAATAATAATTATAATAATAATATCATCATAAATTAAATAATTATAAATTATAACAATTATAATCATGTTAAAGCATAGCAAGATCCTCGGCATGATACTAACAAGATTAATAACAAACCCTAGCATGTCACTAAACAATAAAAATCAAATCTTAAACCCTAACATGATACTAACATGAATAAATATTAGGAAGAATATAGGAAGCATCGTACTTTTAATCATACTTGATATTAAAGTTACCCTAGACATGATACTAGGAATCAAAATAACAATCTAAGCATGATTTCTACATTATAATATCAATTAAACCATTAAAGTACTTACTTGGATGCCTCGTACCTCTTTCTAATAACAAAATACACACGTTAGTAACTTCAAGGAAAACAATAAACAAAGCAACTAAATTAAATAATTGAAAGAGAGATTTGGGACCAAACCCTCAGAAATTAAAACCTTTTACGTCTAGGGCGAAGGCAACTTCGAATATGGCTAGGTGTATCAAGATCTTGTGAATGCGGAATTTTGTATTAAAAAGCAAGAAAGAAAATAATTAATGAAAGCTTGAGAATGAAAAGAATTGGTGAACGATCAGTGTAGATGATGGTTGATGATGAATGAAAACGAAGTTTTTGATACGATATTTATAGAGAAAATCATCCAAAAAAGATAATTTATCAAAACAGAGTCTGAAGACCACAAAAACACATTGGCGCCAGCCCTGGCTCAATTGGCGCCAGGACCAGTGGCTAGGGCCAGGCGCCAATGCTGGCGTCTGGCGCCAATCCTGGTTCCAGGCGCCAAGGCCTGGGCTTGGACGCCAATTCGGAATTCAACGCGTTTTCGAAAATCTGATAAATTTCCCATACTGGAAGATAAAATAATATAATTTCAGTCGAAAATGCTATTTGATCTAATTAAAACTCTGAAGAGTCCTAATTGAATTAAGAATGATAAGAACCTTCTAGAATGTTCTAGAAGACTAAAACCATTCCTAATTACATTAGGAATGATAAATCATATTAGGCCCTCCCCTAGATCATTGGGCCGTACTTAAAACTCAAACCGGGCCCAGTTTAGTAAATTGGCCATAAATTCCTCAATATTCATCGGAATTGGGCTTATAATATATCGTTGGAAAGGTCTTTACAAACCCCATCCAACTACACAACTATTGGACCCATATCATGGACCAACCAAACTGGATTGGCTGTTTTCTTAAAAGTTTTCAAAAACAGAGAGAAGAGAAAAGAAAAGAAATAAAAAATAAAACTTTCCGCAACACTAGACCTTTCCACACTTTCGTTTCATTCGATTATGATTCGACGTGAAAGGCACTCATCACTGGGTTTGGTTTTGGGGAGACACAAATGGGTGTCTACAATAATATAACATCCTACTAAAGGTAATAAAAGGCAAGTATTCGAGGAATATAACGAAAGGGTCAACTCCTTAACACGATCGGTAGTAGCCTGATCATTGAGACGACCTCCCCAATAGGCAGCAATGGGGAGCTCGCGAGGTGAAGGTCTTCCCGATGCAAGTGACGGAAAATACTCGTAGAACCAGATCTACGAGAATAAAGAAGTGCCAACAAATGCTAATACGGATCTAGAGCTGACTTTAATAAAGGGGATAAAGTATACCTCTACGAGTCTCCAAACGTCGGCGAGCGCGATATCTCCCACGAAGGAACTATAACGACTAGAAAGCCGCAATTCGACTAGAAAGTCCGCGTAAGCCAAGCTGGCCCAATCATACGACCCGACCATGTGAAGGTCGCGAAGAGTAGGCAAGTAGTAGAGTAGGACTCGACTACCTCTGTCAGGTTAAAAGGTCCCTGACAGCAAGAAAAGAGCAAAGATATGCACCCGCTGCTATGAGTTCGTCACATTATCCTAAAAAGCTCCCACGAGCATGGACCGGCGGATACATCGAGAGTTGAGATGCGTCGGCTCAGCCTCACTATGACCCCAAACAGTAATAGGGCGCAACAGCTCTAGTACCTCTTGAGAAAAGACAGTGATCTCTCTATTAAATGGAAGCGTGACCGAACGAAACTCCAACCCCGTGATCAGACTGAAGTCAGTAGAGGTAACAATCATTTCACCTTAGAGAAGTGGGAGGTGTTGGTGTTGTCCTAAAAGAACTCCACAAAATCTCGGACCACGTAGCGGCTCTGTGCGAAAGAATCCGAGTGGCTAACAGCAGAGGAGTCAAGCCACAAGACTCCCACCGGCGACGCAAATCATCATGGTCACGACAGTAAGTATCGTACAAGGAGTTGATAGTCTCGTTGCTAGAATCATGGCTACAAACTCTCCCACTATGGATCCCACGCCGAACGCGCTCCGAGATGTGGAACTCTGGCGCAAAATACAGAGTGCGCTCTTCCCACTCTAGGAACTCCCCTATAGGAGAAGAGGTCCCTACAGTGGCATCAACAGGATCGTCCTCCCAAGAGCCTCCCTAGAACGATAGCCGGAACTGCGTCGTCTAGCCATGCAATATTATGCAAAATGAAAGTAAATTAAGGTTCTATAGCATCTAAGGTTCTCCTAGCCACATGATACTATGTTTACCAAAAATAGAGTACGTTGTACTAAAACAGAGCATAATTTCAATACATGCATAAATAACACTTTTCAGCAATTAAACAATTTCTTATAATATTATGACAAATATTGTTACAAATTGGACAAGAATGGCTAGCAAAAACGCAAAGAACAAGCCGCATTATTCTTACAAACTCAAGAGGTACAACAATGCTGGCAGTTCGTTCATTTCTTCACCAAATTGAGTTAAACAAGTCTAAAAATACTCTAAAGGTAATATATACACATAATCAAGCAATTTCATGCCATAAGATTCAACGAACAAGGCAAATTAAGCATAATTGTGTTTGAATTTCCCAAAAACCAGCGAATAAACATGCGTAAATTCTGTCAAAACCGAGATAAGTTTGAGTAAAACATAAATAGATTGGGAAACTAGATGAAATAACCTTTGATTTGCAACAACTTTGAGCAAAATTGGTTGAGAGACGGAGGAGAACGAGCAAGTTGAACTTCCAGGCGAAATCACGAGCAAATAAAAATATCCATGAGGAAATGAAGAAGAAAGGGGTTTTATTCAAAAAACCCTACATCAGTGCCAGACGACAAGCTTGTTGCTTGGCGCTAACGCATGTTGCGTGGTGATACAGCAAAATCCGTGTGACATCACGTATCAACGTGCGCTGGTGTGGCGACAGGATGCGTGGCCCCCATAAATGGTTATACGGACCTTATACAGTAATTCCGGGTTCCTTGGTATGCCAGTAAGCCCCTATAAGCAATTTGACAAGATTAAGTATCCGGCTCAATTACAATCGCAATAAGGCTCAGCGTAACAAATAATCGTCTCACTTAGCTTAAAGCGCCTAAGTATTGGCTCATCGTAGGCACTGAAGTAATGTTTCACAAAGAATTACAAGCACCAAGGTACCGGCTCATTCACAAAATGCGACAAGGTACAGGAATAACATCGAAATCAGCATCTATGAAGCAAAGCACTGAGGATTAACAAGCGATGGTGTACGATAATTTTCCTCGGAAGATTATTACTATGAAATTGAAGATAGCTACAAGCAGCGGTCTTCGACGATATCCCGAAGTAGAGAGGAGATTGTTTATAGCGGCGAGGCACAACCGATGCGAGGTTTTTTCTACAAACCCTGAAGATGGCGAGGCACAATCACCTTCGATGATGTTTTGAAGTAGAGAGGAAATTGTCTAGCGGCGAGGCATATCCATGGCGAGGTATTGCCACAAACCTTGAAGATGGCGAGGCACGTTTACCTTCGACGATGTTCCTGAGGCACTGTGGAGGATTGTCACAAGCAACTGATGTTAGAAAGGCATTGTTACCTTCAGATGGCATTCACAAGGCACTATGGAGGTCATCACCAACAAATGAAGCAACAAATCAGTTACTCCAAAGACGAGTGCTTGACGGTGCAAGATACGCATTTTGGGAAGGCAGTTTTGATGTCCATCCGCCATATTTGATAGTTGTAATATGCAACAATCGCTAGGAGGATCCGAAACGATTTAAGCCTTGCGACCGGAGAAAAGGTTTCATCGTAATCAATACCATAAATTTCCCTGTAACCTTTGTCTGCCAATCTAGCTTTGTAAATGAATACATTTCTGTAGACACCCAAATGTGTCTCCCCAAAACCAAACCCAGTGATGAATATCTTTCACGTCATTTGATTATCGAACGAAGTGAAAGTGTGAAAATTCTAGTGATGTGGATGTTTTAATTAAAATATCTCTCTTTCTGTTTTCAAAAAAATATTTTTTAAAACTCTATTGATGAAAATAGCCAGTCTAATTTGGTTAGGTCTATGATAATGGTCTAATAATAGTGTAGTTGGATTGGGCTTGAAAAGAGCTTTCCAATTATTATAAGCCCAATTTCGATGAATAATGAGGAAGTTATGGACTAAATTAGATTTGGCCTAAATGATTTTATGTGGCCCAATGATCTAGAGGAGGGCCTATTAATTATTTTTCTTAAAGTTGTTAGAATGGATTTTAATCTTCTAGAATTATTTAGAAGGTTCTTTTAAATTCTAATAAGATTAGGATTAATAATTACATTTTAAAGAGTTTTATTTTGAATAAAATATGTGATTTGTCACAAACATGATTTTAATTTGATCAACGCGGAATTAGCTTCTTAATCATATTAAGAAGATGATTCCACGTACAAAGCGTGTTTTAATTCTGAATTAGCGCGAGACGACAAAGCTATTGCCTGGCAGTGACAGTTGTCGCCTGGTGCTAAGCCATTCGTCTAGCGCTAACTCCTGTCGTTGGCGACAGGAGGTATTTTATTCCAAATATGTTTTGATATTATTCCGGACAATTTTTTCTATAAATAGGGGTCGTATCTTGATGAGTGTCATTTATGGCACTCATAGGGTAGTATTTTAGGATGATTTCATCTTCCTTTTTATGCTTTCTTATCTTATTTTTGGTCCTTTTTCCTTTAATTCCTTTATTTCTTTCTTTCCTTGTGTTTTTCGTGTTTTCCTTATATTTGGTTATTTTTCCCTTTTATTCCTTTTCGTTGTTTGTTCTTGTAGGTACCTAGGATTTGTCTTTGCAAGGGAATCAAGATGGGCTATATTTACTAAGCAAGGAGGAAATAATCGGCATAGAGAGGGCATCAAGCCCTGCTAGTCTGCCGCGGGCGCGGGTACTGAAGGCCGCGGGCGCGGGATCATATGCACCAAATTGGAAGATTTCGACCAGGAACTCTCCGTGGGCTTGCCGCGGGCGCGGGTAGTTTGGAGAGGCCGCTCGTACCAGAGAGACCGCGGCCCTCTGATCACCCTTTGGGAGCATGGGATTCGTCGCGCTTTTGCCGCGGGCGCGGGTGTTGCCTAGAAAGCCCGCGGAGTTTTTAATGGGTTCCGTACCAGTTTTTCCCCGGGCGCGGGGTTTATTGGAGAGGGCGCGGGAATCTCGTTTTTCTTCTTTGCCTATAAATACACTTGTAATTCCTTTTTGAAGATAACTTTTAGATAATTTTCATTAGCTTAATTTTAGAGAGAGAAGTTTGAGAGAAGTTCTTGGTATTGGATTTGTATTTCAACATTGGATCAATTGTGCTTGGATTTCTTCATTTTCAATCATTAATGTTAGTAAGATTTTCTTCTTCTAGTTCATATCTTACTTGATTGATTTAGTTTCATCTTTGATTGTTTGTATTGCTTGGATTTGAATTGGATATTGTAGTTGATATTGCTTTCTCTTGATTTTAATTTAGAATGATGATCAACGGTAATTCTAGTGATTTGTTCTTGAGTTACACCATGATTAGTGAGTAGATTAGTTTCTAGGGAGAAGGGGAAGCATGCTTGATTGATAATTTGTGCTAGTTGATGATCTTTGATTGATTGAATTGTTGCAATTAAATTGGTTGACATAGTTTTGCATGTGATTAATTAGATTAGGAATGATCAACCTATAAGATTAATCTAGATTGCATTGCATTTCTTAATGACATGACCCATCAATTTGATAATTGCTTTAATTGATTGAGTTTGATTGTGAATTTCCTTGATTAGCCATTCATAGTGACCCCTAGTTTGGCCTCTAGGAGATAGCTCTTGAACTCTCTTGATTGCTAATATTGTTTGTCCTTTGCAATGCTTGAATCAAACGAAGAAATTGTCGATTAGCACGATTATTGAATTAGCATGTGGAACCAATATCCCTAGCATTTAGCTTATTGAATTACTTGATTAGTCTAATTTTTCTATCATAACACCAACCATTTCTCACTTCAATCTCCGAAATAGCTTGATTTAGGCTAAAGATAACACCAACTAACTCCTTTGGGTTCTACCCTATACTTACCTATACTTGTTTTAGGTTGGTTTAGGATTTTATAAATAGTGTTTGATTTTGGGATAGGCAATTAACGACTAGTTTATTCCTCTATCATATCTCCCTATTTTTATTCATTCACGATCATTATTCACAATCATCATCTCTCTCTCTAAAAGCTAGAAGCTTTCTCTCTCTATTCTTTTTCTAAACCTTCCTTCTCAAAAAATTTCACATTCATTAGTTCTAGACACATCTAGCCAAGTTCGAAGTTGCCTTCGCCCTAGACGTGAAATGTTGATACTTTCTGAGGGTTTGGTCCCAAATCCCTATTTCAATTATTTAATTTCATTGTTTGATTTATTATTTTCCTTGAATTTACTAACGTGTGTATTTTGTAATTAGAAAAAGGTACGAGGCATCGAAGTAAGTAATTTAATTACTTTATTGATCTTTTGTTATAGAAATCATGCTTAAATTATTTGTTTGATTCCTAATATCATTTTAGGATGTTTTATTGCTTCCAAGGATCATGTTTAGGGTTGACTAATATTTACGATATTATGTATGCTTATGACGCTTCCTATTTCTTTCCTAATATCATGTTAGTATCATGCTAGGGCTAAAGCTTTGCTCTTTAATGTTTAGTTACATGCTAGGGTTTGTTATTTATCTTGTTAGCATCATGACTAGGGTCTTGCTATTATTATTATGCTTTATTAAGATTATTAAAATGATGATTGTTATTGTTATTGTTGCTTGATATATATTAATATTGTTATTGCTAGATCACGCCTTTTATGCATGTTTTAACGGAATTTGTACTTGTAATCACGCTCAATAAGATAATTAATAATCATGTTTTGGATAGTATGATTATAATTCAAGTAATCGACAATAATATATTTGTTATTTGTTTAATGTTCAACCAACATAGATTAAACTGTTTTAGGGTTAAACTACTGATTGTACGTTAGTCGGAAAGCGCACATGAATACCAGAAGAATAAAGTGGAGGCCTATTTTTAGGGCAGATTCAATATCTTTTAGGTTGGATTTGTACATTCATCCTCGAACTTCCAATCATGGTTCCAGACCTATTGGAGTTAACGATCACATGGATTTTTAAGGGGTGTAACTTACACCCTGTGAACAGTTTACAAGTTGCTAAAACTTGTTGACGACTCTTTTACTCTAGCTTCCTTCCCTTTAGACGCCACCATGCTTAAGTGTATGATCACAGTGGGACTCAAGTTTTGGATGCATGAAATATTCCCTACATTTTCCATCTTTGTTGGTTTTCAATTTGAAAATCCACTTACATTCGATGGGTGGGCAACCGTCGGGTAGGTCAACCAAGTTCCACACTTGATTTTTAAACATGGAATCCATTTCCAACCTCATAACCTATTGCCATTTAGACGAGTCAGTGCTTGCCATCGCTTGCTTGTAGGTTGCCGATTCGTCTCCATCCATTACCAGGATGTCCTGATTCTCGGTTTATACAATACCAAGATACCTATCAGGTTAAGACCACGGCCTCTACGACTTACGCAGGGTAACGAACTAAGCATTTGCATTGTCGATTTGACTTTGCAAATTTTAGCACTTTTACTATCAATTTGATTTTATTACTCGTCCTCTCGAACTTCATTGAGTTCGATTTTCCTCCCACTTGTCATTTTGGAAAGGTGTTCCTTCTCTAAAAAGACACCATTGAGAGAAACAAATACTTTATTCTCGCATTTATTGTAGAAATAATACCCTTTTGTTTCTTTTGGGTAGCCCACAAAGTAAACCTTGTCAGATTTGGGGTGAATCTTGTCAGAAATTAATTTCTTGACATATGCTTTGCATCCCAATATCTTTACAAAAGACAACCTAGGAGGTTTCTTCGTCCATAGCTTTTATGGAGTCTTTTCTATAGCTTTTGATGGACCACGGTTCAGTGTTAGTTCCACATTTAGAAGTACGTGTGTGTCCCTAGAAAGAGATAAGAAGATCACTAAGACCCATTGTTGATCGTACCATGTCCAACAAGGTTCGATTTCTCTGTTTGGATACTCGGTTCTAATGTGGAGTTCTTGGAGGTGTCAATTTTTAAAGTATACCTTTTTCTTTCAGATGGTCATCGAATTATTGGCTCAAGTATTCACCACGTGATCTAATCAAAGGGCTTTGAATTTCTTGCCAAGCTAATTTTCATCTTCACTCTGAAATTCTTTCAACTTTTAAAACTATTTACAATTATGCGACATAAGGAAGACATAGCCATAAAATATCTATTATAGTCGTCTGTGAAGGTCATAAAATATCGATGCCCGTTTCTTGTGGTGGAGCTCATTGGACCACATACATCAGTGTATATTAGGCCAAACAAGTCACCTTCCCTTTCTCCAAGTTTTGTGAATGGTTGCTTAATAATCTTGCTTAATAAACATACTTCGAAATTTTCCCTTGCAAAAAGGCCAAATTCCGTCGCAAATGTCTTTTACGACGGAAAAACCGACGGAATATCATCCGCCGCAAGAAAATCTGACTTTCAAGTATTATCCGTCGCAGATTTACGACGGAAAAATCCGTCGTTGAATAATAACTTACGACGGAAAAATCCCTCGCTAAAGTTCAATATTTGCGACGGAATTGTTTTTCGTCGGTAATTTGCGACGGAAAATTCCCTTGCTAAAATATTATTTGCGACGGAAAAATCCCTTGCTGAAATATTATTTGCGACGGAAAATTCCCTTGCTAAAATATTAATTGCGACGGAAAATTCCCTTGCAAAAATATTAACTGCGACGGAAAATTCCCTCGCTAAAATATTAATTGGGACGGAATTTAAATCCCTCGCAAACTATTAACTTTTGCGAGGGAAGTTTCCGTCGTTAAGGATTGTGTCAGCGACGGAATATTCTTCATTTTTCCGTCGCAAATCAATTCCGACAAACTAAATATTAATTATTTCCGTCGCATAATATAATTCACAAAGCCAAAATTCTAGTCGTCCAGCATTAATAACCTATGTTCCTGCACCTAACACCTGTGAAAATTAAAATCATAAACCAATTTCGGAAATATAAATATATATATTTCTACAAAAGCTATTCTGAAGTTAAACATATCCAAAAGCTACATAATATATAGTAATTCTACAAAAGCGGGAAAATCATCAAATGCTACATAAATTCTAATTAACTACTTGTCTGTACTACATAAACCTAAGCTAGGCTAAAAAAATGCAGGGGTACCCTGACTTGCTCCTCCACTACCCGGGTCATCCCTAGGGTCTCGTCGCTGAGGCTGAATGGTGGAACAGGTGTCGTTGCCAAATCGTCTCATGAAGTCATTCCACCTCTCCTCGGTTCTTCTTTCCATTTGGGCTACTTCAGGTTGAATTTGAGCTTGCATATCAACTTCCATTTCACTCCGAAGTTCACTTCGTATTTCACTCCGGAGTTCATTGCGTATCTCACTACGAAGAGCCTCCACCCTATGGTCCATCTGGTCCTGCATCTGACTAACAACAGACGGTGTGTACTGTTGTGAAGACCTAGAACCTCGACCCGTCCGGTTGCCAAAGTACAGCTCTACACTTTGGCCAAGTCCCCTCACTCGACCCTTCTTGTTGCGACCACCCACACTCTCCCTTGAGTGGTGGCTTCTTCAACATTCTTCTGGTAGTTCTCCTACAAGAAAGACATTACACAATAATATATAGTTTAAACAATTAATCAACAACATAATTTACAAGTGAAGCACATCCTCCTGTACTACTTTCTTGATGCGTTTGATGTTCATGTGGCTAAGACGACAATGCAACAAGTATGTTTGATTTGACTCCCTGGTCATAGCTTTCTTAGTGGTATTATTTACATTATAAACTTGTTTTTCTAATGAAAGCACACATTTTAGATAAAATATGTCATACCATAAACATCAAAAATTTAAACTATATTTTCGAGATCAAAACAAAACCATGACGTCCAACGTCAAAAGACCAATGTATGCTTGATAAAAAAAACTTATACAAGTTCTGTGTCAAGACAAAATATGTGATTACAAGCCTACCAAAAAGATTAACTTCTTCTTCCGCTTGTACATCCAAATACACTTAGTAAGGCCTTCTAACTTGGTTCCTAAAATAGGAGCATATAGTGAGTCATTCATAGTAATTAATACCTTATGAATTGCTTGTATTCAAGTGTAGTTTATAAAGAAAATACCTGAGGTGGATATTTCTCTTCCCTTATCCTCATCTTCCAGGTACATGCTGCGTTCTCTCTTGTAGTCGCCCCGCCTATTATAGTAGAAGCATCGCATTCTTACCTTGTTCTTGAACTCCTTCTTCTTTGCTTTTAGAGCAAGCTCGAGTCTATCACTTCTGCAAGGATCGGCCATTTGAAGCTCATTGACAACCTCCATCAAAGTGTGTTTTTCAAGATTAGCAGTTATCCTCACATTAAATGCGACATAGCCCAAGTGGAGAGAACTTAATAGCATGAGAGCAATTTGCTTATCCTCCACTAGCTTGCCATTGAGCGCCAAGTGAGTGACTAGCCTTGTCGTTCAAATCAGGTGGGCACGAAGGGACATTCCGGGTCTTAGTCTAGCATTGTAGACTGATGCCCATACCTCTTGCCTCTCCTTGGCTAGGCACCCCTCTTGAGGTGGCTTGATCTTCATGTTGGAGAGTGACCTAGTCACTTCCTCCACGAGACCATCATAGTTTTCCATAAGTCGTGAGACTCTTTTGTAATCACAACTTCATTACTCATGAGCCTCATCGCTCTAACCCCTTTTCAGTAGAAAGTCAGGATGGGTATGTCAAGAATGTGTTCTAGGTAGCAATCTCGGAGGTTTTTACGGAGTTTATCTTCCTTCTCCTTAAAGTTCACCAAGTTCAAGCAAAATGGTAGCTTTTTGGGAAGTTCCGCGAAACATTAGGTTGTTGTAGTCGTTAGTTGAAGACATGATTCTACAATTGAAAGAATTTGAAATAAAGATCCATTCATAAAAGTTTAATAAGATTGAAATCATGCATATTAACTGACGTATTTAAACGTCTTATTCACACATTAAATTTTTCCCATTTGGTGAGAATAAGTCGATTCCAAGATCCAAAGAAATAATGAGTAATTAAGCATTCTTTGGCTTGTCTTCACACTCAATATTCTAAAGTAAGAAATTCTTTGTTAATGGCTCCAAGCCACTCTTGGTTACATAAATCGTCGCATCTAATGCTCTCTCAACAACTTATCCACTTTGCCACGACATGTTAGGACTTCATCACTCATATCATTGAGTATAACAAAAACCAACTCGCATACCCAGTATGCCTTACCTATCCTATAGAGTAATAGAGATGCCTTATTTTGGCGTAACCTATCGTTACTCTCAATAGGTCGATCGGTGCTGTTTTGAAATGACAATTTTACTCAATATTTTAGGGACCTAGGGTTTCTATGTTGTTTGATTTAAGGGGGCTTAATTAATCATCCCAACATTCGAAATCCAAAACAAGCATCTAACATATAATTCATATATATAATCATAAATATATATTGAAAACATAAATAATAATGCATTTAATTGGCAAGTAGCATGACCCCTTGAGTCTTCATGTCTTCAAGGGTCGTCATTTGCAACTTCATGGCTTCGTCTTCCAAGAACCTCCATCTTTAAGACATAAACAAAATTATGCAGTATCCACGATTAAGACTAATCTAAATATTAAGGTACAAAAATACTCAACGGTTCGCAGGCCGTATCTAGATTTACAAAAATGCGAGACAGAACGCAGTCCGTATTCTCTATCCTAATCGGGTCCCACTAGTTGCCATACTTATAAAATTTGCGATAGAATATACATTCCATTCATCCATTCACTATATGTAAATGACACATGCATTTTACAACGATAACCAAGTAACAATGAACAAATACGTGTAAACTAGTAACTAATTTAGGTTGTTAATTCGATTAATGCGCCTTATTAAAACTACTCAAAGTTATTTAACCGATTATGTAATTTAGTGAAATTAAAATTGAAGCTCCCACTAAATTCCGAATCCATCTTAATAAATCTAATTGATTAAACCGGTCAACACCAAATTTTGCCAAAATACTATTTTTCCAATGCCGCTATAAACCGCGGCCTAGCCTCAAAATTTAATTAAAATAATTATAACCACATATAATTAAATTAATTAGAATAATTAAAACAGAACAATTAGTAAAGACGTAGTCTACCGCACACAATTGGTTTGCCCACCTAGATTAGCTAGGTGTGCACCATTGCTAGCCAAGGGTGCCTAGCACCCCTTGGGGAATGTGGCTTGGTGGGTGCTCCCGCACCACCCCATGCAGTGCGTGTTAGGCCAAGCCTAGAAGCGCTTGCTATGAGTTTTAAGGTGCAAGGTAGCACGTACAAGATTGTTTGCCCCTTTTGCAATGCACCAAAAATGCACACACACAACCCTCACTCCCCACAACACAGCAGTAGCGCGCACCTAGCAAAGCCACGCACACCCATGCACGCAAAGCAGTGCGCTATGCTGGGCTGCGCTTGCTGGATGGCCATGATGCGCCATGTTGTTTGAGGTGTGTGGCATGTACCAAGCGCACCAACCCCCTTGGCAAACACATGAGGGTTGCTTGGCAGCCCGCCTGGCCGAGGGTGATGTGCCTTGGTTTGCGTGCCACACTCTCAGGATTAAATCTAAGTTTTTGCGTGATTTTAATTAATTAATTAATTCCAAATTGATTTTAGAATTAATTTAAAGAGTGAAAATGAAAATTATAACAAGTTCAACTTAAATAAAAATTCATCAAAGTGCACAAAACCAAAATTATTCCCAATAACTATTCTTTAATAAAATTGGTTTGATTTGGTGAAATAAAAAAATAAGGGCAATACTCACTAATAATTTTACTAATTTAAATTAATCATGAGATTTGACAAAATAAGGGGCAGTTGGAATCATGAACATAAAATTCAAATAACGATTCCTACTATAACTTTTGAATCCTTGAAAAATTATATCTTCAAATATGAAGATAAAAGAAATTTCCTTCACAAGATTCAAATGTTATGATTCCAATCAATTTAAGACATTATTAAATCAAAAGTTCAACCAAAAATTCATGGAATTTAGTAACTCAAAGTTCCAACAACCTCAAACAATTAAAGATTTGATCTTTAATACTTAGAACTCTCAAAGAATAAATTTTTCACACTTAATGCAATAGATTTGTAATTATGTGAAAATTTAACCAATCTTTCAAGCACTAATTACTGCAAAGTAACCATGCTTAAAGGGGTCAAAAATTGCAAAAACATTAAGGAATGAATCGTATACATAATCACCATAAGTATGCCATTAAAATTTAAGGTTAAAAGATTAAAAAAAATTCGTCAAAACGAAAAACCCGCGAAAAAAGGCATTTCTTGTCAAATTTTGGCCTTTTATACAGCCCTAAATTGGTAAAAAAAAATTCCCGAACGTTGTTTCCACAACAAATTCAACATTTTGGGAGAAATTCTGTGTTCTAGGGCCATAATTAGCTTTAAAATGGGTTTAAAATTAATAAAACCAAGCTACTAATCTAATTAGCAACATAAACAAGAAAAAAATTAATTAAAACACCTTAAAAATTATTTGTTATAAAATGAAATGAGCAAGGCTCTGATACCGCAGTTAGGTTTCGATGAGTCCAACTCATCGAGGAAATAAAACCCGAGCCCTAGAATAAACTCACAATTAATATAACAAAATGCATAAATAACAAGAATAGAGAAAAGACTAAATTACCAAGGTAGCGTGCTTCGCTAACCCGGACGGAGCTCTTATTTGAGAGAAGCCGAGCCTCACAAATGGAAAGGACCTCCAACGAAAGTCCACCCGCAACTCGACCCGACCGGTCCAATACTTGGAGGTTAGCCAAGTCCAACCTAAAAGACTACCCGATTAATTAATGAGCTTATAGGTTTTCTCTCAAGTGGAGATGCCTAATTGAGCTCTTACTCAAGTGAGTTTTCCCATATCCCAAGTTGGGTATTTATTAGGAAACTCAAGTGAGAAATCCACTTTCCCGTCAATGTGGGAAAGTTGGTAAAATAAATTTTCTCCTTTTATTTTTAAATCAACAATAAAAGAAAATAGTCAACAAATAATTAACCAACAAGTTTCACACTAAGAGAAGAGGTTAGGTAAAGATCACTAGGGAAGGGAAGGACCAAAACTTGATCCCCAAGGCTTCCCCATAACCGGGCACATGTCATATTTCCTCAAATCGGCAGCTGCCACATGACACCCTAGCCTTAGGCACAAAGGCGCGCCCAGCTGGCAGCCTTATGCCTTAGCTTCTTGGTGGAGTGTGTGCTGCCTCGGCCCAGCAATCCACACGCACAAATGCTACTGGGTGCATTGTGCTCGGCACGCCAGCAGCGATGGCCTAACACACCTGTTCCGCATATATGCGCAGCAAGCCACACAAGCATATGCGGGATGTTGCTGCTATGTGTGTGGCTTGGTGCATGTTATCCATGTTCACTTAGCATAATTTACCCCTAGCACTCAGTTTGCTCGGGGCATTCCGATGCTAGGGGTATTTTTCTAATTCTCGATTAATTACTTTGATTTTACCACCTCGTCTTTTATTGATTCTACTCGACTTGCGACGCTCAGTTTTGACGCTCCTAGGTCGAGTTCCGATGTCTAAATATTTATTACTTAAGGGACTCATTAATTCCTTCCGAATTAATTCGTCGTTTCGGATCGTTAGTTGTTCGGGTGTGACTCAAATGGTTCAGTCGAGTATTAATATTATAGATCGGAAACGACCTTCACCTATCAGCCTTGCATGGTGCGGTGTGCATGCTAGCTGCAATGCTAGCACCACTTGCTCCTAGCACTCGGTTTGCTCGGGGCATTTCAATGATAGGGGTATTTTGGTAATTGTTGATTAATTGGTTTTTATCATCTCGTCTTTTATTTATTTGGCTCAACTTGAGACACTCGGTCTTGATGCTACTAGCTTATTTTCTGATGTCTATGTTCATAATACTCGAGCAACTCATTGATTCTTTTTGGATTAATTCGACGTGACGGATCGTTAGTTTGCTTGGGTGTGATTCGAACGGTTTAGTTTAGATTAAGCTATAATATTAATTATACAGTAATATATCTTTACCAGACACTCCAATCACTTTACCTCACTGAATAATTAGATTTCTAATAATTTCGAACCCTCTATCGGAATAATACACTTAGCTTGTTCGAAGGATATCATTCCTATCCAGATTACTTGTATTTTACCTCAGTTCTCAGAGTTTATGACTGAGATTATGTGATTTAATTGATTTCTTCATCTTATCTTGAGTCAGATCATGAGTTTGAATTTAGTATTAGTAGTCTGATTATGAGATTTTTTTTCACGATTTATCTACTTTATTCTTAATCAACAGATGGCTTATAGCCCTGTTCCTCCTAAACCCATTGAACATGATGATTCCGAAGAAACGATCAGATGATGAAGTTGGTGAATATCATAAAATGAATACATCAAAGAAGAAAAACACTTAGCTTAAACCTGGATTTGAACTTTAAAATTCTGAACGTTTTAATTTTTTATTGTTATTAATTTGTATGATACTATTTACTATGCAGCAGCACTTGTGGCTTTGAATTTACATTTAATATTTTAATGTTGTTCAATCTTATAGGTTTATTTTTAAAAAAGAATTAACAGGTTTTTTTTTTAAAAAAAAAACTACTTCTTAATTCAAAAATATTACAAGTTAAATAAAATATTGTTTTATTTTATTTTTTAAAAAAAAGGTCAAGACGGGTAGGGTTTAGGTCAATCCTCTTAAAACCAGACCGAGTTCAGGTTCAATTTCTTGACTTGTTTAAATAAACAAGTCGGTTTATGGTTGGGGGGTCCTGACCTGTTTATGTAAACAAGTCAACTTGAACCTGACCTGGTCCGACCCGTTTGCGAGCCCTACCTAAATTAATTAGAATTTATTACAATTTTCTATAATTATCAAGAAAGTTGTTTTAAATCCTAAATCCATTAGTATTTATTATATGCTTCTAGTAGATTCTAATTTAACATATTTTTTAAAAGATAAAGATTAAGAAATTTATATCGGATAAAACACTTGTCTTTAATGGAAAAGTTGTTAAATACTACGTCAAAAAGGGGCTTTTGTAAATTACTAACACAAACAAAAAATGTAATTAATTACTACCTCTAAAATAGATTACGTCTAGTACCTACTACCTTTTTCCTTAATCGGCCTATTTTAATTACATCTTTATTCGCTTAAATTTCAATTAGGGAAATTTTTTCAAGAATGAACAACCAATTAAAGCTCGTATTTTGAAAACTACCTATTAACTTTATTTAAAGAACTATCACAAAGTTATTAAAATTTTAAGTAGAACTACCCCTATAATAATTCCAACTAAAATATTAGGCATGTAGGTTCCACTCTTTATCTTTACCTAATAAAATCACCATTTAAATTTACTACTGATGAGTAGCTTTCATGTCATTGATTATCAAATAAGGTAAAATGTTGAAGAGTCTCACGCATCAGATCCATCGCGACGCGAGAAATCTATCTCATCGCGATGAAACCCGTTTTACTCTGAGTCAGATTCTGTTTTTTTTTTAATCATTGTCGGTTGTCTTTTCTCTATAAATAGGGGTTGTATTCTTATCATCATCCCCGAATATCCAGGCATGGTTCCGGACCACTATGGAGTTAGCGATCACTATGATTGTAAATAGGGCGTAACCTTCAATCCTGTCGACTGTTTACAAGTTTCTAAAAGTTTTTGGCGACTCTTTGCTCTATATTCCTTGCCTTTGTATGCCACCATTCTTGGGTCAATGATCACTGTGTGGCTCAAAGTAGAGTGTTTGAAATTTACTAACCTGTGTATTATTGTGATAGAAAAAGGTACAAGGCTTCAAAGTGAGTAATTCGATTACTCAATTAGTTTTTTGACATACTTGAATTTGTTAATAATTTGTTTAGTATCATGCTTAGGATCTTGCTAATTATATACTTGAATATGTTTTAATACTTTTGTAGTATAACATAAATTTGTGTGCAAGTTTATAACATAATTGACAATTACTTATATGGTTAAACAATGACTTTTCTTCTTACAGGTTGAGTGTTCGAACCTCTCCATCCACATATTTTTTTAATTAAGTTGAGGCATCATATATAGTGTTATTGTTGGTTGCATGGATGACGTGGCATTTTGAGGAATTGAGTCGGTGACATGGCACATTGAAGAATTGAGTATATGCCGTAGCGCAATGAGGTGTCTACGTGGCACATTGACGTTTTTAGGAACGCCTTTTAATACCTTAGTATAGATTGTTGACAAAATTTCCTAATTTATATATAATTTGTTAATATGTCTTCTTCCTCTTATATGTTACTTGATTATTTATGATTTCTTGTTGTTGTTTGATCACGCCTTTTCTACGGGTTTAAAAGGAATTCGTACTTGAAATCACGCATAATAAGATAATTAATAATTTGGTTTAGGCTAATATGATTTTAATTTAAGTGATCGCCAATGATATATTTACTTGTGCATTAATAATCAACTAACGTAGATTAAATTTTCTTATAATTAATTTATTAATTATATGTTGATTGGAAAGTTCACACAAATATCATAATAACAAAGTACAGGCCTATTTAGGGCGGGTTCAATCTCTTTTAAGTTGGATTTGTACTATCATCCCCGAATATACAGTCATGGTTGCAGACCATTGTGGAGTTAGAGATCTTTGTAATCGTGAATGGGGTGTAACGTTCACACCCGTGAACTGTTTACAAGTTCCTAAAACTTGTTGGCAACTCTTTTTCTCTACCTTCTTTCTCTTTGGACGCTACCATGCTTAAGTGTAGGATTAAAGTAGGCCTAAATTTTGATGTTTGCAATATTTCCTGCGGTTTTTTTGTGACTCCTCTAGGGAGGATTTGTAACATTTCCTATTATGAAAACTTATTTGTGTAATTGATTTTGAATAAGTGATGAGACTTGAAACGGCTAGATATTCATTGTGCGTAATTTTCATTAACATTGTGGCATAAGCATAAAAAGGTCCGCATTAGAAAGACCATCCGTAATGCGTCAAAAACATAAGAATTTTTCACATAGGAAAATTGAGAAATATCTTTCACAACTAGAATTGAAAAGATACTACGAAAAATTGAAATATTCTAGGAACATAAAAAATAGCCGCGAAGTGTAGGAACTGTTGCAAGATAGCAATATCCATCGCCGATTAATGGCTTCATCGTTGCACAATGGACTATGTTTGATCGCACCGAGTTCTTCTAAAATCGAGCCAGGAATCTACCTTCTAGTCTAACCGATTCTAGAACTATCTCGCTTATTCTTCTTCCTAATAGAGTTTTTTCTTCTTTTTTGAACGCCATATGTGTTCTACATATGGCATTGGATCTAGAAAATTCACGCTCCATCTACCCAATCGAACACTCTGTGCAACGACGAGTACATCCGACTTTTTGAATTCACCAAACCATGGAAGCAAGTTTAACTTGCGGGGTCCCATCCATACGTGCCAACCCTTCCAAATGTAAGGCTTCTGTGCGATGCATCCAGACTCATAACAATGGACCCTTTTTTACCATCATAATCCTCAAAATTTAACGAAGTAGAGCTATGGTTAGGTTGCAAACTCATTGCATCATGTTGTTTCTACTTGACTACTTGTGCATAGCTTTTTTGTGATTAAACTAACCCTTTGTGTTGACTTGATTCTTGTAAAGATGTCTAAACATAATAACCAGAAATTTTAGTCATCCTTCTCCTTTTTTAAGTTGAGTCATAGGTTTTATTTATTATTGAGTCAACCCGAATCCTCGTATTCTGCACCAGCGTCAACCTTTTTTTTTTGTCATAGGTTATTTATTAAATTATTTATATGTATTTAAAACTATGGATTTGTAGCCCCTGATTTTATCTTTCATATTTGGCAAAGTTTCCAAGTGTAAATTGTCGTGCTCCTTCTCTGTTTGGAAATTTTTTTCCAAGTTTGGATTGTCATCTCTTGCAAGTTTTCCGAGATTGGATTGTCATACACATGGTTCCCTATGACAAAATTTCCCAAAGGATTGTCGTAGGCCTCTACTCATCATAAATTTCGGCAAGGATTCCTCAACGTGGATTGTCATTCATTTCAGTAAGTTGCAAATTTTCCCGAAGTGAATTGTCGGTCGACTCTTTTTTGCAAATGTTCCAAGACGTGGATTGTCAATAGTGGCAATATTTTCCTTAAAGGATTGTCGCATAGCGTTGGAAATTTTCCAAGGTGGATTGCTTCTGAGAGTTATATTCCAGGATGTGGATTGTCGATCGTAGCAAGGTTCTTATAACAGATTGTTACGAAGCATTGCCAACTTTTCCCAAAAATTTAATTTTGGCAAATTTTCCGAGATACGGATTGTCGCTTCATCGTGGCAACATTTCCAAGGATGGATTGTTACGAAGCATTGACAACTTTCCCTAAATCGTATTGTCATACATCATACAAGAGTTATGTTGGCAACTATTCCCAAAGAAAAAAGGATTGTCATCACCCAAAAACATCAAAAGCAAAATTCAAGCAGCATCAAGGATCGACAAGCGTTGATCTTCAGTAATTTTCTTCGGAATATTATCGCAACAACTGAAGGTCGTTTCAAGCGAAGCAATCTTTGATAGTATTCTCTGGCTTGTAGAAGACTATCACAGCGGAAATTGGAGGCAATTACAGACGTAGCGGTCTTCGGGCGATATCCCCTAGCTTGAGGAAGAGCGTTAAATTAAAAAGGAAAGCTCTTTGCTCGGAGACGCGTAGGCATATCATTCAAAGCTCTTTGTTCAAAGTCGCGTGGACATATCAAAAAAGCTCCATTGTTCAGAGACGAGTGAACATCAAAACAGCAGGATGGCGTTCCCTAGCGTGTGGATGGTTGTCACAACAGCAATGCAACACAAATTGGTTACTTCCAAAGACGTGCGCTCGACGGTGAATGATACACGTTTCTTAACTCTCTAATCTGGTTTAACAAACGCTAGTTTTGCAGGTATTGGCTTTACAAGAATTATTTACGTTCTGAATCATTATCCGTCCCTATCGCTACTTTGACTTTTGTTTTTAAAATTTGCATTTCTCCAAACTCAGTCAAAGTGGGGGCTTCTGTAGAAACCCATTTGTGTCTCCCCTAAACCAAACCAAGTGATCAGTACCTTTCACATCGAATCGTAACTGAATGAAGTGAAAGTGTGAAACGTCTAGTGTTGTGGTTAGTTTTTATTTCTTTTCTTTCTCTCTGTTTTTTAAAACCTATTTTGAGAAAACAGCCAATCAAGTTTGGTTTGGTCCATGGCAAGGGTCCAATAATAGTGTAGTTGGGTCAGGTTCGAAAAGAGCTTTCCAACGATATATTATAAGCCTAATTCCGTGAATAATGAGGAAGTTATGGCCAAATTACTAAACTGGGCTCGGTTTGATATTTATATGCGGCCTAATGCGATTTTGATTGATTATAGTCTTCTAGAATATTCTAAAAGGTTCTTTTGAATCCTAATCTGATTAGCATTGATAAATTGAATTTTAAGAGTTTTAATTAGAATAAAGGAAGTGTTTTTAGGAAGTTACATTTTTACCCTCTCGTATGCTTAAGTTTTATAAAAATATGAAACGCGTGGAAAAACTTATTGCTGCGCCGTACGACACGTCTGTCGCCTGGCAACAGACATGGCCTCTGGCGACAACCCTGTCGTCTTGCAACAGGTCTGGCGTCTGGCGACACCCCTGTCGTCTGGCGACAAGCGCGTGTTTGGCGACACCGTCATGTTTTATTCTTTTCAAAAGTCTGATTCGTTTTTTATCATATCCGGCTGATTTTCTCTATAAATAGCCTCCTAAAATTCTGTTTTGAATCATCAACTATCAACAATAAAAAAATTTCACCAATTCTCAACACCAACTCTCATGAAGAAATTCTTGATGTTTTCCCTCTCTTTTCTAAACTAGCTTCTCAAATACAAAATTCCGCATTCACAAGATCTAGACACACCTAGCCAAATTCGAAGTTACCTTCGCCTAAGACGTGAAAGGTTTAATTTCTGAGGGTTTGGTCCCAATTCTCTCTTTCAATAATTTAATTTAATTATTTGTTTTATTATTTTCCTTGAAGTTACTAACGTGTGTATTTTGTTATTAGAAAGATGTACGAGGCATCCAAGTAAGTGCTTTAATTGTTTGCATTGTTATTATGATATAGAAATCATGTCTAGGTTGTTATTTTGATTCCTAATGTCATGTTAGGGTGTTTTGATCTTCCTAGTATCATGTTTAGGGAAAAGGTTATAATATCAAATATGCTTATTCCTGCGATGCTTCCTATTGTCTTTCTTAATATTCATGTTAGTATCATGTTAGGGATAAAGCTTTGATTTTTATTGCATAGTGACATGCTAGGGTTTGTTATTAATCTTTTTAGTATCATGCCTAGGATCCTGCTATTATTATGATTTAACATGGTTATTTTCATAATTGTTATTATTATTATTATTATTATTATTATTATTATTATTATTATTATTATTATTTTTATTATTATTATTATTATTATTATTATTATTATTATTATTTTGGATTATAATTATTAATATGTTGCTTGATATTTATTTATTATTATTTCTTGATCACATCTTTTATACATGTTTAAAGGGAATTGGTACTTGTAATCACGCTTAATTAATAAGATAATTAATGATCTTGTTAGGGTTAAATTGATTATAATTCAAGTGATCGCCAGTAATAGTTTTATTTGTGAATTAATATTCAACCAACATAGATTAAACAGGTTTAGGGTAAACCTATTGTTTGCATGTTAGTCAGAAAGCGCACATGAATACGATCAGAATAAAGTAGAGGCTTATTATTAGGGCAGGTTCAATCTCTTTTAGGTTGGATTTGTACCTTCATCCCCTAAATTACGTTCTTTGTTCCAGACCTATTAGAGTTAACGATCTCCTGGATCGTTAAGGGGTGTAACCTTTAACATGTGAACGGTTTACAAGTTCCTAAAACTTGTTGGCGACTCTTTTGCTCTAGCTTCTTTCCCTTTGGACGCAACTATGCTTAAGTGTATGATCACAGTAGGGTTCAAGTTTGGGGTAATGCTAGAAATATTCCCTACACTCACCCAATATCGATCGCTTGGTAAAGCAATGATCCGGAGGAGTCAGGTTAATTATGTCCTCAACCGGACCATAAATCCCCTTATAGGTAATGGATATGGGTGGAGCAACGAACTCCGCATGCGCATCCTAACAAAATAAATACAAGTAGTTAATATCTACTTGGGGGCTATACAAAAGGAAAACAGAGAAAATGAGGAATACCTCCTCTACCCCCTCTTTCAAAACAGGTGGTGGAGTTAAAAACGGCAGCAACGTCTCCTCATAGCATAGCTCCGAACGGGCATGAGTCTGCCAATGTTTGCCCGTTGGTGACCTACTCCTCAAGGTCCAAAATTTCTTCTTATTAAACATGTGCCGATGAGGGCGAGCAGGAACGACAAAGGCCTTCTATGAGTGTTGAACAGCTACTCTTTCGCTTAGGTACACACAGCGTCATACGTCCCCTTAAAATACCGATGCTGAGTAGTGTACTGCGCTGCAAGCGTAGGAATGTCGAAATCGGCCCACGGCCGAAACTCTACGTCTGGCTCTTACAAAACACATATTTATAATATAAAATCCTACTAAAGGTAATAAAAGGCAAGTATTCGAGGAACATACCGAAAGGATCAACTCCTTAACACGAGCGGTAGTAGCCTGATCATTGAGACGACCTCCCCAATAGGCAGCAATGGGGAGCTCGCGAGGTGAAGGTCTTCCCGGCCCCAAGAGACGGAAAATACTCGTAGAACCAGGTCTACAAGAATAAAGAAGTGTCAACAAATGCTAATACGGATCTAGAGCTGACTTTAATAAAGGGGATAAAGTATACCTCTGCGAGTCTCCAAACGTCGGGGAGCGCGATATCTCCTTTGAAGGAACTATAACGACTAGAAAGCCGCAATCCGACTAGGAAGTCTGCGTAGGCCAAGCTGGCCCAATCATACGACCCGACCATGTGAAGGTCGCGAAGAGAAGGCAAGTAGTAGAGTAGGACTCGACTACCTCTGTCAGGTTAAAAGGTCCCTTACAGCAAGATAAGAGCAAAGATATGCACCCGCTGCTATGAGGTGGTCACACTATCCAGAAAAGCTACCACGAGCGTGGACCGGCGGATACATCGAGAGTTGAGATGCGTCGGCTCAGCCTTACTATGACCCCAAACAGTAATAGGGTCCAACAGCTCCAGTACCTCTTGAAAAAAGACAGTGATCTCTCTATTAAATGGAAGCGCGACCGAACGAAACTCCAACCCCGTGATGAGACTGAAGTTAGTAGAGGTAACAATCATTTCACCCTAGAGAAGTGGGAGGTGTTGGTGGTGTCCCAAAAGAACTCCACAAAAGATCGGACCACGTAGCGGCTTTGTGCGAAAGAATCCGAGTGGCTAACAGCAGAGGAGTCAAGCCACAAGACTCCCACCGGCGACGCAAACCGTCATGATCGCGAAAGTAAGTATCGTACAAGGAGCCGATAGTCTCGTTGCCAGAATCATGGCTACAAACTCTCACACTGTGGATCCCACTCCGAACGCGCTCTGAGATATGGAACTCTGGCGCAAAATACAGAGTGCGCTCGTCCCACTATAGGAACTCCCCTATAGAAGAAGAGGTCCCTACGGTGGCATTAACGGGATCGTCCTCCCTAGAGCCTCCCTAGAACGATAGCCGAAACCGCGTTGTCTAGCCATGCAATATTATGCAAAATGATAGTAAATTAAGGTTCTATAGCATCTAAGGTTCTCTTGGGCACATGATACTATGTTTACCAAAAATAGAGTACGTAGTACTAAAACAGAGCATAATTTCAATACATGCATAAATAGCACTTTTCAGCAATCAAACAATTTCTTGTAATACTATGACAAATATTGTGACAAATTGGACAAGAATGGCTAGCAAAAACGCAAAGAACAAGCCGCATTATTCTCACAAACTCAAGAGGTACAACAATGCTGGCAGTTCGTTCATTTCTTCACCAAATTGAGTTAAACAAGTCTAAAAATACTCTAAAGGCAATATATAAACATAATCAAGCAATTTCATGGCATAAGATTCAACGAACAAGGAAAATTAAGTATAATTGTGTTCGAATTTCCCAAAAACCAGCGAATAAACATGCACAAATTCAGTCAAAACCGAGATAAGTTTGAGTAAAACATAAATAGATTGGGAAACTAGATGAAATAAGCTTTGATTTGCAACAACTTTGAGCAAATTTGGTTGAGAGACGGAGGAGAACGAGCAAGTTGAACTTCTAGGCGAAATCACGAGCAAATAACAACAGCCATGGAAAAATGAAGAAGAAAGGGGTTTTATTCGAAAAACCCTACATCAGCGCCAGACGACAAGCTTGTTGCTAGGCGCTAACGCATTTTGCGTGGTGATAGAGCAAAATCCGTGCGACATCACGTATCAGCGTGCGCTGGTGTGGCGACAGGATGCGTGGCCCCCATAAATGGTTATGCGGACCTTATACAGTAATTTCGGGTTCCTTGGTACGCCATGAAGCCCCTATAAGCAATTTGACAAGATTAAGTATCCGGCTCAATTACAATCGCAATAAGTGTTCAACCTGACAAATAATCGTCTCACTTAGCTTAAAGCGCCTAATTATTGGCTCATCGTAGGCACCGAAGTAATGGTTCACAAAGAAGCACAAGCACCAAGGTACCAGCTCATTCATAAAATGCGACAAGGTACAGGCATAACATCGAAATCAGCATCTACGAAGCAAAGCACTTTGGATCAACAAGCGATGGTCTTCGATAATTTTCCTCGAAAGATTATCACTATGAAATTGAAGATAGCTACAAGAAGCGGTCTTCGACAACGTCCCGAAGTGGAGAGGAGATTGTTTATAGCGGCGAGGCACAACCGACGCGAGGTTTTTTCCACAAACCCTGAAGATGGCGAGGCATAATCACCTTCGATGATGTTCCGAAGTAGAGAGGAGTTTGTCTATAGCGGCGAGGCATATCCATGGCGAGGTATTGCCACAAAACTTGAAGATGGCGAGGTACATTCACCTTCAACGATGTTCCTGAGGCACTGTGGAGGATTGTCACAAGCAACTAAAGATAGAAAGGGACTATTACCTTCAGATGGCATTCACGAGGCACTTTAGAGGTCGTCACCAACAAAAGAAGCAACAAATCGGTTACTCCAAAGACGTGTGCTCGACGGTGCAAGATACACGTTTTGGGAAGGCAGTTTTAACGTCCAACCGCCATATTTTATAGTTGTAATATACAGCAATCGCTAGGAGGATCCGAATAAATTTAAGCGTTGCGACCGGAGAAAAGGTTTCATCGTAATCAATACCATAAATTTGCCTGTAACCTTTGTCTACCAATATTGCTTTGTAAATGAATACATTTTTGTAGACATCCAAATGTGTCTCCCCAAAACCAAACCCAATGATGAATATCTTTCACGTCATTTGATTATCGAACGAAGTGAAAGTGTGAAAATTCTAGTGATGTGGATGTTTTAATTAAAATATCTCTCTTTCTGTTTTCAAAAAAATATTTTTTAAAACTCTATTGATGAAAATAGCCAGTCTAATTTGGTTAGGTCTATGATAATGGTCTAATAATAGTGTAGTTGGATTGGGCTTGAAAAGAGCTTTCCAATTATTATAAGCCCAATTTCGATGAATAATGAGGAAGTTATGGACTAAATTAGATTTGGCCTAAATGATTTTATGTGGCCCAATGATCTAGAGGAGGGCCTATTAATTATTTTTCTTAAAGTTGTTATTAATCATATTAAGAAGATGATTCCGCGTACAAAGCACGTTTTAATTCTGAATTAGCGCGAGACGACAAGGCTATTGCCTGGCGCTGACAGCTGTCGCTTGGTGCTAAGCCAGTCGTCTAGCGCTAACTCCTGTCGTTGGCGACAGGAGGTATTTTATTCCAAATATGACTTGATTTTATTTCGGACAATTTTTCTATAAATAGGGGTCGTATCTCCCTATTTTTTTTTCATTCACAATCATTATTCACAATCATCATCTCTCCCTCTAAAAGCTAGAAGCTTTCTCTCTCTATTCTTTTTCTAAACCTTCCTTCTCAAAAATTTCCACATTCATTAGTTCTAGACACATCTAGCCAAGTTCGAAGTTGCCTTCACCCTAGACGTGAAATGTTAATACTTTCTGAGGGTTTGGTCACAAATCCCTATTTCAATTATTTAATTTAATTGTTTGATTTATTATTTTCCTTGAATTTACTAACATGTGTGTAATTAGAAATAGGTACGAGGCATCCAAGTAAGTAATTTAATTACTTTATTGATCTTTTGTTATA
The DNA here is from genome assembly GCF_948465745.1 of Chenopodium album. Classification (NCBI taxonomy): domain Eukaryota; kingdom Viridiplantae; phylum Streptophyta; class Magnoliopsida; order Caryophyllales; family Amaranthaceae; genus Chenopodium; species Chenopodium album. Next base: position 69,951,888 of record NC_137834.1, read on the forward strand.
GAAATCATGCTTAAATCATTTGTTTGATTCCTAGTATCATGTTAGGATGTTTTATTGCTTCCTAGGATTATCTTTAGGGTTGACTAATATTTACGATATTATGTATGCTTATGACGCTTCCTATTTCTTTCCTAATATCATGTTAGTATCATGCTAGGGCTAAAGCTTTGTTCTTTAATGTTTAGTGACATGATAGGGTTTGTTATTTATCTTGTTAGCATCATGCCTAGGGTCTTGCTATTATTATTATGCTTTATAAAGATTATTAAAATGATGATTGTTATTGTTATTGTTGCTTGATATATATTAATATTGTTATTGCTAGATCATGCCTTTTATGCATGTTTTAAGGGAATTTGTACTTGTAATCACGCTTAAAAAGATAATTAATAATCAAGTTTTGGATAGTATGATTATAATTCAAGTGAGCGGCAATAATAGATTTGTTATTTCTTAAATGTTCAACCAACATAAATTAAACTGTTTTAGGGTTGGATTTGAACTTTAAAATTCTGAACGTTTTAATTTTTTATTGTTATTAATTTGTATGATAATATTTACTATGCAGCAGCACTTGTGGATTGAATATATTTTTAATACTTTTGTAGTATAACATAAATTTGTGTGCAAGTTTATAACATAATTGACAATTACTTAGATGGTTAAACAATGACTTTTCTTCTTACAGGTTGAGTGTTCTAACCTCTCCATCAACATTTTTTTTAATTAAGTTGAGGCATCATATATAGTGTTATTGTTGGTTGCATGGATGACGTGGCATTTTGAGGAATTGAGTTGGTGACATGGCACATTGAAGAATTGAGTATATGACGTAGCGCAATGAGGTGTCTACGTGGCACATTGACGTTTTTAGGAACGCCTTTTAATATCTTAGTATAGATTGTTGACAAAATTTCCTAATTTATATATAATTTGTTAATATGTCTTCTTCCTCTTATATGTTACTTGATTATTTATGATTTATTGTTGTTGTTTGATCACGCCTTTTCTACGGGTTTAAAGGGAATTCGTACTTGAAATCACGCATAATAAGATAATTAATAATTTTGTTTAGGATAATATGATTTTAATTTAAGTGATCGCCAATGATATATTTACTTGTGCATTAATAATCAACTAATGTAGATTAAATTTTCTTATAATTAATTAATTAATTGTATGTTGATTGGAAAGTGCACACAAATATCATAATAACAAAGTAGAGGCCTATTTAGGGCGGATTCAATCTCTTTTAAGTTGGATTTGTACTATCATCCCCAAATATACAGTCATGGTTGCGGACCATTATGGAGTTAGAGATCTTTGTAATCGTGAATGGGGTGTAACGTTCACACCCGTGAACTGTTTACAAGTTCCTAAAACTTATTGGCAACTCTTTTGCTCTATCTTCTTTCCCTTTGGACGCCACCATGCTTAAGTGTAGGATCAAAGTAGGCCTAAATTTTGATGTTTGCAATATTTCCTGCGGTTTTTTTGTGACTCTTCTAGGGAGGATTTGTAATATTTCCTATTATGAAAACTTTTTTTGGTAATTGATTTAGAATAAGTGATGAGACTTGAAACGGCTAGATATTCATTGTGCGTAATTTTCATTAACATTGTGGCATAAGCATAAAAAGGTCCATATTGTAAAGACCATCCGTAATGCGTCAAAAACATAAGAATTTTTCACATAGGAAAATTGAGAAATATCTTTCACAACTAGAATAGAAAAGATACTTCAAAAAATCGGAATATTCTAGGATCATAAAAAACAGCCGCAAAGTGTAGGAACTGTTGCGAGATAGCAATATCCATTGCCAATTGTTGGCTTCATCGTTGCACAATGGACTCTGTTTTATCGCACCGAGTTCTTCTAACATCGAGCCAGAAATCTACCTTCTAGTCTAACCGATTCTAGAACTATCTCGCTGATTCTACTTCCTAATTGAGTTTTTCCTTCTTTTTTGAACCCCATATGTGTTCTACATATGGCATTGGATCTAGAAAATTCACGCTCCATCTACCCAATCGAACACTCTGTGCAACGACGAGTACATCCGAGTTTTTGAATTCACCAAACCATGGAAGCAAGTTTAACTTGTGGGGTCCCATCCATACATGCCAACCCTTCCAAAGTTAAGGCTTCTGTGTGATGCATCCGGTCTCATAACATTGGACCCTTTTTTACCATCATAATATTCAAAATTTAATGAAGTAGAGCTATGGTTAGGTTGCAAACTCATTGCATCATGTTGTGACTACTTGACTACTTGTGCATAGCTTTTTTGTGATTAAACTAACCCTTTGTGTTGACTTGATTCTTGTAAATGTCTAAACATAATAACCAAAATTTTTTAGTCATCCTTCTTCTTTTTTAAGTTGAGTCATAGGTTTTATTTATTATTGAGTCAGCCTGGATTTTTATTCTCGTATACTGCACCAGCGTCAACCTTTTTTTTTGTCATATGTTAATTATTAAATTATTTATATGTAATTAAAACTATGGATTTGTAGCCCCTGATTTTATCTTTCATTTGCTTTTGGTTTTGTCCAATTCGGAGTCACGGATCAAAAGTTTTGATTGGAATACTACAACATGTCCAGTTTAGTGTATATATACATGAAGTCTTAACATAATCTTTGTTAGAGTCTAATCACATGTCTAGTCACAAGGTCATTACACGAGTCTTGGACATATCACATACATTCACGAATCTTAATACACACTTTTTAAATACCTTTTTCACACCATGATCATGTTTTAGGTCCATGCATGAGTCGTCTTTTCCGTCATTGGAGTTGAGGTCCATCCTATTCCTGGATTATTCCACATAATTTCATACATTACTTACGTTATACTTTTCATCTTTCACACTTTCCTCATTCATATACCTTCATCTTTCATAATTTCTCCATACATATCATTTACCTTAAAACTATGACCTTTCCTCACACGTGCATGTTGAATCGAGTTTGAGTCATGTGATTAACAACGTGTGTCCATGGTTTCCCTTTTAACAGTGTTGTGTCAAGCAGATAAGGGCGTTTAATCAAGGACAACACCTTCATAGAAGTTTCTCTTCGATTGATTGATTCGACAAAAAAGAAAGTTTAGAATAATGGCTAGTCAAGAAGAATACGAGAAACTTCGACACGGACTTGCTGAAAGCTCAAAGGACTTACTACTCAAATCAACGACCGTAAGAAGAAAGTATCATTCAAAACCAACAAGCGCATACAGGATAGCTTGAGTCAGATATCCAATGACTAAAGGTTTTTTAGAATAAGCACTAAGGGGGTCTTAGTGAATAAGGAACTTCTACCGCACAAGTTCTCTACCAATGACATCCTTAAGGTTAAGGTTATTAAAAATCCTTTCTTAACCTAAGAGCTTTTAAGACAATCATAGGAATCAAGGGGGCTGATAATAAATCTTTTCCCTTACTTTTATACTTTTCCCTGGAATTAGTATGCCAATTCTTCTCCATGGGCACTTAGAAGATTGCTACATAGGATTGTATTACACATACGTTCATCGATAGATACAAATGTAATATTCAAGTAGAAACCAATCATAGGGAACTTAAAACTGCTTAAACAAAAAGACAATGAAGGTTTCAATGCATTCTACAATAGATAAAAGGAAACTTTCGCTAGGCTAATCAAAGTTCCTAGTGAGAAAGAGTCTATAAGCATGTCCATTAAGAACCTCCAACAGAATTATCAAAAACATTTAAAATATCAACCATTAAGCACCTTTAAAGTTGTTTATGACATAGGCATTAACATCGAAGATAACCTATTGAAGGCTAATAACAATGATAACAATGGCAAAGGCAAGAAGAACACCAATCCTTCTTCCTCTTCTTCCCATAGTGACTAGATTAACAACATCTATTGGAATATCCTATGATAAAGGCACTTCAAAATCCAAGAAACCCATAAGGGAATTCACACCTATTGGAATCCTATGACATTGCTTTTGATTGTCTCTATGGTCAAGGTTTTAATCAAACCTATTCAACCCACTGAAGATCCAATGCCAAGAAGGCGATTTTTAAGAAGGAATCCCAACTCATATTGCAAATACGATCGAGGCAATGGTCTTACCACTAATGAATGTTGCAGGTTTCAAAATCTCATTCAAGATCTCATAGATGAAAACAAGCTTCCATACCCTCCAGCTGGCAAGAAGACTGAGTGATGAAAATCACAAAGCACGAGCCGAGCTTTAACGATAACATTTCATGATTTATTTTCTTATTTTTTATTTCCATTCCCATTAAAAAGTATAGCATAGGCACTGCACCCTCCATCATTTCTTAGATTTATTTCAAGAGTTAGATTTTTTCACCTTTCCATTATAATAAAATGAGCATTTATTTTCTTTGCATAAGATCATTGCATTGCATTACATTTTTCTTGTCAAAAAACAAAAAGAAAATCCATACTAAGATAAGCACAAGGAATACTTTGTTAGATTAAGCCGTCAATATGTAACATAAAACCATGTAAATCCAAGAAGTGAAACTTGATGTCAAGAATGACATACCTTGTGTTTCCATGGCAGCCATTAGTGACAAAAAGAACTAGTCTCCTAATTTCTTCTTCAATATGAATATTGATTAAGCCTTCCTGTATTATGTTTTACTAATTTTTGTTTATGCTTCTTTGATTCTCCAATGATGGGATATATAAAGAAATCAAAGTGTAACGGCAGATGAAAATAAGGAATCTGCATCATAATTGCTCCCTTTTTCACTCCCTTTTTCCATTATATCCTAATGAGTAAACACTAATAAAAAATACACTAGAGGCCATAACCTATTAATGCACTAGTAGAAAAATACAAAAAGGCAACCCCCAAATGGCACCGGTTCAGACCAAACCGGTGCCAAAAACCGCCCTAAAAATGGGCGGGATTTTAGACCAAGAGTAATGGCACCGGTTCAGATCAAACCGGTGCCAAAAATACAAAGGGCACCGGTTTGAACTGGTGCCACTAAACCGGCCCAAGCTTTTAAAAAAAAACCGGAACATTAAAACCCTAAAACCCTTCGATCTCCTTATCTCTCCTCCTTCTCTCCGCCTCCATTCCCCCATTTCCTCTCCTCTCCTTCTCTCTCCTCTCTCTCTCTTCGTTCTTCTTTCTTCTTTCTTCTTTCTTCTTTCTTCTTTCATCTCCATCGATCTCCTCTCTCTCTCTCTATTCGTTCTTCTTTAGTCTTTCATCTCCATCGATCTCTTCTCTCTCATATTCTCCCTTCAATCTCCTCTCATATGCAGCAACCAAAGCTTGAATTAGCACAACAACAGCCGCCGCCACCACCACAAAGTTCGAGCACCACCACTGGCATCAACATCAACAATAATTTCTGGGATTTTTTTTCAAGTTCTGGCATTTTTTTTTATTTTAATTGTTTTTGTTTTCGATTCACCAATTTCGATTTTGGTTTTGTTTTTCGGATTTGGTTTTTTTTTCGATTTTGGTTTTTAGGGTTTCAATTTTGATTTAGGTTTTTGATTTTGATTTTGGTTTTTGATTTTGTTTTTCGATTTTGGTTTTTAGGGTTTCATTTTTGATTTTGGTTTTTTATTTTGGTTTTTTTTTTCCGATTTCTGGTATTTCGTTATTATTTTGGATTTCATTTTTATTCGTTTTTATTTTGGATTTCGTTTTTAGGGTTTGGATTTTGCCTTTTATTTTGGATTTTGGTTTTTTTTCCTATTTGTTTTTCGTATTTGGTTTTTTTTTTCCGATTTTGATTTTTTTTTTCGAATTTTTGGTTTCTTTTTTTCGATTTCAATTTTGGTTTTTCTTTTTCGTTTTGATAATATTTTATATTTCGATTTATATTTCTGTTTTATATTTTATATTTTGATAATTTTGGTTTTTTTTTCGTTTTTGATAATTTTTTATATTTCGATTTGAATTTCTAATTTATATTTTATATTTTTATAATTTTGGTTTTTTTTCGTTTTTGATAATTTTTCAATTTTTTTTATATTCTTAAGCTTATTTTTACCAATTTTTTTTTTCTGTTTTAATTAGTGCAGGTACAGATTATGCAAGAATATTGATATGTTCATGTTGTAATTTTCTTTTTGATTTACGAGTATATTATAATTTTTTTTATAATTTATAATGTAATTTTTTTTATGATTTATAACGTAGTTTTTTTTATTTATTTATATGTTAGTTGTAATTGATCTATATTGTAATTTTTGATTTGATTATGTATTGTAAATTTTGGATTATATATATTGAAACCAATTCGATTTTTGTTGTGATTGTTATTTTTTTCAGTTGATTTTATTAGTAAGTGAAAAAATAAAAATAAAAATAAAAATTAGGCAGTTTTGGCACCGGTTAACCGGTGCTAAAATGAGGATAAATTTTTTTTTAGTATTTTTGGCACCGGTTAACCGGTGCCAAAACCTGTTTATGGCACCGGTTTTGAACCGGTGCCAAAAAGGGGGGTAATTGGCACCCCCCACATTGGTGCCTTAGGCCGGATTTGAACCGGTGCCAATTTCATTTTTTCACGTAGTGATGTCACCTTAATTGTAATACAATTAATTTGAACCGTCACCAAATTAAAAATATTACTCCAGTGTCTACACATTATTTCTTCCATAATACATCAAAATATATCACACCACCAAACTTCATCATTTAACCGGTCATTTTAATTTATTTATTTTTGGCTAAAATATATGACGATAAACACATTTTATTATTTACATATGTGACCCAATATTAATTTTTTCTAACATAATTATGATTTGAGGTACCCCTAGTAGCCACATCATATCACCTTTACCCTATTCGAACGCACAATCCTTTTTTGATAAACCCTTATGAGCCTCGTCAAACAATTGACCTTTCTTTTTTCAACCTACATTTACCAACCTTGGGATGTTATGGTGTGTAACTTATGCTATTACAAATAAAAATTCTTGAGTGATTTTACCAAAGAAAGTTTAAAAAATTCAAAAAGCAATCAAAGTGCGCAAAAGAGTAAGTGTTCCAATGTCTTTGATATGAACATGTCTCATATTGCGTCTCTTATAGAGTGCTTAGCCCTGTGACCGAGAAACATGAATGCTATGTGATTAATAGACCGCATGATCGGTATTTCACACACATTTTCAAATAAAATGCAAAAGAAAAAAAAAAGAGAGGAAAAAAATAACAAAGAAAAAAGAGTTCAAAAGTATTCTTCCACACCCTACATCATTAGCCTGCTAGCCTAAAAGTAACCATCATTTGGCTCTTTTCAAAATATTCTTCCACACCCTTAGCCTTTGCGGCCTAACTTCAGTATCACTTTCACACACATCACAGATACATATTCAAATAATCCTTCCCATAGGAACCTATTGTCATGAAATCTTGATACAATCTTGAAGCATGACTTGCCATCTTAGAGTAATTCATTATCATAATCATCATTGCATCACAAAGTATGAATTACTTAGCCTCCACACCTAAGTTACCCTAATACTGTCATTATCGAGTCATCAATTGAGGTAGTCTAGGGTGCTAAATTCCTTGCCCCATGAAATACAACTATTGACGCATACACTTGATTAAGCTCTTTAATATGCACCATCACTATATTGATTTATTTTTCATGTCTTTCTTTTCGGGAGTAATTCGGTACCCTCCACAAAAAAAAAATAGATTTTTTTTTCTTTTTCAACAATTTCAAGTCGCACAAACAAACACAATGCACACATTGAGCCACATCAAGTTACATCACATCGAGTTGAGTCTACACACAAGTGTTAAAACACATCGAGTCGCTTTGAGTTAATTACACCAACCCATGAGTCAACGTCAAGAAGTTAAGTATACCAAGCCTTAGCTTGGGTTAACCTTAAGAAAAACACCATCAAAAGTCCTTTTGCAATATTTGATTTTATTAGATACAACAATTCATTGAAGCTCCTATTTGTAGCCAATCGAACAAATTATCCTGTCCAGAAGCTCTTTTTTTAAGAGACGATGTGACATTTTATTCAAATATCTTTTGCTCAGCGACGCATGAGCATCCTTTTCAAAGCTCTTATGTTTAGAAACACGTGGACATCATTAACAAATCTCTTTGTTCAGAGACACATGGACATTTTATTCAAAGATCTTTGTTTAGAGACTCTTGGATATATATTTTACAAAGCTCTCTTTCTCAGAGACGCATGGGCATTCTTTTCAAAGCACTTTTGTTAAGAGACGCATGGACTTCATTTTCAAGCTTTCTTTCATAGAGACGCGTGAGCATCATTTCAAGCTCTTTTGTTCAAAGACGAGTGAACATTACATCCAAAAGCTCTTTTTGTTCAGAGATGTGTGGACAATCTCTGTTAAAGATCCTTGTTTAGAGACAAGTGAATATCTCATCCAAAAGCTTCTTTGTTTGAAAACGAGTGAACATTCCTTGAGTAAGCTCTTGTTTAGAGATGCGTGGACATATTTCATATAAACGGCACTCCATGAGAACTTTGAGGTTGTCAAAACAAAACAAATTTGTTTCGTTGATATGTCACACCTAGAGACATTGATGAGTGTCATAAATTTCACTCATTTAATGAGTTTTTAGGTTATTTTTACCTTCTTTCACAGTTTTCTTTCTTAATAAATGCTTAGTTTTATGTATTTTCTCTTTATTTTCCTCTTTCTCTCTTGTTTTATGTTTTTATGGGTTTTTTTTTGTGTTTTCTCCTTTATTTGCTTTCTTTTTTTGGTTGTAGGGATTGTACGAGGTTCGGGTCTTGATATTGGTGGCTTAGTTTGAAGCAAACTAGCTTATAGCATTGGAAAAGCTCAAGATGTAAGAAAGTGGTATGCTCCAAGTTCTAGCTCTTGGGCTCTTAAGTCGCGCTCTCATGAGATCACGGTGTTAAACCCGTTGTCAAATCCATTTTGAACCTTCCATGCTTGGTCACTATCATGAAGACCTTGTCAGCGCACACGAAGACTCATTAACGAGCGCACAAAGCTACAAGGACTCAATGAAACCCATAATAGTGCGAGCGCGCAACCTATATGCGCGGGCGCACGGCCCACATGCGTGGGCGCGCATCCCTATTATGTACGGGCGCTTAGCCTATACGCGGCTGCGTCTCCTTTGTTTTTGGGCCGACTTCTATTTTCATCCTCTTATAAATACCTATTTTAAACTGACTTTTAAAAGAGGTTTTTAGAGACATTATTTTCATCACAATTTTATCTTAGTTGAGTGTTTCTCTCTCTAGTTTTAGGGTTAGTTTAGGAGTAGAGTTACAGAGAGAAAGTGAGATATTTCATTGGTGATTTAAGAGATTAAATATTCAAGGTGACAATTGTATTGAAAATCTCCTTAATCAATCCATGAGGATTTCTAACTCTATGTTAATTTATTGCTTTATTTAATTTTCATGTTTTTTTAATTTGATTTTGATGTTTGATTCTTGATTAGTGAAATTGTTCTTCATATTTCATTTATTCTTAATTTCTTTAGTTTCTTGTTTATTAGATGGTGATTTTTGAGTAGTGGTTTTGATAGGTATTGGGAGAAACTTGTATCATTGATTGTTTGTGATTAATTTTGGAATTATGTTGATTGCTTGTTGAGATTAAATTGATTAATGTAAGTTTGCATTTGTGTAGTTTTATTAGGCCTTGAGAATTATGCTAGATTTCATTGTGATTTGTTATGACACGACCCATTGATTTAGGAATTGCAATTGTCGATTGGTTTGCATAGTGTTTCTCCTAGTTTGTTATTGGTAGAGACCAATATCTTAACGATTAGGACATAGCTTTTTTATTCCAATTGATAGCTTTTATCATTAGTCTTCACAACCATTGATTGGCATATTCTTCCTAAGTGTTGCAATTACTTGTTTATCCCCATTCCCTAGTACTTTAATCGTTTGCTTCTATGTTTTAGTACTTATTTAGTGTTACCTTTTCACGCTTGACTTTGACCTAGCTTAGGCACACAATTGAGAGCACTTGTACATAACCATTCCTCGTGGTTATTGAGCGTCATTTATGGCGCTCAATGGAGTAGTTTTTAATTCCTTTTTCTGTATTTTCACGTTTTATTTTCTTATAATATTTCTAGTTTTCTCTTATTTTGCGTCTTTATAGGTCATTGTGGTTTTTCATTCACGTTTATAAATTTTTTCCAAATTTTTGTTCTTAATTAGCTATTTTAGTTTAATTTCTATTCTTTTTGCTTTCTCTCTTACTTTTACTTGATTTCTTTCAAGTGAAGGTTTGAAATCTTTTTTTTCGCTCTCTTACGGATGTTTTCTCATTGATTTTAGGTCCGTAGTGCGCAAATATTTGAAGATTAAAAGGATTCCCTCCTCGCAGGCATCATCTAGAGAGCACCAACGATGAGGATGCACGAGAGTGCAAGGATTTGCGAGCGAGAAAGGGAAGCCAAGCACCACAGTAGGGGTGCGTGCACGCAGGCCCCTCTATGCATGCGCGCAGACCCTACTGTGCGTGCGCACGGGCTGCTCCATCTCCCTTCGCTTGATTAATTATAAATAGCCTTGACTTTTCTTTTTTTGAGTAGTTGACGATTTTATATGTACTTATTTTTAGAATAAGAAGATAGAGAAAGTAGAGAGAGAAACTTGAGATTGCTTGTTTTGTACTTCAATTTCATCTTTGATTTCATCTTTGAGATTGGATTTCATCTTTAATAAATGAAAGTTTGTGAGAATTGCTTCCTTTGAATTTACTTTTGCTTGCTATTTCCTTTAATTCTTGAATGTTTGATTTTATTTTCGATCTTTGGTAGAGAATTTGTTGAATGTTTGATTTTCTCTTTGATTAAACTTGAAAAGATGATGTTTGTGATTCAATTTTCTTTGTTTTTCAATTCCACCATGATTAGTGAGTAGATTAGTAGCTAGGGAAAAGGGGAAGCATGCTTGATTGCTTATTATTACTAATTGCTGATACTTGGTTAATTGAATTGTTGCAATTAAATTGGTTGACATAGTTGTGCATGTGATTAATTAGATTAGGATTGATCAACCTATAAGATAAATCTAGATTTCATAGAAAATTTCAATAACATAAACCCATGATTTGAGCATTGCTTTAATTGATTGAATTTGACTGTGATTTTCTTGTTAGCCATTCTTAGTGAACCCTAGCTTGGCTTATAGGAGATAAATTTTGGATTATATTAGTTGCAACTATTGTTTGTCCTTTGCAATGTTTGAATTAATCGAGTCATCCATCGATTAGCATAGTCATTAAGCTTGCATGTTGAACCTATATTCCTAGTGTTTAGCATATTGAATTTCTTTGATTTGTTTAGCTTTTTTATACCTTAGTTACAATCAAATTCATCTAACAATCTTCGAAGTAGCTTGACCCTAGGCTATAACTTTCTCCTACTCATTCCTTTGTGTTCGACCCTTGACTTACTTTATACTCGTATTAGGTTGGTTAAGTGATTATAAATTTGTTTGGATCTAGGGGAGATTAAAAAACAACCTACATTTTCCCTACGTTACTGACTCGACACTTGACTTAACTCTATACTTGTATTTAGGTATGTTAAGTGATTATAAATTTGTTTGGCTTGGGGAGGATTAGTCAACGACCTAATTTTCCCCCTTGTCAGGCATGTACCCGGGGGTGCAAGATATGCGTTTCTAACTCCTTTATTTGTAGACCTAACGCTTTTCTACAAGTATTAGCGTATGCAGGATGATTTAGGATCGCTGAACGTTTTGAATCGTTCTCCATCCCTATCAACATACTTTGACTGGCATTTTCGAAAACTTATGTTTCTCTTAACTCAGTCAAAGTGGGGGCTCATGTAGACTCCCGATTGTGTCTCCCCAAAATGTAAACCAAGTGATGAGTACTTTTCACATTTTTTATTAGAGGAAGTATTGCGTGTATGCATAAGGACGCACGAACTGTTTGGTGCTGGAAGCTTGGCTGATATACATGTGTTGGCTGATATGTTTAATTTTTTTGCCTAATATGATTTTTGTGTTGGCTAATATATTCCTTTGGTTTGGTGATATATATTTTTTAAATTTTTGATAGGTTCCTTTTGTTGGCTGATATCAGACATCATTTGGCTTATATTGTTCTATAGTTGGCTTATATATTTATTTTGTTGGTAGATGACATATATATATATATATATATATATATATATATATATATATATATATATATATATATATATATATACTGTTGGCTTATATGTTTATTTTGTTGACTTACCTATTGCTTTTGTTGGATGATTGCATCCTTTTTTGCTAATATGTTCCTTCTATAAGAGGATAAGTACCTTTTGTTGGCTGATATACTCCTCGTGTTGGTTGATGTGCATCTTTTGTTAGCTGATATATTTCTTTTGTTGGCTTACATATTGATAGGAATGAGGTCAAGTGATCGGAATGCCTAGTTAGAGGCCGCTTCTGATCACCAATATTAATGTATAATTAATATTACATCTTAATATTGATTGAACCCTTCGGGTCACACCCACGCAAACTAACGATCCGTCACCACAAATTAATCTATCAGAAAGAAAAAAAAAAGAGGCACTCGAGAATATGAACATAGACGTCGAAAATCAAGCTAAGAGAGTCGAGACCGAGCGTCGCAAGTGAAGTTGAAATAAAGAAGTACAAGGCAATAAAAATCTATTAATAAACAAGTTAGTGCTCGGAAAAAACCTAGCATCGTATTAGCGTAGCCAATCGATGCCTAGGGTGACTAGCATTGGATAGCAAAAGCCATTGCTACAAGGCAACGCTCGCCCATAAGCTTTGTATGCCTAGCATGGCTAAGCTATCCTTGCGTGCAAGGCTAGGCTACTATAGCCATGTGCACCAAGCTTGGCATAGCTAGCAGCCAACCAGCACATCACAGCAAGGCTAGTCACATTGCGTGCTAGGCCTTGCACGTAGATGCAGAGTGCTAGGCCAACCTAAGCGCAAGCACTACAACAGCACAACAAGCACGGGTTGCGTGTTGTGCCAGCTGGCGTGCGAGCGCGGCTAGGTCAAACCCGCACACGCACACGGTGGCAAGCCTAGCAAAGCACTAGGCCGCTAGTTGGACGCTACTTAGTGCCCAATTAAAGTTGGGTGGCACATGGCGTCGTGTGAATGAGCCGGTTGGTGAGGCTTGGGGAGCAAGTCTTTGGGCCCCTACCCTAGTGGTCCTCACCTACTCTCTCCCTCCTTACATGACATTTGTTGATTAATGCATTGCTTTTTCTTTTTATTTTGATTTAAAAATAAAAAGGGAAAAAGGATTTGTTCCAACTCTCCCATATTGATGGAAGAGTGGAATGTTGGTGGAAATTCTCTATAAATACCAAAGTATTGGGATTTGAGAAACCTACTTGAGTTGAACTCAGTAAGTCACCTCCAAAAGTTAGAAAACCTTTAAGTTCATAAAAACTCGAGTAAGTTTATTTTTGGTCTAGATTGGCTAAATTCCAAGTAGAGACCGGACGGGTCGTGTTGCAAGTTGATTTTTGTTAGCAGTATATGCACTTGCGGGACTCGAAGCTTTCGAAGTAAGAGCTCGTAAAGCGAGAGAAGCACGCATCAAGGGTAATATTGCCTTTCTCTTTATCTTTTTAATTATGAATGTTAGTTATATTAATTGTGAGCGGGTCTTGGGGTCAGGTTTTGTTTCCGCGGAAAGTCGGACTTTCCGAAACCCATACAGCGGTATTGGAGCCTTGGTCATTTTTTTTTTACTAATATTTTCAAGGTGTTTAAAATGGCTATAATTTCATGTTGTGGTTGCTAATTAATAAGATTAGTAGCTCAATTTTATTAATTTTAATCTCGTTTTAATAAGAATTGTGGCTTTTGAAGCAAGATTTTCACCTAAGACTAGTGAATTTTTGGTGGAATTGATGTTCTAGAAACTTCTAATCTTTTTAGAATTGTGAAAAAGCCAAATTCTTCCCAAAAATGCCTGTTTTGAGGGATTGTTTTTTTTTTGACCAAATTTTTTTAATCTTTTAATCCTTTAATCATAATGACATATTCACTAGGTAAAAAAAGTGCTTTGGCAGCGGTTCAAACCTGGTCTAAGGCACCGGTTTGAACCGCTGCCTATGTGGGGGGTGCCAAATACCCCCTTTTTAGCACCGGTTCAAAACCGGTGCCATATACCGATTTGGCACCGGTTAACCGGTGCCTTTAACTGTTTTGGGCACCGGTTAACCGGTTCCTAAAATAGTCTCCTGCCATTTTTTTTGGGTGGTAGCTATCTTTGGCACCGGTTAACCGGTGCCTATTTACCCAATTATTTTTATTTTTTTTTTCCAATTTTCGTGCAATAATATTTAAAAAAAAACCTTTTTTCAACAATAATAATAACCTGTAATTCCAGCAATTATATTAAATAAAATAATTAATAATATTATTATTATAATTACTAATAATAATATTATTATTAATTATTACAATAAAATACAAAAATTATATTAAAATCAAGAATTCAATTATATATATAAATATAAATATTCCCAAAGGCAATACATTAAAAAAAAAGTTGCTTATATATATATATATACAAATAATAGTAAGTAAACATATAATGAATAATAATATATATAGTTCAAAAGTTAACATAAATAATTTACAATTACAATGCCATTTACATGTTGAAGGTGATAAAAGACGCCAACATGTCACGAACTTCATTAAGCTCCTTGATTGTCAACGGACTATCCTTTTGGACCTTGCAAAACTTGAAATACAAAACATTATGTTAAAATTAATTAATTAGGCAAAACAATATGTATTTTATCAAATATTACCTATATGACTTCTATGTAGCCCATTTCCAACATTACTTATCAAATGAAATATTTCTTTCTCATAACATGTCCATGTTGGGTAGTTGTATGTGTGTAAGCCCTAAAATTGAATCAAAAGAGCATTTTATTAAGGTTTATGACGCTTTTTACTCAAAATGGCCCGAATATTGCCTATATAACTTTACTTTGCCCATTTCCTACATTTCTTATTAAATGAAATTTATTTATCTCATTACATGTCAATATTATCTAGTTATATGTTTATAAGGAAAGAAATCACATCAAAAGAGCATATTAACACAAAATGGCCCTAATATGGCCCATATGACTTCTATTCAGCCCATTTTCTACCTTTCTTGTCAAATGAACTTTTTATTTCTTATAACATGTCATTGCTGGGTAATATTAGCTGTCTAAGGCTAGAAATCACATCAATATATCATTTCAATAAGTTTAACAACACATTTTACTCAACATGGCCCAAATAGGGCCTATATGACTTTTATGTAGCCCATTTCCTACATTACTTATCAAATGAACTATTTCTTTCTCATAACATGTCAATGTTGGGTAGTTGTATGTGTGTAAGCCATAAAATTGAATCAAAAGAGCATTTTATAAAGGTTTATGACGCTTTTTACTCAAAATGGCAAGAATATGGCCCATATGACTTTACTTTGCCCATTTCCTACATTTCTTATTAAATGAGCTTTATTTATCTCATAACATGTCAATATTATCTATTTATAGGTGTATAAGGAAAGAAATCACATCAAAAGATCATATTAACACAAAATGGCCCAAATATGGCCCATATGACTTCTATTCAGCCCATTTTCTACCTTTCTTGTCAAATCACCTTTTTAATTCTCATAACATGTCAGTGTTGGGTAATATTAGGTGTCTAAGGCTAAAAATCACATTAATATAGCATTTCATTAAGTTTTAGGACTTACCTCATCAAGTTGTTGAGTGTCCGTACAATGAGTCACAATGTCAAGCATGAATCTCATCACATACAAAGCACAATCAAGTCCATTCTCTTGTTGTGCGCACTAGCATATGACAAACAAATCACATCAGTGAAACATGCAAAGGAAATTAGCAAATATTTACTAACATAGATTTTGAAGATAATCACAATATCATGTAAATTACCAACGGTGACTTCCATGTTGGACCCTTTGGAGCACGACAATGTAGCTTCTTCATAACACTGTAGTAAAAAAATTACATTCAAATTTGATTAGTCGTATGACTACTAAATTAGTTATTATTAGCAATAATCATCACTAGGTAGCTATATATATTTACTTTTGCAATATAGACTTCACGAGCCACTTCTCCGATGATCGAGCTGAATCAAGGTGATAAATTTTGTTATTGGAATTACAAATCACCATGAGGCTTCAATGCTCCCTACATAAGTTCACAATAGACAAGCAAATTAATATTTTGGAGTCAACATATAATGAGGCCAAATCGATTGAATTTGACATGGTTAGACTTACTCTTTATAACATGGGGCGAATATGAACTTGTCTCCCGCACGCGCTGATTCCTTGATACTTTGCTTAACATAGTACAACACGTCATGAGGGTTGCCTATGATTCTAGTAGTGGATAACTGCTCGGGGCATAACCACCCAACTTTACAAGGACAATCAGTTTCAGTTAAGTGCTCCTGTAGTGCTCTGCGTGCATGAACATTGAATAATTAATCACATGTAGGATAATCACTATCAATTTGAATAACTTGGAAAAAAAGTGTAGATTATGTGGGCATAGAAGTACCTCATAAATGTTTGAATGAGGGAAATGTTAAGCTTTGCACCACGTAGAAATTCCTTCACATCTTCTTTGTTGAACCATGCAACTGCATCCTCATCATAGTGGAACATTGCCTTAGGAAGTTCAACTTCCATGGGATCGACCAAATGACAAGCACGGTTGTGAAGAAAGGTCATGTCAGCAGAGAGCGATTGAAGAACAATGTCTTCAACTAGTGGAGTAGGTTGCATGGGTGAACCTTTCGAAGAGTGCAATTTCGACGCTTGTTAACTCTTGGACCTTTTTTAACTTAGCTTCTTCTTAG
The DNA here is from genome assembly GCF_948465745.1 of Chenopodium album. Classification (NCBI taxonomy): domain Eukaryota; kingdom Viridiplantae; phylum Streptophyta; class Magnoliopsida; order Caryophyllales; family Amaranthaceae; genus Chenopodium; species Chenopodium album. Next base: position 69,968,811 of record NC_137834.1, read on the forward strand.
GTTGATCAATGCTTTTAGGTTTTTCCACCCTCTTTCTCTTTGAAGTTTTGCTTCCATGCGAAATCTGAAATAGTTTGAGAAAGAATAAGTTTATAATTTGAGAAATGAAGAAAATGGCTTTATTTTGATGAAATGGGCCCAAAAACTTTAGAACTTTGCTTTTTTTTTTTTTTTTATGTAATTTCAACACACAATCACTTATAAATATGTAATTATGATATGGTTTGAGAATGAATAAGTTTATAAGTTGAGAAATGAAGAAAATGGGCAAGTGAGTAGCCATTTCGGCTCAAAATGGCTTTATTTTGATGAAATGCGCCCAAAAACTTAGAACTTTTATGCAATTTCAACACACAATCACTTATACATATGTAATTATGATATGGTTTGAGAATGAATAAGTTTGCAAGTTGAGAAAGGAAGAGAATAGGTAAGTGAGAAGCCTTTTTGGCTCAAAATGGCTTTATTTTGATGAATTGGACCCAAAACCTTAGAACTTAGTGATTTTTATGTAATTTCAACTGACAACCACTTATAAATATGTAATTATGAGATGTTTTGAGATGCAAGGAGTTTATAAGTTGAGAAATGAAGAAAATAGGCACGTGAAAAGCAATTTCGCAGAGTTTTTTTTTTTTTTTTATAAGAAAAGAAAATTCCTCAAATTTTTTTTTAAAAAAAAATACGCAAGTTTCGCCAAACCAGAACACCCGAGGGAGCCGCCCCCGCTGCCGGAACAGCGAAGGCAGCACGCGCCAAGGCCACATCAGCCCTGGCAGCCGCCTGCCATGGCTGCTACAGCCTCGGGAGCCTGCTGCCTTGGCTGCAGCGGCCCCGGCAGCCTGCTGCCTTGGCTGGCCCCGGCAGCGGCTGCCTGGCCTACAACAGCGCCGGCAAAGGTTGCCTGGGGTGCAGCAGCCCCGACAGCGGCTTCCTGGGGTGCAGCAGCCTTAGGCCCCATACGATGGACGTATTCCTTCATTTCTGCATCTTTTTATTTTGCTCTCGAAGTTCCTACAAAACTAAAAATGTTAGTATCATTGCTACAAAAAGAGTCAGGCTATTATTCAATTTAGATCAGATTTACACAAACTTACAATGGCTTTCTTTTGAGTCTTCATTCTAACGAACTCTTCCCAATCATCTTTTGACACGGTCGGCAATATTTGCCACGGGAGAAGGTAATCCTCATCAGCTTTCTTCTTCTTTGATTTCTTCTTCTTCTTGTAGATCCACCCATTAGTCAAGTTGGTCTTAAAGCCCCTGAATCTTTCCGCTAATAAAGATTCAAACACCCTTCTCTTCTCGGGATCATTAGGAATAGAAAACCGCCTCTGCAAGCATAAATTAAAACCGATGATTAGTTTCTATTTAGTAACAACCATAAGGTTAAGGTTTCTTATATTGTCTAAATGTGCCAAAAACACACTTACCGTTGTATCATCCCAAAATGTTTGAATCAAACCCGGAGGTACTTGCCGCATTACAAGTGTAATGGGGATTTTCCGCGCACACATGCCAACTTGATTAGCATATTGTCGACGCCATTTGGGCCCAGGTTGGCCGTTGTTGTCCTACTCCAAGACCATGGGACTGTCCGATTTCTTATAGCTTCTCGTCGGACCCCTTCTTTTTCTTTGAGCCGGTGCCTTTACCCCCCCCCCCCCCCCCTCCACCACCTGTGTTGTTTTGATCTTGTCCTTGGCCATGAGTTTTAGGAGTCGGGTTCTCACCAACAATCTCACGTGCTGTATTTTCTATAGGCAATGCACGTTCAGCTGAAATTTCAAATTCTTCAAGCCTACGCTCGAACTCATCTTGAGCCTAATCCTCTGGCTCACCCAAGTCATCCTCCTTATTCACATCATAAGGCTCTTTATCGTCCTCGTCCTCATCCTCGTACTCGTCCTCATACTCATCATCGTCAATGTCCTCTACACAATGAGGGTCATGATCGTCCTCCATGAGATATAAGCACCTATCAAAGTAATCATAAAACAATATTAGTGTATAGTAAAGTATATGCATGATAGTTCATACACAAAACAAAGGAGTTGGGTTAAGTAGAAGATATTTAAGCCATTTTCACCTACTTATGGTCCTATAACCTTGTATATGCATGATAATGAGTACACTTAGGCAATTTCAAACTACAAACATGTTAAATATAATGAATATAGGTTGTTAGAATGAATAAACGTTAGTTCATACACAAAACAAAAGAATTGGGTTAAGTAGAAGCTATTTAAGCCATTTTCACATACTTATGGTCCTATAACCTTGTATATGCATGATAATGAGTACACTTAGGCAATTTCAAACTACAAACATGTTAAATATAATGAATATAGGTTGTTAGAATGAATAAATGTTAGTTCATACACAAAACAAACGAATTGGGTTAAGTAGAAGCTATTTAAGCCATTTTCACCTACTTATGGTCCTATAACCTTGTATATGCATGATAATGAGTACACTTAGGCAATTTCAAACTACAAACATGTTAAATATAATGAATATAGGTTGTTAGAATGAATAAATGTTAGTTCATACACAAAACAAAAGAATTGGGTTAAGTCGAAGCTATTTAAGCCATTTTCACCTACTTATGGTCCTATAACCTTTTATATATGCATGATAATGAGTACACTTAGGCAATTTAAAACTACAAATATGTTAGCTTATGGTCATTTTCGCCTACTTATGCTCCTATATATATGATAACTAAACTATATTTGCAATGAAACCATTACTAACTTTTAATCAAACTTCCTCAATCTGAAATTCCGCACTATCATTCAAGTGGCTAAGATCTACAAGAGTAAAGTCCTCATATTTGACTTACGCCTGATATTATCAACCCACTTACACTTAAAAACAGCAATCGTGAAGTCACAATAATCAAGCTCCCATATTTCTTGAATTCGACCATAGTATGACAACTCTGCATCGACAAGTGATTTATCTTTAGAACTTGCAAACTCCCTTGACGATGCCACAAGAGTTACACCACTGTTTTGGGTGGAGGAAGATTTCAAATCACGACCCTCGGTCCAAAAAGTGTACCCATTGATGTCATATCCCTCAAATGAACGGACATCATCCCTAGGACCGTACGCAAGCCACCGTACTGTATTGGTCACATTAGTATCATCCAATCCACTCATTACTCGATCACGAAACCAATTAATAAACCTCTTATTATGCAACTACATAAGTGCCCTTTCACCTTTCGATGAAAATTCGTCACGCAAACTAGCCATGTGCTCGTCTAAATATGGGTGCACATCTGAAACATGGTGCAACACATAATGGTGTGCTTGTAAGAACTGATATCGGTCTGGTGACATTCGTTTCGACCCAATTGTGCCATGAACATCAAGTTTACCTTCATGTAGAGAAGTAGGAAGACCAATAGGTTGAGCAAGGGATATGTAGTCCGCCACAAAGTTACCTATCTCCTCACCCACGGTCCCTTACATCATACTTCCTTCAAGGTGAGCCCGGTTCCGTACTTTATCTTGTAATGTACTCATGTGTCTTTTAAAAGGGTAACACCACCTCATGAACACTGGACCGCACAACTTAATCTCACGCACCAAATGAAAACCAGATGAACCACTATGTTAAAAAATGAGGGTGGGAAATACATCTCAAATTTGCACAAAGTCATAACCACATCGGCTTGCAAAGCATCAAGTGTACAAGGATCAAGAACTTTGCTACAAATTGTATTGAAAAACGAACAAAGGCTTGTAATCGCTTCCCTCACGTGTTTCGGTAGAATACCACGGATTGCAATCGGTAGGAATACTTGCATCATAATGTGACAATCATGGGATTTCATACTTGTCAGCTTCAATTCTCCATTTAAGGTTACAAATCTTTTCATGTTAGATGAGTACACTTATGGAACCTTAATGTCGTACAGACATGCACAAAACATACGTTTCTCTATCCTTGACAATGTATAGCAAGCCAAGGGTAAATAATTATTTTCATCCTTCCCTTTACCCTCAACTTTCTTCTTTGACGCATCTTTGGCCTTTCCCTTTCCCTTGCTCTTCTCCTTCCCTTTTTTCGAAACATTTTCATCTTCTATTCTCGGCTCCTTCTCCTTTCTAACCTTTTCTTGAGGCCACAATTCTGGACAAATCCCCATCTCTTTCAAATCTAACCGTACACCCTTTCTGTCCTTTGTTTTGCCTGGGATATTCATAAGCGTTCCCAAAAGAGCATCACACACATTCTTCTCTATATGCATCACATCAAGACAATGCCTAACGTCATGTTCTCTCCAGTACGGAATCATCCAAAAGATTGATTCTTTCTTAAACAGAGCAGCTGAGACCACAATTTTTTCTGATTTTCCAAACACCGTTCGTATCCCTTTCACCCGAGCACTAATCTCAGCCCAGTCAATGGTCTAGGCACAATATCCTCTTCCACAGTTCCATCGAAAGCCTTTTTCTGCCTACGGTACGGGTGATCACACCTAAGGACCCTTCGAGTCCGTAGGTAGACATCTTTGTGAGAATGAGTCAGGTATACGCTTGATGTGTCATCAATAGATATGGGGCATGCTTTATTCCCTTTTACCTTGTACCCACACAAGTTGCCATATGCAGGGAAGTCATTCATGGTCCACATAAGGGCTGCACGCAATGTGAACATCTCGTTCTGATGAGCATCAAAAACGAAAACCCCTTCGTCCGACATCTTTCTCAAGTCGTCAATAAGAGGCGCAAGGTAAACATCTATGTCGTTTCCAGGTTGCTTTGGACCAGTTATTAGCAATGAAAGCATTACATACTTACGTTTCATGCACAGCCAAGGAGGCAAATTATAAATCACTAAAAGTACCGGCCATGTGCTGTGTTGGGTACTAAGAGTGCCAAATGGATTCATCCCGTCCATGTACAACCCAAGCCTTAAATTTCTGACTTCATCACCAAATTTCTCAAACTTCAAATCAATGTTCTTCCACTATGGAGAGTCAGCTGGATGCTTCGGCATTTTGTTTTTCTTTCTTCCCTCTGCATGCCACCTCAAGTTTTTAGCGTCTTTTGGTATTGAGAACAGACGCTTAAACCTTGGAATAATGGGAAGATACCACAACACCTTAGCAGGAGGTCCCTCCATGCAAGGATTGCAACTCATGCGCTTGTACCGCAACCGCTTGCATCGTGGACACTCCTGCGGTTGTTCATACTCATTTCGATACAGAATACAGTCATTAGGACATGCATGTATCTTCTTATACTCCAAACCAAAGGGACACATGAGCTTCATTGCGTAATAGTAAGACTTAGGAATTTCATTCCCATCAGGCAACATATCACTTAATGCGGTCAACAAAGATGTAAAACTAATGTCCGTCCACCCATGCTTCGACTTAATGTTGAAAAGTGTTAGCACGGCCGATAGTTTGGAGTATTTTTTGCACCCGGGATACAAAGGCTTTTTGGAAGCTACCGATAATAACTCAAACACTCCACCTTCAACACCATGCAACATCTCATCCACTTGTTCATCCTCAACCTCATCCGCCTGATCATCATCGGCTCCATCCTCACCATTATCAATAATATAGTCATAATTCTCGTATTCCTCTTCCACATGAATCTCATTGCTTCTAACACGCACATCATTCCGATCAAGATCCCCACTGTACTCTCCACTTTCTCCGTGCCAAATCCACACTTGGTATAAATGCCTAAACCCACGACGTAATACATGATCTCTAATGATTTCAACACTATCGACCACATTCAAATTATTACAATCAACACAAGGACAATAAAGGCCTTTTCCACCCAGTTTGCGTTGATAAGCTAAAGCCCTCTCGCAAAACTCTTGAACCCCATTCCAAATTTCCAATGTATCGGGTCTACCATACATCCAACCACGATCCTTCTGGATTTAGTAAATTGTCTCTAAAAATATATAGCAACATATAACGAATAATGTGTAACTGCTACATATTTTATGTAAATCAAATTCAAGTACAAAACGTGAATATACCATTCATATAGTAAAAAAATGCATGTTTCCAAAGGGTCCTTATCACTCCAACCTAACCCATCCTTGAATGTCTACTCTCACTAGTGAATGTATGTCAACTTTCAAATTTTAAGGAAAATCCAGTAGCATTTCCCCCTAGTTCTCCAAGTACACGATGTAGATAATTAATTATCCACATATGTACCTAGAGAACATAGTGAGGAAATGGTAAGCCAAGATGTTCCTTAAAATCGAAAAGAAAATATACATTCACCACCTAAGTGAGAGTACACATTCAAAAACAGTCCCAACCGGGGACTATTCAAGACTTTCTCCTAATGAGAAAGCCTTGAACGGGTATCTAGGCATATGATGATGCAAGTATTCTATATATTGTTGTATTTATTTGCAATTAAACAATACACAAGTTGCAATTTCATGAATAAAGTTTTATTAAATGGATAAATAGAAAGAAATATAGCTAAGTAAAGTTTATAAGTCATACCAATATTGCAACTACCCACTCGAGCTCAATATGTAATCCTCAAGCTAAACTCGTGCTTCAATTCACAAATCTATTAAAAAAAAACAATAAACAAAAATTAGGTTAAATATTAGGTATGTTCTATATCTTTCTCATAACATGTCAATTCACTAATTTATTTATAAGCTAAAAAACATCATTCATCGAACTAACAATTGCTAAACTAACAAGGTTACTAATCTCTAATTTTTTCAAAATTACCCATCAAAACAACTTAAAAGTAACCATTCACCCATTCCAAAATTCATCTACTTTAGTAACAAGCAAGGTTACTAATCTCAAATTTATTCAAATATACCCATAAAAAAAACTTAATATTAACCATTTAAACATTCCAAAATTCAACTAATTTAATAGCAAAGTTCACTAATCTCTAACTTATTCAAAATAATACATCAAAACAACTTCAAATTAACCATTAAAAGTAACATACCAAATTTCACCTATTTAAGTACCAAGGTTAATATATATTCTATAATTATTTCAAAATTATCCACAAAAACATATTAAATTAAACATTAAAACATAATAAAATCCAACTAATTGAGTAACAAGGTTACTAATCTCTAATATTTTCACAATTTCCCAATTATATTCAAACCTAAAATTGAGAAAAATTATATTCAAATCTAAATTTTAATTTACTAACAATGGTTCAAAATGCAAAACAAATTAATATATATAAGTATATAATTGGAAAATAATGTAAAAAAACAAAAAAAAATTAAAAGGAAACCTTGAATGGAAGGAGACAAGGAGGGAAGCAGATGGAGGAGGAGACTCAGGGCAGGGCACGGCAAATGGAGGAGGACCCTCAGGCCGGTGGCATGGCTCGGTGGTGGAGGAGCCTCAGGGGGGTGGCGCGGCTCGGTGGGGGAGGAACCTTAGGGCGGTGGCTGTTGTTTTCGAACTATGTAGGCGGAGGAACTATATGTAGGGCAGGAGCTTAATTTGAAAGAGAAAGAAAGGGAAAATAGAGAAAGGAAGGATTGAAGGTGGTTTTCGACACCTCTGGTGGCCGCCGGTGAAGGTGATGGCTAAGGTGGAGGGAGAGAGAGGAAGGATTGAAGGCCATTGTTCTCTCATCTCTAATGAAACAGTGAGGAAGGAATGAAAGAGAAAGAGAGGAAGGAGAAGAAAAGCCGCGTCTTTTTTTTTTTTTAATTTAGCATCGGTTCAATTGGCACCGGTTCAAACCGGTGCCTTTTTAATTTTTGGCACCGGTTCAGGCCCCAATCCGGTGCCTTTTCTCTTGTTCTAAAATCCCGCCCATTTCTTAATAAATATTTATTAAGTTGATTAAAGTCATAGAGTTTCAAACTTGTGATAGAAATTTAATCATCATATTGGAAGATTTGATTTTTCAAAGATTCACAAGTTAAAGTTGGTATTATTCATTGTATATTTATGTTCATTATTTCAACTCCCATTAAATTTTGTCAAATCTCATGATTAATTTATCGTGATTAAATTAATAATTAGAATAGCCCTTCATTACGAAGAATCAAGTTGAACCAAATTCTATTTAAAGAATAGTTCTTGGAATTAATTAGGTTTGTGAACTTAAATGAATTTTATTTATTTGGAATTGTTTTAATTTTCATTTGGTTTTCTCAAAATATTGACTCGAAAATTAATTTAGAATTGATTACAAATTTCACACAAAAATAGGAATTTATCCCGAGGCACGAGCACACAAAACGAGGCACAATAGCCACATGCACAACTTCGGCCTGCCGGTCTGCTTGTGTGTTACTTGTTTTTTGTTGTAAAATGTATGTACCATTCACATATAGTGAATGTATGAATGCAATGTATATTCTCTCACAGGTTTTATGAAATGGCAACTAGTGGAGCCCGATTAGGATAGAAAATACGGACTGCAATCCGTCATGTATTTTGGTAATGTCTTGAAGACGGAGTTTCTTGGAAGACAAAGCCATGAAGTAGCATATCAAGACCCTTGAAGACTCAAGGGGTCATGCTAGTTGTCAAATGCATCATTTACTTACGTTTTTATATTTATATATGCTCATATATAAGACGAATGATATGTTAGATGCATATTTAGGATTTCGAAAGGTTGCGATGATTAGTTAAGTTCACTTAAATCAACCAACATAGAAACCCTAGGTCTGTAAAATAATGAGTAAAACATGCCATTACAAAACAACACTTACTGAACTTTTGAGAATAGTGATGGGCTATGCCAAAGTGAGGGACCACTACTTTCCTAAGACCCATAGGTATGTTGATGGGTTTGCTAAAGCAAGACATTATAATACATGTTGCTTTTTGTTAGACTCAACGATATGAGTGATGGAGTCCTAACATGTCGTGGCAAAAGAGTTTCTTACCTTATAGTAATAAGTGTTAAGACAAGCCAAAGCATTGTTACACTACAACAAATCATCACTTGTGCCACGAATTATGCCACGGGAATACCAATTTCGTGGCATAATTTCATTTAGCCACGGGGAAAATGAACTATGATACATAACTTAAATAAGAAGAATAATTTATGCCACGGGTATTTTTTTCGCGTGGCAAACATCACACTTGTGCCACGAGTAGTACTTTTCCTGTGGCTAAAATCACAATGTGCCATGAGAAGTTCCTTTCCTATGGCAAGCTTAACATTTGTGCCACGAGTAGTTTTTTCTTGTAGCAAATTTTTCACTAATGTCACAAGTTATAATTTTCTTGTGACAAACATACACTTATGCCACAATTTTTGTTAAAATTCACTTGTTAATAAAAAGGGAAATTCTCACTAGTAGCCTTGTGATTTTGCTTTTTCTCAATAGTAGCCAATTTTTTTTTTCAATTCTCAATGGTAGCCTCAAACTTTTAAAAAGTTACAAATGTAACCTTATTGTTACAAAAACGTTATTTTCCCGTTAACTTAAATGATTTTTGGTTACATTAATGATTTTGTGGTTACATTTAAATTTAGTCAGTAATTAAAACTCCCACCAACCCTCATTTAACTCGAAAAGCTTTTCTTTCTCTTTCACTCATCTCATTCATCTTCTACCTTGGTTCTGCGTGAGGATTGCGAATTCTGGGAAGTTCTTTGGGAAGGATTTCGGCAATTAAGAAGCGATTTTGTTATCCTATGTTTGGAAAATGCAAGGTATGTACAATTATTCCTTCTTATTTTGCATAATTTTGGTGTTTGATGTTGCATGAGTTGTGAAATGGTTAAATCAAGTGAAAATGTTGGTGTTGAACACGAAAAAATTAGGGTTTTTTGCTGAATTACGCAGTTGTATGTTGTTATATGTATAAATTGTATGTTTTTTTTGTTTAGGTTTTGCTGTTTGGGTTATTTTTGGGTAAAATTGCATGAAATGCGCAAGGATGTATGTGTTTAGGGGTAAAATTGCATGCGTTGTGAGAAAGCTTGTATCTTGTTTTTGTAGATCATCTGTATTCTCTTTTTTTTAATATTTTCATACTTAATTGTTGCAGAATGGATTATCCAGTGGTGCTTAAGTTTCAATATAAGCATACTGATGTTGAGGTTATTATAGATGACATTGATAAGGCTTCTCTGATTGATGTGATCGTAGACTATTTGGAAATATGTAGGATAGAGGAATTGGAAACACCTAGATACCCTAGGTTTGAGTATTGTTAGAAAATGAGACAATATGAGCTTAGGAATGATTTTGAATTCATGGAAATGTTTGAGAGGCTACCTGGTAAAACTCTGATTCATATTTGGGTTGATAATGGTGAGTGTGAAACAGATATTACACAAGATGCATTTAATTTAAGAACTAGTAGGTTAGCAAAACAACTACATGAACAACGGGTAGAGGAAGGAAGAAAAGCTGTCAATGAACCTAATCAACCTAGGAAAGTAGTAGAATCTGGACCAAAGGAACCACCTGCTAGGTATGTGCTTGGAGGAGGTGGAGATAAGGACAAACCAATGAAATTAGTACCTTGGAACAGTACAATGCAGGCTAGGGAAAATCAAATTTTGCATCAGCAATTAAGTGATATGCAGATTGACCCTGACATGACAGTGGCTGACATAGAATTAGAAAAAGAGATGTATAGGGACTCTTGTAGAGGAAAAGGTAGAGGAAGTAGAGGGAGAGGAAGAGGGGGGAGAGGTAGAGGTAGCAGAAGGGGCAGAGGGAGAGGAAGCAGAGGGGGGCAGAGGGAGGGGTAAAAGTACTGGGTACACTTTTCAGCAGTGGTTGGGTATGGACAATCCCGGGGTTCAAAATAAAACTTAAACCCAAATGCCTGCTGCAGATCACATCCCCAACACTGAATTACACACACCCCCAGTTCATGTGGTGAGGAGGAGCCCAAGAAAACAAGGAAAGAAAGCCTCAACCCCTGTTCCAGAAAATGCTAACCAATCATCAGTAGCTGAAATTCAACCCAATGATCCTGCACACCTAACCTAACTCCCTCTTCCCAATGACCATGCTGACATTCAAACACAAGAAAACCCCATTGTACCTTCTATGATTCCTACTCCATTCAAACCTACACCTGAAATAGGGGAGCAGGGAAAGACATCAGGGTCAACTAGGTCTTCCCAAGCTTTCACTACTATTAAAAGGAAGATTCCTCTTACAACAGCTAGGAGGAAAGGGATAGTAATAGAGAATTCAGTCAGTGAGGGGAGCAACAGTCTTAGTCAAGGGGTTGGGAGTAGAAGGAGAAGGGAGGTCACTGTCAGTTTAGGTGATGACACCCTGATAGGGTTTGAAGATGATGATGAAGATGATTACATCCCTGATGATGATGAGGGAGTGTTGATGGATGATGATGATGATGAGAGTGTTGATGATGAGGATGATGAAGAAGAGATGGATGGGCCTTTTGCAATACATGACAACTTTGATCCTTTCACTGATGAGGTGTTTGATGATGGCAAAGATGATGACAATTATTTCATCAACTTATATTGGATTGGTGAGCTTTACAAAGATGCAGAATTTGGCAAGATTGTCCTTAAACCTTGGTTGTTATTTACTGATAAGCAACATGTGAGGGATGTGGTGAGGGATTATTGTATTCAAAGTGGCTTTTCAGTCATAGTTGAGAGGGCAACAAATAGCAGGTACACTGTCAAGTGTAGTGCAATGGGGTGTGATTGGAGACTACACTCATCTAAGTTACCTGATGGAATTACATGGGCAATTAAGTCCATAAAAAATGATGAACACACTTGTTCTAGGTTAGATATGAATAATCCAATGGTGAACTATGCATGGGCTACAAGGGTACTGATGGAAGATGTAAGGGCCAACAATGATATATCAGCAAAGTCCCTAAATGCTATACTTTTCCAGAGGTATGGTGTTCAAATGGCCTAGAGTACACTTTATAGGGAGAGAACACATGCTTTAAATGAGATTCATGGGTCTCATGATGAAAGCTATGCCTTACTTCCCAAATACTGTGAGATGATAAAGAGCACAAACCAAGGATCTGCTGCTCACAGTGCATGGGTTGAGCTAGCAGAACAGCCTAAGAAGCCACTAGTGTTCAAAAGCATTTTTGTTGCATTCAAAGGTGTCACAGATGGTTTGAAAGTGTGTAGGGGGTTGATAGGTGTTGATGGTGCAAACCTCAAGGGGAATTATGGAGGTGTTCTGCTCTCAGCTGTAGCCTTGGATGGGAACAATGAGTTGCTCCCATTTGCTTGGGCAATAGTAACTGCTGAAGACTCAGACAGCTGGATATTCTTTGTCTGGCATTTGAAAAACCTGTTGCAAGGCTTGGGAAGGGGAGACAGTTGGTGCATAATTTCAGATAGGCAGAAGGTGAGCTTGTAGTGCTTTTCAGAAGTTATTTTTTGTTTACAATAATAGCTTGTTACACACTTAACCTAACTAAACCACCATTTGCAGGGAATTGATGTGGCATTGACTGAGTGTTGGTCAGAAGTTGATAGGAGGTACTGTTGCAAGCACCTTTGTGCAAATTGGAAAAAATCTTTCCCAGGGCCATTGTTATTCTCTTTGTTTTAGATGACTGTTGGGGCAAATTCAGAATTCACTTTTAGGAAAGCAATGGAAAAAATGCAGAAGGTTAACCTAGCTGGAAGAATTTGGTTTTCAAAGTTAGGTGAACAAAAGAGGTGGACCAAACACAAATTCAACCCTGAATTGAAGTGTGATGTCAATAAATCTAATTTTGTAGAGAGCTTTAATGCCACTCTAGGGATAGACAGATGCAGGCCTGTCCTTACATTACTTGAAGGTATTGCATTATACATCAAATTACATCACTTGCCTTATTGATATGTATGTTTAACAATGATTGTCATGATTGTAGGCATAAGAAGATACACAATGGTTAGGATAGCCACAAGGAGACAAGTATGTGAGACTTGGGATAGGCAGGACATTTGCCCTAACATTGTCAGAAGGATTCAGCTACTCTGTCAAGAGAGTAGGACTTGCATACCATACATGTGTGGTGAAGGAGAGTATGAGGTAATGGATGGTAAGTCTACCCTTCCAGTGAGCCTAAACAAACACACTTGTTTGTGTAATGTCTAGCAGCTAACTGGAATACCATGTAAGCATGGTATTAGGGCCATAATTCATGCAAGGTTAGACCCACACTCATTTGTAAGTGAGTGGTATTCTGTGAGCAAGTACAGAGAAGCATATAGCTCTGGTATTAGATCTATACAAAATGTAGAACAGTGGCCAGACATCAACATGCCATCAATTAAGCCACCAACCATGAAAAGGGCCATAGGGAGGCCAAGTAGGGAGAGAAAAAGGGCTGATGATGAAGATAGGAAGGGAAAAAGGGCTAAGACAATCAAATGCAGTAAGTGCAATGCATTTGGCCACAATTAGTTGACTTGCAAAGGAGGGTTGACAGCAAAGCAAAAGAATAAGCAAAAAAAGCAACAGCAGAAAGAGCAGCCTGCAACAACTTCTCAACCACAAACAAGAGGAAGGTTAAGATCTGTTGGGCTATTAGCTGCTTCCCAGCCTTTTTGATTCCCACTCAAGTTCACATATATGTGATGTTTCTGTTTTAAAGTGAAAACAATTAGCTTTGAAGTCCTAGTTATGTGTATGACATTATTACTGTGTTTTTGCTTTGTATGCAAATTTGATCAGACTTGTGATGAACAAATATTTTTGATAATTTATGGTAAGAATTGATTTGCAAATTCAAGTAAACTAGCAAACAACATTTTTATTCAATTATCAACTGGGATGCTTACAACCTTAACTACCCTTAACCACCCATACATATAATCAGTACCCTTCACCAACCATACATATATTCAGTACATCATATTCATGAAAAGAAAAGGGAAAATCAACGCAACAACACTCTTCACACAAATCTTCAAGCCGTCTTTCATGGCAGCAAGAACATCTGACCCAACTCCTTTGCTCCAGAATACAAGTTCATCCACTTCATTCACCCACGAAAAATATCCACGTAAGTTGCACTTGTCATATGCTCTCCCAGGATTGGTTCTTGTATCAGATATCCTAATGTCTGCGCACTTTAGTGGATAGCAGTTGCACCTTTGCATCTTCGTCCATTGTTCAGCCATTGACACCAAACTAAAGTTTGCAGGAGAGAGAAAGTGTTTGGTGAGAGAGAGAGAGATACAGAGAAATAGAGAAACAGGGGATAGGAATGGAGTTTTATAAAAGAGGGAAATATTTGTTTTAGAGGGAAACTCTGGAGCCAAAAATATGGGTAACCTAACCTTAGTACACATATGTAACAAAAAATCATTAAAGTTAACGGGCAAATAACGTTTTTGTAACAATAAGGTTACGTTTGTAACTTTTTAAAAGTTTGAGGCTACCATTGAGAATTGAAAAAAAAAAATTGGCTACCATTGAGAAAAAGCAAAAACACAAGGCTACCAGTGAGAATTTCCCTTAATAAAATTAGGTGCCATTAATTAGTCATATTACTTCTTTTTTTCTTTAGTTCTAAACTTGAAGATATTCCATAAGCACTAATTGATACAAAGTAGAACATTAAACATATATAATACAAATTAGAGGTCGAATATATTTATATTTCTAATACATACATAAATTTTCTTTATAAATATGCTTGGGGTTTTTTTCCCACGCAATTTAATATCGCCAACAAATCACTAGTAGAAAATTTTCAAAACACACCTAAGGAACACACTGGTTTTTAGGGCTGTACAGAGTGCGCTTTGGACCGCACCAAACTGCAAACCAAACCACAATTTTGTGGTTTGGTGCGGATTGCGGTGCAGTTTTTTAAAATGATCAAACCGCGGTTTGCGATTTGGTGCGGTTTCCAAAATTATTGAGAACAAATCGCACCTTAATGCGGTTTGCGATTTTTATACAATATTTTCATTAAAATTATATAAAAGAACTAAAATATATGAGCTAATTTTTTACTATTAGTTAATTAAAGGTTAATAAAAAGAGTTAAAATTTAAATTATCAGCTAATAATTATAATATAAAATAAAAGTTTTGTTTTAAAAAGAATAATTACAATTTTAATAAAATACGGTTAAACCGCAAACTATACCGCATCTTGCAGTGCGGTTTGAAAAAATTACATACCGCACTTTTGCGGTTTGGTGTGGTTTATGATCCAAACCGCACCGCGAACACCCTACTGTTTTATGAAAACTTCGATCCCTAAAATAAAATAAATTAAATTAAAATTCCATGATATAAGAGATTCAATAATATTTTAGTTTTATTTTATTAATTTTTTATTTTGAGGAATAGTTTTATTTTATTAGTTTTCCTTTGTATATGATCTATTTCTAATACACACATCAATATTTATTTATAAATATGTTTTTTTTAATCACTCGTTACAACAGTTACTAGTAGAGATTATTTTAAAGACACCTAAGGAAGACACTTATTGTATAAAATCTCAATCCCATCATCTATGTTATAAGTGCCATATCAGCAGTCAAGTAATAAGTCAATATAGACAATTATGGTTATTACTCGTACATAGTACACTTTTAATAGCAGAAAAATGGAAAAATTATTTTCATTCAAAGATATTATTTAAAAAAATTTCAACAGAGAAAATAAATGAAATTATAATATTATTTCCGTTTTCTAATTGATACTTGTGTATAACACCGTTGCATTTAGGGATGTCAATGGGGCGGGGCGGGGCGGATGTTGGCCTTCCCATCCCCATCCCCACCTAATATTTTCATCCCCATCCCCGCAGCGGGTCCAATTTTCATCCCCATCCCCGCCCCACCGGGTACAACTCCAAAACCATCCCGCCCCACCCCCCACTTGGATATCCATCCCCACCTAATCCCCACATAAGACCCGCCTAATCCCCACCCAAGATCCACCTAATATCCGTACCTCAAATACACAATCTTACATAATTAATACGAATTATAAAATAAAACATTCTATACACATTTTTGTGTTATAATATAAGTGTCGTACAAAGTATCATAATTAATATTGTATTTCATGTAATTATTTTATAAATAGAATAAAAGTATGTAATTTTACTTTAAAAGATATATGGATGTGGGTATGAGGTGGGGATGAGGCGGGTACGAAGTGGGGCGGGGCGGGGATGGGGCGGGTACAACTTTAAATCCACCCCCGCCCCATCACCCATGGCAGGTATGGTTTTTATCCCCATCCCCGCCCCACCACCCGCCAAACCGAGACACATCCCCGCCTCATTGGGGCGGGGATGGGGCGGGTCTCCTTCTTGACCCGCCCCGCTCACATCCCTAGTTGCATTCACAAATGACTACTACGAGTGATTGAGTGAACGAGTAAATGTTTTACAACCAATTATTTTTTTAATTTTTAATTTTATTTTTTTAACCTTTTTTGTTTTAATCTATTGCATACAAGTTTTCTCAACTTATTTACGGATTAATCTGTTAAATAAAATATAAAAATAAAAATAAAAAATTGAATCGCTCTCAAGTCTCAACAGTTCTCTCCACAAACCAAGCTCATCTCCCTCCCTCTTTCCCTCTCAGTTTCCATTGAAGCGCATTGCTCCTACCTTGCCCGTGCCGAGACTAACGTCCTCCATTGAAGCAACTTTTAAGGTAAGATTTTTCTTTCCTTTTCTCATCATCCAATTTCAATTTCATTAACAATTTAGGGTTTTATCTTATTCTCAGTACACTCAATTTAGGCTTCCCTAAACTCCACAGCTTCCTCCATTTCACGGCTTTAAACAAGTCTTGGATTAAATTTCTGCGACTAATAAGGTAGAATTCGAATGAAATTTCCTCATGATAAAAAATAACCAGCCTTAATTCGAGCAAAATCGAAAAATGTCGGGCCTGATTCTGAGCCAATTTTACGGTTTTTCATGCAATAATTCAAGCAACAGCAAATTCAAATAATTTCGAACCAAAAATCAGAACTTCGAGGCATGTTTTCGGGTTAAATAGCTTTGCTTTATTTTTTGGCTTTTGGTCTAATTTTTCATGTTGAATGCTTTGATTTCTTGGATTTAATGTGTTCTGACCTTTGTTTGATTATAATGTGTTTTGAAACAAAATAAATTGTGGGTGAAAAGTGAATATATATTAAGAGTCACAGTTATCCTTGCCAACTGATGAATCGAGAGTTAAACCAACTCATTTAAATGAATTCTTTTTTATGAGGAACAAGTTGATTTAGAGGAGATGTGAACTAATGAGTACTAATAAGATAAGGAACTTGATTTTGTTGCTGTAAAATTATGTGCTTAATTTAATGTTTGAATGAAATTTGGTGGATGCAACTATGTAATTGGAGCTTTTTCCAAAAATATTATGAGCTTAATTTGATGATTGAATCAAATTTGGATGCTAATATGTTTTAGAACCCTTTAAAGTTAAGATTTGGGTTAAGGGTGAGTGCCCCCCTTCCCTTTTAAAATGTTGTTTAACTTGCATTAATCGGGTTATTGTTTGTGTCACTAGTATATTAGCCTTCTCAAAGTCAGCAGTTGGGTAATGAGGTGTATGGACTGAGATGGTTGTACAACTTGCTGTTGCTGCATTTGTGAAGGATGAAGCATTTGTGAAGAGTAGAAAGAGATGTTGTAAAATAAAATTGTTTGTGGATAGGATCTGTTATAAGGAGGCGCTGCTCCAACATGTGCAGGAATTGGGAAAGGATACGGCTTATTCCCTAGAATCGCCATAAACTGAGCCTTAATCCCACCTATGTTTGGGTAACTAATAAAGCTCATTGCAGGCCCAACATTCGAATTAACTGGAGGAGCAGCACCCATAGGAGATGAATTAGCGAAGAATTGATTAAATAACAGAAAACTTACCATCATATTACTGGGAGCACTAAGGGGCAATGCAGGTTGAAGCATATACTGCCTCTCTTTGTAAGTTAATGAGTTGATCCTTTATAGTTAATCTAACTAATTTTCTAACAACCTAACTTTCTATCAGTGCTGAAATCAACCTACTTATTAATCTTGCTCATGGAATATCTATGTTGGTTGTTCACAAGGATCATTTTCTTTGTGCCTACTTGTGCTAAGATTGCCTATGAAAATGAAACTGATATGTGTGCTTCTAGTTCTGGTTATGTTGTTATTCTTATTTATAATCTGTTCATAAAGAATCATGGTTCGTTGATGTAGATGTCCTATGGGTGTATTTCTGATAGTACGAGTGATAAATATGTATAATATGTTTGATAGTTTTAAGCTTATGTTGGTTAAGAACTAAGTTAGAACCTTAGTCCAATATTTATGGGATGGTTATGAGCACATTGCTTCTGGTGTTAAATTATCTTGATGTAGCACTAGCAAGTATCTGACTGCAACTTTTGTAAACTGGTTTATGGCCAGTTAGGCTTCTAACATATATTTTTGTTGTGTGTTAAAAAAAGGGACTATAGCAGCCATTGTGACTCCATAACACCTTGTTTTGGTTCTTCTGAATAGGAACTTTCTATTTCAATGAGGCTTACTACCACATAACTAATGTCCAGTGTTCAAAAGGGAAATCCATAGTATATGCTTTCAAGTTAGTAATGAATCAAAGAAAAAAAAAATTCTTCTATTTTTTTAGGGTGAGATTTTAGATATGGTGTGTAGTTTGCTAGTCGGTGAAGGTGATAAAATATCGATGGTTGTTCCTTGTGGTTGTGCTCATTGGACCACATACATCAGTGTGTTTTAGGCCCAATAATTTACCTGCCCTTTCTCCTAACTTGGAGAATTGTTGTTTTATCATCTTACCTAATATACTCCTTCGCAGTTTTCAAATAATTGTAAATCAAATGAGTCAAGAATACCTTCTTGTAGTAGTCTCTTGATGCGTTTGTTGAATGTGGCCAAGATGACAAAGCCATAAGTACGTATGTTTCATTTGATTCAACAATCATAGATTTTTTATTGGTATTATAAACCTTATAAACTCGTTTGTCTAAATAAACATCTAGATAAACTTGTAATGCCACAAAACATGTAAACAAGACTTACAAACAATCATAGTTATAGTCTTGTGATCTAACAAGTCAACGTCCAATGCCAAAAGATCAAAATATGTTCAACAATAGAACTAAAATAAGTTCTATTTTAAGACAAACTATGCAATTACAAGTTTAATGGATAGATTGTCTTCTTTTTCCGCTTGTAATTGCACGTCCACTTGTGAAGCTTCTTCTCACATAGTTCTTAAAAAAGGAGCATATAGTGAGTCATTTGTGGTATCTAATACCTTTATTAATCGCATACATTTTTCAAGTGATGGTTTTATAAAGAAGATACCTGCCGTGAGAGCTACTTTTCCTTTCGCCTCATTTTCTAGGTACTCGCTGCATTCCCTATTGTAGTGCCCTCACCTACTACAGTAGAATTACCTCATCTTTTCCTTGTCTTTGAACTCCTTCTTCTTAGGCCTTAGAGAGAACCTAGTACCCTTGCAAGAATCGGCTCTATGAAGCTCTTGAACAACCTCCATCAATGAGAGTTTATCTTGATTGGCTGTCAAATGAATTCTCAATGCAACATAATACGAGTGGAGTGAGCTTAGTAGCATGTGAGAGGCTTGTTCATCCTCTAATGGCTTCTTAATGAGCTCCAAGTGCTTGAAAAGCCTTGTTATTTAAAGCACATGAGGTTGAACAGGCATTCTGGGTCTAAGCCTAGCATTTTAGACCTTGTTCCACAATTCAAGCCTTTCTTAAGCAAGGCAACCTTCGTTTGGGATCTTGATTTTCATGTTCATGAAGGACTTGGTTAAGTGATGAACATTCAAGTCCTTAGTCTTAGAAGACATAGTGACAAGCTCTTTAAAACAATTAAGAAGCATGTCTTGAAGGTATGAGGTGAATCTCCGCTTCCAATCCTCCAAAAAGGAATTCCTCATTAAAAGTGTGACCTTGTCACAATCCAACGACCAAGTCTCATGAGTCTCATAACTCATTATTCCCTTGGCATAGAAGATTGGAATGGGAGTGTCAAGAATGTACTCCATGGAACAATTCCAAAGAGTTTTCCGGAGTTCTTCTTCCCATTCCTTGAAATTGGCCAAATTTAGACAAAATGCCAATTTCTCTAGGAGTTTCGGGCACATGTAGTTGTTGTCTATATTAGTTGAAGACATAGTTCTAAAATTGAAAGAATTTGAAATGAAAAACCATTCATAATACTAAATAAGATTGAATTCATGCATATATATTTCAAAGTTATTTAAGCGTCTTATTCAAACATTAAATTTGTCCCTATTTGGGGAGAATAAGGTGATTCAAAGATCCAAAGAATCAATGAGTGATTAATACTACAGCAAATTGACCTTTGTGCTACGTGCAAAATCGTGGCACAAGTTTAAAATTCTCTTGGCTAAATTACATAGCCACGGGAATTTTGAAATTTACTCCCGTGGCACAAGAGGTCGTGGCTAGGAATTTGCCACGGGAAAATTGATGTCGTGGAAAATTTTAATTTTTATGCCACGAGTACTCACGTGACAAACAAATTCACTTGCCACGAATACTAACGTGGCTAACAAATTATTTGCCACAAATTCTGCCGTGACTAATAAGAGTTGTTGCCATAAATACTACTGTGGCTAATAACTGTGTTGCCATAAATATTACCGTGGCTAATAGCACTAATTGAACAAAATATTTAGGCACTGGTTCAAACCGGCTTAAAGAAAACTATACAAGATATGTATATGTCAAACAAATATAAATCATTTGAGAATTCAAAGATTTCATAATGAAGTTTAAAATCAACTTGGAAAAAAAATCAAAGCCTTTCGATCAAATCGAGGTGGTGAATACTTAATTCATAATTACCATATCAGAAAATATGGTTTATTTTCAGAATTGACACCTCTAGGAACTCTACAATGGAACGGAGTATCCGAAAGGAGAAATCAAACCTTGCTAGACATGGTACGATCAACAATGTGTCTTAATGATCTTCTTATCTCTTTGTGGGGACATGCCCTTCTAACCGAGGCACTAACACTGAACCGTGCTCTGTTAAAAGTTTTAGAAAAGACTCCATATAAATTATGGATGAAGAAACCTCCTATATTGTCTTTCCTCAAGATTTGGGGTAGCGAAGCATTTGTCAAAAGAGTCATTTCTGGAAAAATTCACCCTAAATTTGACAACTGTTTAGGCTACCCTAAAAAAACCAAGGGGTATTAATTCAACAACAAATCTGAGAACAAAGTGTTTTTTGATCGCGATATGTGTCTTTTTTTGGTAGGAACACCTTTCAAAAATGTGGAAGGAAAATCGAACTTGATGAAGATCGAGAGTACGAGTAACAAAATCAAATTGGCAATCAAAGTGCTATATCATCAGTTGACTTTGATCAAAATGTGTAAAGTTAAACCGACAATGCAAATGCTATGTCCAATACCCTACGTAGGTCGTAGAGGCCAAAGTATCAACCTGATAGATTTCTTGGTGTCGTATTAACCGAGAATCAGGACATCCTAGTAGTGGATGGATACGAACCAACATCCTACAAACAAGCTATGGCGAGCTCCAACTCTGCTAAATGGCAAGAAGCCATGAGATCTGAAATGGACTCTATGTTTTAAAATCAAGTATGGAACTTGGTTGTTTTACCCAAAGGTTACACACCTATCATATGTAAAAGGATTTTCAAATTGAAAACCAATAAAGATGGACATGTATTTATTAACAAAGCTATAATGGTAACAAAAGGTTACTAGAAAATTAACGGTGTTGATTATCATGAATCCTTTTTTGCTGTCGCAATGCTTATGTCCATTCAGATCATTCTAGCGATTGCTACATATTATAATTATGAAATATGGCAAATGGACGTCAAAACTGCCTTTCTAAATGGAATTTTTGAAGAAATTGTGTTTATGACACAACTTGAAGGTTTTTTTTTACCAAAACAATGCTGGGAAGGTATGCAAGCTTAACAAGTTCATTTATGGGTTGAAGCAAGCAAGCAAAAGTTGGAATCTGCAATTCGATTAATCCATAAGTAAGTTTTGTTTTATCAAGAATCCATATGAGTCTTGTGTTTACAAGAATGTCATTTCGGGGTAACATCGCCAACCTAGTCTTATATATCGATGATATATTGCTCATTGGAAATAACATACCGATGCTAGAGTCTGTAAAGGCTTGACTTGGAAAGTATTTCTCAATGAAAGACTTGGTTAAGACATATAACATATTAGGAATCAAGATCTACAAGGATAGATCTAAAAGGATGATTGGATAGAGCCAAAGTACTTACATTGATAAGGTACTAGCACGATTTAACATGGAGCCAAGAAAGGTCACCTAACCATGTCACTTGGCATAACCCTAAGCAAGAAGCGGTGTCCAAAGAGACCTGATGAGCGAGAAAGGATGAATCAGATTCTATATGCTTCGCTTATTAGATCGATCATGTATGCCATGATATGAACTAGGCCACATGTATCGTATTCCTTGAGTGCTACGAGCCGGTACAAATCAGATCGGAATGCAGCCAAGCATATCCTAAAGTACCTAAAAAGGAAAAAGAATAAATTCCTAGTATATGGTGGCTTAGATGAATTAGTTGTTGAAGGTTACACTGGCGCAAGATTACAAACACAAAGACGATTTCAAATCGCAGTAAGGATATGTATTCTGTATAAATGGAGGAGCATTTAGTTGGAAGAGTTCTAAGCAAAGAATAACGACAAATTCTACAACTTAGGCCAAATATCTAGCAGCTCCTGAGTTTGTCGGTGAACTTTATGTTGGACCTTTCATCAAGGGTCCAATAGCCCTTTATTGTGACAAAAATGGAGCTATTGCTAGCCAAGGGAAAATTAGAAGGTCAAACATGTTAAGTGGCGATTTCACATGATAAGGGAAAGGAAGTCATAGGGTGAAATCAAAATTTGTAAAGTTGGAAATGACGACAATGTAGCCGATCCACTTACTAAAACTTTGCCTCATGTGAGGCAATGGGAATCAGGCACGTTGGTGATTGGCTTTGATTTCCTTGTTTGGTGTTTTAATTATTTTTAGTGTATTTTAATATAAAACACTTTAATGAACCATTGAAATTTTGGAGTAATTAAATTTCATGCAATTTTTTCACTCCGTTTCTATTCAATTGTGGATGAATTATTGTACATCAAGTTTGTTGATTTAATCTTCATTATTCAAATTGAAAGGTTGTGCCTCGAGTAACATTTAGCTATGTTTTTTTTTCAGCATGTTTGTCTGTGAGTTTTTGGTTTATCTTATTGCACAAAAGACTTCTTTACTAGACTTGATTAATATGATCATTATTTAGTCTGGGCTGGAATTTATTATTGTTAAAATGTTTGATGACCACTTATCAAATCATAAAATAAGCTGTAAATTCTTTTTAGGGTTTTTCCAAGTTATGCCCCAAAACTTCTTCGGTTTCTATGTTGTGTCCATGCCTTTTCAAATGCCTAAGTTATGCACTTAGCCTACTAATTTTTTTAACAATAACCTTTGACGTTAACAATAACCTTTTTTTATTATTTTATTTTCTGATTTTTTAATTTTTTTTTTAAAGTATTAAACTAATTAGAACGGGACAAATGTCAAATTAATAACACCACAACACCATTGTTGATAAAATAACTTAACTTTTGTTAACAGATATGACAGTCAAAGGGTATTGTTGATAAAATATCGTGAGGTGGAGAGCATAACTTATAACTTTGAAAAAGCATGGGTACAACTTAGAAACCAAAGAACTTGGGGGGCATAGCTTAGAAAACCTTTCTTTTTATGAACGTGGTTTTGCTACAACTTATATTTCGTGAATACATAATAACTTGAAATTATATTTAACTATCAAAGTGTTCACTAAAACCAACTTATATGCTGTAGAACCTACTATAGATTTTGCTAATAATTTCCATAATGCAATAAAGTTTACTGGGTTGTTCCTGCTGCTCTTGGTTGTTGCTTCTGGTTGCTATTGTTACTGTTTCTAATAATGTTGCTCCTTGCCTAATACTGCTGCTCTAGGATGCTGTTGTTGTGGCTGACTAGATGTTACTTTCTCCAAACGTTGTTGCTGTTATAACTATGTTCTTGGGCTGTTGTTTTTTTGTATTCCATTTTGTTCTCGGATTTTTAATCATTTGTATTTTTAATTTTACAAGATGGTTAGAATTTTGGAGACGTAAATTTTAAATTTGGTTTGCCATGTTTTAATAATCTGTTTGTTCCTTTGTGCCTTTGTGGCATGAAAACCAATATTTGAGATTTTTTGAATGTTAATTAATATAAATGATAATTTGAAAGGTGAATGGAAAAATATAAGGGGTAATTGTAACAAGCAGCTGTTGTGCCTGTTAAAAAACCCCTAATATTTTGATTTTTCAAGACATTATCTGTAATGGGCAGTCAAAGTGTCCGTTACAAATACCTTGCTATTTGTAACGAGTAGTCAAATTGTCCATTACAAATACCTGGCTATTTGTATGTAACAGGTAGTCAAAGTGTCTGTTACAAATACCTGGCTATTTTTAATAGGCACGTTTAATGACCGTTACAAATAACTTTATATTTTTAACAGGCACTTAACCTACCTGTTACAAATAACTGGATATTTGTAACGGACAAGTGCCCATTACAAATAATATTTTTAACGATAACGGCAATATACGTATCGCCCGCTGCCCGTTTCGAAAAGCCAGTTTTTGCTTGTTACAGATAGGATTTTTTCCACTATTGTGATTATTTTATGATTGGTTAAATTAATAGTGACAATAGCCCTTCATTTTTGTAGCATCATGTTGAACGAAATTTAATTTAAAGAATAGTTCTTGGATTAATTTTGGTTTGTGGATTTAAAAGAATTTATTTAGTTGGACTTGTTTTAATTTTCATTTTTTGCTCAAAATATTGATTCAAAAATTAATTTAGAATTGATTAGAAACGTCACACAAAAATCAGAAATTTTTCTTAGGCACAAGCACGCAAAATGAGGCATAATAGCCACAAGCAAACCCTCGTCCAGATGGGTTGCTTGAGTGGGCTACTGAGGGATACGCGATGGTGCCTTGGCTGTGCGATGCTCGAGCTGGGTGTGCATTGGGGATGCAGCTTGGTGCGGAAAGGGTGTGCTTGGTGTGCGACGTGCTGTTGCGAGGCAACAAGGGCACGCACAACAACAAGCCCGAGTGGCCTTCATGGCCAAGGCATTGCGGGCACGCATCGTAGGTAGCATAACGCCTAGTGCGATGCTATGGGCTACGGGGTGACGCTTGGCGCAAGCCATAGCTGTGCGCTAGAGCCCTCACAAGGCAGCCATACCCTCGGTCCCTAGGACACTAAGCCGAGAGGCTTGATGCTAGGCACTTGGGCGTTTTAGGGCGATGTAATTTTTTGCGTTTTGCCAATTTAATTATTTTCTTTATTTTTATTTATTTTAATAAAATATTAGACGCTTGGCCTCAAGTTTGAGCGGCACTTGAAAAATTTTCATTTGGGCGAATTTTCGGTTTATCGTCTTAATTAATCAGAATAATTACGTTGGATGCGGAATTTAGTGGGAGCTTCATTATTTATTTAATCTATTTTAATTACGCTTAATCACATAATAAGCTAACAACTTTGATTAGTTTTAATTAGGCTCGTTAATCGAATTAACTACCTAAGTTTGTTACTAGTTCACGTGTGTTGATGCATTGTTAATTGTGTTTCGTTGTAAAATGCATAGGCTATTCACAAATAGTTAATGGATGAATGGAATTTATATTCTCTCACAGGTTTTATGAAATACAAACTAGTGGAGAATGATGTGGATAGAAAATATGGACTGTGTTCCGTCTTGTATTTTTTGTAATTCTTAATAGGATCTACAAACCGTTGTGTATTTTTGTATCTTAATATTTATATTAGTCCTAATCGTAGATGCTAGTGGTTGCATAAATTTTGGTTATGTCTTGGAGACAAAGTTTCTTTCAAGACGAAGCCATGAAGTTGCAAGAGAAGACTCTTGGAGACTTGAAGACTCAAAAGGTCATGCTAGTTGCCAAATGCATCATTTACTTATGTTTACGATATATATATGAATAATATGTTACATGCATGATTAGGATTTTGAAATATTGCGCTAATTAATCAATTTCATTTAAATTAACCAACATAGAAACCCTAGGTCCCTAAAATATTAAGTAAAACTTGTCACTCCAATGCAACACTTACCGAACTAATGCGAATAGTGATGGGCTACGCCAAATCGAGGCGTCACTAGTTTCTTAGGAACGTAAGGCGTACCGGGAATGAATGTTGGTTTTGATTAAACTTATCGATATGAGTAAGGATTAGGGGAAGTATGACATTCTCATGATCAAAATGGGCAAGCTATTCAAGCACATGGGCAAGAAGAAGAAAGGCTTTAAAAGGAAGGGTAAGAAGACCTTTCCATCTAAGCCAAAAGCTAAAAAGGATAACAAGGAGAAGAAGGTAGCCTCTTTTAAATCTAATTCCAAATGTTTCTATTGCAAGAAGAAATGACATTAGAAGAGAGATTGCCTCAAATTCAAGGAAGACTTAAAATTCACTAGCACAACATAAGGGATATTAGATACCAAATGTGGGTCACACTTTGTTCCAATTCTTTGGGACTAAGGCAAACTAGAAGGCTAGAGAAGGGAGAGGTTAAACTCCGGGTCGACAATGGAGCCTGAATAGCTGCCGTATCCGTGGGAACTCTCAGTTTGTCTTTGCCCTCAAAGGTTGTATTATAACTTGAAAAATTTTATCTTGTTTCCAATGTTACCAAAAACATAATTTTAATATGGGTGTTGGACGCTAAAGGAATTAAGTTTCAAGTAAAAGAAAATACATGTTCGTTTTATCTTGATAATGTTTTATATGGTACAACAAATTCTGAAAAATGGTCTTTATGTGCTTTTGTTAGACAAACAAGTTTATAATGTTAAAAAAATACCCCTACGAAAGCTCAGATCGTTGAGTCAAATCAGACATACTTGTGGAATTGTCGTCTTGGCCACATTAACATCAATCACATCAAGAGACTTCAACAACAAGATATTCTTGACTCGTTCGATTTATAATCGTTTGAGAATTGCAAAGGATGTTTATTAGGCAAGATGATAAAGCAGTTATTCTCCAAGTTGGGAGAAAGGGCAGGTGACCTATTGAGCCTAATATACACCGATGTATGCGGGCTAATGAGTACACCCGTAAGGAATGGTTATCAATATTTTATCACCTTCACAGACGACTACAATAGATATGGATGTCTACCTTATGTCGAACAAATTTGAATCGTTTGAGAAATTAAAAGAATTTCATAGTGAAGTGAAAAATGACCATGGCAAGAAAATCAAAGCCCTTCGTTCGGATCGAGGTGGTGAATACTTGAACCATGAATTCAATGACCATATGAAAGTACATGATATATTTTCTAAATTGACACCTCCAAGAACTCTACAATGGAACAGAGTATCCGAAAGGTAAAATCGAACCTTGTTAGACATGGTACAATCAACAATTGGTCTTAGAGATCTTCCTATCTCTTTCTTGGGACAAGCACTTCTAACCGCGACACTAAAATTGAACCGCGCTCTGTTAAAAGGTTTAGAAAAGACTCTATATGAATTATGGACAAATAAACCTCCTATGTTGTCTTTTCTCAAGATTTGGGGTCACAAAGCATAAGTCAAAAGGTTAATTTTGACAAAATTTACCCTAAATCTGACAAGTGTTTCTTTGTGGGATATCCAAAAGAAACCAAAGGGTAATACTTCCAAACAAATCCGAGAACAAAGTGTTTGTTGCTCGCGATGGTGTATTTTTTAAGAAGGATTATGCAGACACATGATTGTGTCTTCCTAAAAAACAAACCCAGTGATGAATATCTTTCACATCATTGATTATCGAACAAGGTGAAATGTGAAAGAGACTTATGAATGCCTTTGTTTTAATAAAAATATTTATTTCTGCTTTAGAAAGTATTCCTTTTTGTAACCTATTTATAAAAAATGTCCATTCATATTTAGTTTAGTCTATGATAAGGGTTCAATATTGGTGTATTTGGATGGGGCTCAAAAAGAACTTTCCAAGGATATATTATAAGCCCAATTCCGATGAATAATGAGGATGTTATGGCCAAAATACTAAAATGGGCTCAAACCGGATTTTACCCGGCGTAATGATCATGTGGAAGTTCCAAAGGTTTAATCTCATTCCTAAAATAATTAGGATTTATTATAAGCTGATATAATTTTCTAAAAGATCTTATTTATCCTTTTTAAAAAGATAAGATCAAAGAGTCTGAAATTTGATAAAAACATTCCTTTTTTAAGTGCTAATTCTGTGATAAACGTTCAAAGACAGTAAGATAGTATTTTTGTGCCTAATAATTTTTTCCAAACCATTATGGTTAGATAGATTATGAAAATTTCTTTCCAATGATATATTATAATATTAATTCCGATTTCTAACGATAAAAATATGAAAGAAATACGAAATTTTATCCAAAATTGAAACCGTCCCACTACTTCGGCTGTATCTTTTGTTCTAAAAAAAGTTTTATTATAATTCTAATTGGTTTGGAAAGTAGATTTCAAGAGCTTTCCAACGACATATTATATGCCTCATTTAGACTTTTGGATCAAAAGTTATGATGAAAACAAAATCCGCAAAAAATGATGACCGTCGAGTTTTATTTCGATTCGAATTTGGATTCTTTTCTATTTCTTTGACCCTCTTTTTTCCTAATAAATAGAGGTAATATCACCCCTTTTTATAGAATTAATAAGCTTAATGATCAAAAATAATATATTCACTTCTCTTAAAAGCTAAAAGCTTATTTTTTCCTTCTTAGTGGATTTTCTAAGCCTTGCCTTATCAAATAAAAATACAACATTCACGAGTTGTAGTCACACCTAGCACAAGAGTCAAAGCAATCATAAAACACAACAAACCTTAGGTCAACCCTAAGAAAAACATAAGCAATGTCCTGTAACCCAAAACATAGATAAAAGTGCACTAAGTCCCACACGGACAAGTGATCTTTACAAAGATCTAAGGCAGAAGACGCAAGTTTTCAAAGACATGCAAAGCTATCACTTCCAAGGCGAGGAGATGAGGAAATTAGAACAAGACGGCTCAAGGCGTAGTGGTTTTTACAAAATTCCTAAGGATGCCAAAGTTGTTACCCGATTTTAGAAGATGGCTTCAGATGAAGCAATCTTGGACAAAAACTTATTATGTCTTGAGGCATGGACGATTCATGCAACAAGTTTCTCAAGGCAAAG
Source organism: Chenopodium album (assembly GCF_948465745.1). NCBI lineage: Eukaryota > Viridiplantae > Streptophyta > Magnoliopsida > Caryophyllales > Amaranthaceae > Chenopodium > Chenopodium album. Next base: position 69,998,110 of record NC_137834.1, read on the forward strand.
AGACACATAATTATCGAACAAGTTTTCCCAAGACGAAGAAAAATTGTCAAATGATGCACACTTCCCGAGGCGTAAAAGTTGGCAATTGCATCCCAAGGCGTGGGTACTTAGTGGAATTTCACTTAAGAGCTACTTAAGGCGTAAGAGCTCACGACAGGATTCTCAAGGACAGGAAACTGTTAAACTGTTAGACTTCCCAAGGCATGGAAAATCATCATTCAGAAGATTGCTCAAGATAAAAAAGTCTACGACATGTTTCCCGAGGCAGGGAAATTTGTCATCATTCATTTGTGATTGAAAGGAAGATGGCTACAAGCATAGTTATCTTGGACTATGTTTCCTAGCATGAGGAATATAGTCACAAAAAGATAGAAGATTTCTACAAGCGGAGCAATCTTCTATGGTGTTCCCTATGATGTGGAAGATTTTCACAGCGGTAATTGAAGGCAGCTACAAACGGAGCAGTCTTCAGGCGATGTTCCCTAGTATTGTGGAGGTCGTCACAACAACATGCAGCAATAAATTCAGCTACTCCAGAGACCTATGCTCGACGGTGCAAGATACACGTTTCTTAACTCTTTTATCTGTTTAACTGACACTATATTGCATATAACGGTGTTACAAGAATGATTTAGGATCACAGAACGTTCTGAATCATTCTCCGTCCCTATCGCTACTTTGACTTTTGTTTTCAAAACATGTGTTTTTCCAAACTAAGTCAAAGTGGGGGGCCTTCTGTAGACACCTGATTGTGTCTCCCCACAAACCAAACCCAGAGATGAATATCTTAGACGTCATTGATTATTGAACAAGGTGAAATGAGAAAGAGACTTGTAAATGCCTTTGTGTTAACAAAAATATGTCTTTCTGTTTTGGAAAATATTCCTTTTTGTACCCTATTTATAAAAAATGTCCATGCATGTTTAATTTAGTCCATTATAAGGGTCCAATAATGGTGTATTTAGATAAGGTTTGAAAATAACTTTCCAACGATATATTATATGCCCAATTTTAAAGAATAATAAGGAAGTTATGGCCAAAATACTAAAATGGGCTCAAACCGGATTTTACCTAGCTACGGCCCAATGATCATGTGGGGGGGGTCCAAAGGTTTAATCCCATTCTTGAACTAATTAGGATTTATTTGAAGCTTATATAAGTTTCTAAAAGATCTTAATTATCCTTTTTAAAAAGGTAAGATCAAAGAGTTTGAAATTTGATAAAACTTTCATTTTTTAAGTCCTAATTCTATTTGAAGTGAAAGACGTTCAAAGGCAGTCAAATATTATTTTTGTGCCTCATAAGTTTTATCCAAATATTTTATGGTTGTATAGACCTTGAAATTATCTTTTCAATGATATATTATAATATTAATTATGATTTATAACAAAAAAAATATGAAAGAAATACGAAACTCTATCCAAAATTGATACCGCCCCACTATTTCGGCCATATATTTTATTTAAAAAAATATTTAATCTAAATCTAATCAGGTTGGAAATAAGACTTCAAGAGCTTTCCAAAGACATATTATATGCCTTATCTGGACTTTTGGATAAAAAGTTATGATATAAACAATATCCTCAAAAACTGCTGACTGTCGAGTTTTAATTCTATTCGAATTCGGATTCTTTTCTATTCTTTCGACCCTATTTTATCCTAATAAATAGAGGTCATATCACCCCTTTTTTAAGCATTAATAAGCTTGATCATCAACTAGAAGCTTATTCTTTCCTTCTCTTTAAAAGCTAGAAGCTTATTCTTTCCTTCTCTGTGGATTTTCTAAGTCTTGTCTTTAAAAATAAAAATACCGCTTTCACAAGTTCTAAAAACACTTAGCCAACTTTGAAGTTGTCTTCTCCCATACGTAAAAGGTTAATAATTTCCGAGGGTTTAGTCCCGAATCTTATTTCATTTCTTTGTTTAGATTTATTACTTAATATTTTCCTTGAAGTTACTAACGTGTATATTGTTTTGATATAAAGAGATACGAGGTAACCAAGTAAGTAATTTCATTGATATATCTATAGAAATCATGCTTAGATTATTTTAATTCCTAGTATCATGTTAGGATGTTATTTATTGCTTTCTAGTATCATGTTTAGGTTACTTCCTATTTTCTTCTATCATGTTAGTATCATGTTAGGGATAAAGCTTTGATCTTTATTGTTTAGTGACATGCTAGGATTTGTTATTAATCATGTTAGTATCATGGCTAGGATCTTGATAATAACATTATGCTTTATTGAGAATATTATGATGAAAATTATTATTGTGTTGCTGGATTATTATTGTTACTGTTTGATCACGCCCTCTCTTACAGGTTTAAAGGGAATTTGTACTTGTAATCACGCTTAATAAGATAATTTATATTTTTTTTAGGCTAATATGATTTTAATTCAAGTGATAACCAATAATAGATTTGTTTGTGCATTAATATTAAACCAGCATAGATTAAACAGGTTCATGATTAATATATTGATTGTATGTTAGTCAGAAAGCGCACATGAATACGAGAAGAATAATGTAAAGGCCTATTTTAGGGCAAGTTCAATCTCTTTTACGTTGGATTTGTACCTTCATACCCGAATATCCAGTCATGGTTCAGGACCACTATGGAGTTAGCGATCTCATGGATCGTGAAGAGGTGTAACCTTCACCCAGTCAACAGTTTACAAGTTCCTAAAACATGTTGGTGACTCTTTTGCTCTAGCTTCCTTTCCTTTGGACGCCACCATACTTAAGTGCACGATCACAGTGGGGCTCAAGTGTGGGATGCTTGAAATATTCCCTACAGATTACCATTCCCAAATGACAAGTGGCAGGAAAATCAAACTTGATGAAGTTCGAGAGGACGAGCAACAAAATCAAATTTACAGTCAAAGTGCTCAAATAGCATCTGTTGACGTTAGTCAAACTTTGCAAAGTTAAACCAACAACGCAATTCTTAGTCTATTATCCTACGTAGGTCATGGAGGACAAAGTCTCAACCTGATAGATATCTTAGTCTCAACCTTATTTAAAAATCAAGAATGGGACTTGGTTGATTTACCTAAAGGTTACACTCCTACCGGATGTAAATGGATTTTCAAATTGAAAATCAACAAAGATGGAAATGTATTCATTTACAAAGCTAGACTGGTAGCAAAAGGTTACTGTCAAATTCACGGCGTTGATTATGATGAAACTTTTTCTCCAGTTGAAATGCTTAAGTTTTTCCGGATTATCATAGCCTTTGCTGCATATTACAATCATGTAATATGGTAGATGGACATACATAAAACCGCTTTCCTAAATGGAATCTTGGAAAAAACTTTGTACCTGACACAGCCTGAAGGTTTTATCAATAAAAACAATGATGGGAATGTGTGCAAGCTTAAGAACTCCATTTTTGGGTTAAAGCAAGCAAGCAGAAGTTGGAATTTGCAATTCGATGAAGCCATCATCAAGGTCAGTGGGAGTAACATCATTTTACTAGTCTTATATGTCGATGACATATCGCTCATTGGAAACATCATTCCGATGCTAAAGTCAGTAAAGGCCTTGCTTGGAAAGTGTTTTCAATAAAAGATTAGGCATCAAGATCTAATGGGATATATCTAAAAGGATGATAAGGTTGAGCCAAAGTACTTACATTGATAAGGTATTTACACAATTCATTGTGAAGGAGACCAAGAAAAATCACCTACCCATGTCTCAAGGCATAACCCTAAGCAAGAAGCAGTGTCCAAAGGTACCTGGTGAGCGAGAAAGGATGAATCAGATTCCATATGCTTTGCTTATTGGATCGATCATGTATGCCTTGATATGTACTAGGCTAGATGCATCGTATGCTTTCAGTGTTACGATCTGATACTAATAAGCCCCTGAAGAGGCGCATTGGAGTACGACCAAGAATATCCTTAAGTACCTGTAGGGAATATTTCAAGCGTTAACCCCTAGCTTGAACCCCACTGTGATCATATACTAAAGTATGGTGGCGTCCAAAGGGAAAGAAGATAGAGCAAAAGAGTCGCCAACAAGTTTTTTAGGAACTTGTAAACCGTTCACAGGGTGAAGGTTACACCCTTTAACGATCCAAGAGATCGTCAACAACATAAGTTCTTGAACCAAATAGGGTTCGGGGATGAAGGTACAAATTCAACCTAAAAGAGATTGAACCTGCCCTAATAATAGGCCTCTACTTTATTCAGATCGTATTCATGTGCGCTTTTTGACTAACATACAATCAATAGGTTTACCCTAAACTTGTTTATCTATGTTGGTTGAATATTAATGCACAAATAAATCTATTATTGGCGATCACTTGAATTATAATCATATTAACCCTAAACAAGATTATTAATTATCTTATTAAGCGTGATTACAAGTACAAATTCCCTTTAAACATGCATAAAAGGTGTGATCAAGCAATAATAATAAATATTAAGCAACATAATAATAATCATAAAAATAATTATAATAATCATAACAATAATCATGTTCATGTTAAAACATAATAATAATAGCAAGATCCTAGGCATGATACTAACAAGATTAATAACAAACCCTAGCATGTCACTAAACAATAAAAATCAAATATAAAGCCCTAACATGATACTAACAATCATAAATATTAGAAAGAAAATAAGAAGCATCATACTTTTAATCATACTTGATATTAAAATTACCCTAGACATGATACTAGGGATTAAAATAACAACCTAAGCATGATTTCTACATCATAATATCAATAAAAAAACAATTAAAGCACTCACTTGGATGCCTCGTACTTCTTTCTAATAACAAAATACACACGTTAGTAACTTCAAGGAAAATATAAAACAACAATTAAATAAATAATTAAAAGAAAGATTTGGGACCAAACCCTCAGAAATTAAACCTTTCACGTCTAGGGTGAAGGCAACTTCGAATATGGCTAGGTGTATCTAAGTCTAATGAATGCGGAATTTTTATATTTGAGAGAAAGCTAGTTTAGAAAAGAGAGAGAGAGAGTAATCAAGAAAATCTTGATGAGAGTTAGTGAATCAAGACGGAGTTTTTAGAAGGCTATTTATAAAGAAAATCAACCAAAAAGATAAAAAAATCAAAACAGAGTTCTGACGCATAAAACGAAGGTTAGCGCTAGACGCTGACATTAGCGCCAGGCGCTAACGCTAGCGCCAGGCGCCAAGCTTAGCGTCAGGCGCTAATGCTGGCGTTTGGCGCTGACTAAGTTTTTGACGCGTTTTCTAGAATCAGATAGAAATTGCCCTACGGGAGGATAAAATTGTATTTTCCTCAAAAACATTCTTTTATTCTGATTAAAACTCTAAAATGCAACAATAGTCAATTTATCAATGCTAATTAAATTAGGAATGAAAAGAACCTTCTAGAAGAATCTAGAATACAGAAACCATTCCTAATTGCATTAGGAATGATAAATCTATATTAGGCCCTCCTCTAGATACTTGGGCCGCATATGAGACTCAAACCGGGCCCAGTTTAGTAAATTGGCCATAACTTTCTCAATATTCATCTGAATTGGGCTTATAATATATCGTCGGAAAGGTCTTTTCAATCCCTATCCAACTACACTATTATTGGACCCATAACATGGACCAACCAAACTGGATTGGTTATTTTCTTAAAATAGGTTTTCAAAAATAGAGAGAAGAGAAAAGAAATTAAAACTATCCGCAACACTAAACTTTCCACACTTTCACTTCATTCGATTCTGATTCAACGTGAAAGGTACTCATCATTGGGTTTGGTTTTGGGGAGACACAAATGGGTGTCTACAGAAGCCCCCACTTTGACTGAGTTTGGAGAAACGCAAGTTTTGAAAACAAAAGTCAAAGTATCGATAGGGACGGAGAATGATTCAGAACGTTCTACGATCCTAAATCACTCTTGCAACGCCGATACCAGCAAACTAGCGTTAGTTAAACAGATAAAAGAGTTAAGAAACGCGTATCTTGCACCGTCGAGCACACGTTTCTGAAAGTAACTGATTTTCTGCTGCTTTTTGTTGTTTTGATGACCTCCTACAAGCTAGAGAATGCCATCCCGCTTGAAAACTGCTACGCTTATAACTGCTTCCAATTTCGCCATGATAATCTTCCGCAAGCCAGGGAACACTATCGAAGATTGCTTCGCTTGAAACGATCCTCTTCCGCTTTATGACCATCTTCCACGTCTTAGGGAACACGATCGAAGACAACTTCGCTTGAATTCACCTTCAGTTGTTTGTGACAACTCTTCGCAAGCTAGGGAATGCTGCCGAAGATACCCTCGCTTGAAGTTATCCTCATTTGTTGCGATAATTTTCCAAAGGAAATAACCGAAGACCTCCGGTTGTCGATCTTTAAAAAGTTCGCTTGAACTTTGCTTCTGCTATGCCTGTACGTCGGCGCTTTTGCTGCTTTTGAACCTGTATGTCGGTGCCTTTTGTTGAATTATGAACCAATATGTCGGTGCCTTTCCGAATGAACCAGTATGTCAGTGCCTTTTGCGATGAGCCAATGCTTAGGTGCTTTAAGCTATGTGAAACGATCTTTCATCAGGTCGATCACTTTATGTAATCAAGCCGATTACTAAAAATCGTGTCAAATTGCTTAGAGGGGCTAACTGGCGTACCAAGGAACCCGAAACATATTGCAAAAAAGTTGGAACAACCGTACTGAGTGGCTAAACATTCTGGCGCCGCTGAAATAACATCAGCGCCACTTATCTGGCTGTAGCGCCAGACGCTGGAGCTAGCGCCAGGCGCTACGCTTATCGACTGACTCCAAGGTCTGATGCTTGGCGCTAGAATAGGGTTTTCCTTAAATACCCTTCTCTTCCTCATTTCCGCTGCTGTTGCTTGTGTTTCTTGCTCGAGAATTCTCAGAATTTCATTTGATCCGTTCTTGCTCGTTTCTCATCAAATTCGCTCAAATTTGTTGCAAATCAAAGCTTATTCCATCTATTTTCCCGATCTATGTAAGTTTCCTCCAAACTCACACCGGTTTTGATGAATTTTGCATGTGTTTATTTTCGAATTTCTTGAAAATTCGAAACTTAGAATGCTTAATTCTCTTTGTTTACCAAATTTTATGCCATTAAATTGCTTGATTATGTTTATATATTTCCTTGGGAGTAATTTGAGACTTGTTTAACTCAATTTGGTGAAGAAATGAACAAATCACCATTGTTGGACCTCTTTAGGTCGGGAAAACAAAGTGGCTTGTTCTTGATGTTTTTGTTTTCAACTCTTGTCCAATTTGTGACAATAATTACTATAATATTGCAAGATATTGTTTGATTTCTTGAAAAATGCCGTTATGCTTAATTTGAATTTGTGCTCTGTTTTAGTACTACGTACTCTGTTTTTTTGCGAACATAGTATCATGCGGCTAGGCGAACCTTAGATACCAAAGAACCTTAATTTATGATGATTCTGCACAATGTAGCATGGCTAGACAGCGAGGTTCGGGTTCACGGTCCCGAGACGTTCGACGGGAGCACGAGCCCGTAGAGGACGATGCCGATCCGTCCACTTCGCTCGGCCTACTCCCTGAGTGGAATGAGCGGACCTTGTACATTTCCCCCGTCCATCACATTTCTGAGAGGGTAAGACGGGGCATTACAGTTGGGAGGACGCGCTGTCATGGTTCTGGGTGTGACGGCTTGGGCGATTTGTACAAGATGTACATCGCCAGAGACGAGCAGACGAGACTTCTATGGGAGTCTTGCGGGCTTACTGCGCTGTTCGAGACCTCCGAGGCAATGGTTGCCTCTAGTGGGGGTCACCATGTAGTTCGTGCTCTGGTGGAGTTCTTTTGGGACACCTCCAACACTTTCCACTTCCCCTGGGGTGAGATGATGGTCACTCCTACCGACTTCAATCTCATCACAGGACTGGAGTTTAGCTCCGTGCCACTGCCGTTCAACAGCGGGATCGATGTCTTTTCTCCTGAGGTCGAGGAGCTGTTGGGACCGATTGATATTCAGCGCTAGGGGGATTTGCCGCTCGACTCTAGCAGCGGCTTTTGATGATGGTGCGACTACCCGAGAGCAGTGGGTGCGCATCTTTGCACTTATCTTGCTGTCAGGGACGTTCTCTCCTGACAAGGGTAGTAGGGCGCTGCTTTACTACTTTCCTGCCATCCGCGATCTACACCTGATTGGGACTTATGACTGGGCCAGCTTGGCCTATGCTGATTTTATCCGAGCGCTGCGCGACTCGTGTCGACATCGGTCCTTCGGGGCGAATGTCGCTGTATCCGCTTTTGGAGGGTCGTAGAGGTATACTTCATTCCCTATAAAGTATAGCTCTACATTTTAGTTAGCATTTGCTGATAACTTTAGTTTCTTATAGATCTGGTTCTACGAGTACTTCCCCTCAGCTGCGCAGGCGAGACCGTCACCGCGCAGGCTTTTAGTTAGCGCTTCATGGGGGCAGCCGCCGTGTGGGGATGTCCACTGCCTATGTCCGAGATTGGATCATCTCGGTATGATTCTCTCCTTATTTGATATTTTGTGATGCCTTAGATAGATTCTTGCTTGATTGACGCTTTTTGCAGGAGCCTGAGGTTTTGTACCGACCGTGGGTCGACTTGGCAGTCCCTGGGTTAGCCGCGCAGTATTCTGCTGAGCGTCGCTATTTCTTGGGGACTTATGGAGCGGCTGCGTATCTTGGAGAGAGGGTTGCTATTCAGCATTCCTCTGATACCTTTGTCGTTCCTGCTCCTCCACCGTGTCACATGTTTAACGCCACGAGGTTGGTGAGCATGTTAGAGGGAGCTGGTACCCCTTGGCGATCTTACACGATCCTTGGGCGATTCTATGGGGAGGAGCTACTGCCGTTGTTAGTTCCAGTTCCTGTACCTGCTGAGGATGTGGCGGTACGATTTTCAGCTTTTACCTTTCGTTAAGTAGCCCCCAAGTAATGCTTTACTAATTTTGTTTTGCCTTGTCAGGATGATGCTGTTGAGTTCGTGCCACCCCGTATGTCTATCCATTATCAGGGGACATATGGGCCGATTGAGGAGATGATTCCTCCGGCTCCTAAGGACGAGCGCTTTGTGGAGCGGTTGATTCCTCGCCACCAGACTCGGGTAAGCTTGTTTATTTTGCAACTTTTTGTCCATATATGTTATGTAAGTTTACTGACTTTATTTCTTTGACAGTTCTCACGCGAGGTGGTTTCGGCGATGGCACGATGCATAGATGCCTTCCGGAGCCAACTCGTTCAGATGAGGAATGTGGCTACCTGCCGTCGAGACGACGCTGTTTAGGAGGTAATTTCCCTTCTTTTGTTTTGCATTACCGCTTCTATTTTGCCTGTTTCTGATTTTAATTTCTTTTGCAGGGTCAGCCCATTCCTTCTCGTACCCGCACGAGACCTGAGGTGCGGAGAGATCCGGCGAGATCTAGCTCGAGACGTCGCCGCACTGCTTCGGGAGGTAGGGACGGTCGTTTTGAGGCTGCTCGTACCGAGGCGGTAGAGGGCTCAGGCTCTTCATCTGAGGGTGCACATGCTGCGCCGGTAGGCCAGGGAGAGGCTACCTCGGCTATTAGAGGTGGTGGGATGTACGAGGTTGGCTCGTCATCGCAGCAGCCTCCGCAGCCTCAGCCTCAGGTTGATCTTGGGTGGACGGGTCCTGTGTTGAGTTTTCCTCCTCCCGAGGAAACCGGAGCTGGTGCTGGAGCTGGTGGAGCGGTTACTCCTCCTACGGCGGAGTTTTATGAGATGATGGGTTTACGTCCCCCGGCGCCGTAGTTTGTTCCTGTGCTTTACATTATTTTGTTTTGATTTTGTATAGAACTTTGACTTTCATTAGACTCATTATTAGACATGTTTTGTATATACATACTATTATGAGTTTATTTCTTATTTATCATGTTTTCATTTTTTAATTATTATGTGCGTGTTTTTGTGTGCAAGGAAAATGTGAAAAAATAATTTTGCGCAAAAATTCCGCCCTTTTTATTATTGTTGATGGAGGATATCCGACTTTCTCCCCCAAAAAAGAAAAAATGAAAAATAAAAGTCAAATAAAATATTGGATTTATGAAAACTTGGAAGTTTGTCCAAATAAAATCAGAAAAATAATATAATTAATATAATAACTATATTAATTAAAAGAGAGGAAAATTGAATATTTTAGCAAAAAGATAAGGAAACCGTAAAGTCATTTAGCAGACTTGAATCAGATTAAAAACCCGGTCTTTAGAAAGCGCGTACGCTGAGACATATTAGCGCCAGCTGGCGTCACGCGTTTTGGTGTAGCGCCAGGCGCTACACTTAGCGTTTGGCGCCAGGCTCTGGCGTCAGGCGCCAATATTGGCGTCTGGCGCTAATGAGCGCTAACTCCGAATCCTTCGTAGATTAAAACTACTCCGATTTTATGCATAAATAGCCCCCTGCCAGCTGATTCTCTTCATAATTTCAGCAGATAAAATATTTCTTAACTTTTAGAAAAATAAAATCATGTCTTTAGTCTCCAAAAGTTTTACCAACTACACCCATGAATGGTGTCAGTCACTTAACGCCAAAGAGAGAAAAGAATTAGATGTTTTTCACTTGGGGGGTATTTATGGTATTAAAGGGGTAGATCTTGATTCAGATTTTATTCATACCGCCCTAGAATATTAGGATGTAGATACTCATTGCTTTAAAATAGGGTATGATGAAATTATCCCTTTGCCGGAAGAATTTGGTGCTATTTTAGGCTTCCCTACACTAGATCTTGTAGTAATTCCAAGAATAAATGAATATTATTATAAGGATTTTGAACGCTTCTTCAATTTAAAAGACAGAGATCTATCAAAAATAATAGATGGTAGCATAGTTAATTTGAAAGAATTTGCTCGACATTATTTAGATAGGCCTTATTCTTAATCTTTCCATGTTTATAGAAGAAGGGCTTTCCTGTTTTGCATGCTTAATCAATTTTTTCTTACTAGTGGTAAAAATAATGAGGGTTAGTCAATTATATTAATTGTTTTAGAACAAATTGAATCAGGGAGAAATCTAATGCCTTTAATAGTTGGAGAGACTATGCTTCGTCTTGATGAATTAAAGAGGAATCCAAAAGCACCTTTTCGGGGCTCTCTAATTTTATTACAGGTAGAAAAATAATATTTTTAATTACAAAAATCAAAAATATATTTTTGTATAGTAATAATAATTTATTTGCATTGCAATTTTTTTTACAGATGTGACTAATGGAAAGAATGGAATTAATTAGCTCTCCGGACAACATTGAGAAATATACTCCAAATTGCTTCTCTAAGATGGGGCGTCAAGAATGGAAGAAGGTCTTCAAGTCTTGTAATTTTGCCATCAAGTGGGTCATCCCTTGGTGGAAAATAGAAAGGATGGTTGGTGTCAACAAGCAACCTTTTTGTCGTCTTCTAAGCTTGTCCTGTATGACTTTTTATTATCCCTGCAGGGTAAAAAGACAATACGTCCTACTTCAGACTATTCCTTCTTGTGATCTTCGTCGTCCCTACGAGTTCCCTGTCTCCCAGGAAGTAGACAAATTTGACGCTTATTGGAGCGCTAGACCTTTATGGGATGTCATTACCCAAAAGGTTCCTCCTTCCTTGCCCAATGATGTGAAAAAGTGGCTTCTAAAGAAACCCTCAAAGGACGTGAAGAAGAACTAGAGTAAAACTGATGTAAAGAGTCGTCTAGGTGACAAGGTGATTCCTGCTAAGGAACGCCTGGGTGAAAGGATTGAATTCAAGACACGTATAATACCTAAGAAGAAGAGCACTGCAAAAGATAAAGGGAAAAGGAAAGCTGACACCACAGAAAAGAAAGCTTGGGTAGAAAAGAAGCATGGGGTCCTAGCTGAGGGGGAAACTATTTACTACAAGATTGAATGTAGGTCCTCTAAAGGATGTCTACTAGCTAAGTTTATGGATGAGGAAGAAGAAGCAGACAAAAATTGGAAAAGAGCTATGAAAGAGAAAGAAGAGTAAGAGCATTGCTTAATTTATTTTATTAAAGCAATGAAAACCGAAGAATTAATTTTCCTGAAATTTTTTTTAGTACGGAAGTCGAAAATTTTCCGAAAAACACCGAAATATTCCCAGAAATTTAATTGTAAATTGGCGCCACGATTTTGCGACTGGCGCCGGCTGCGGCAGTCTGGCGTCAGGCAACGGATGATGTCATCTGGCGCTGATGTTCATCGGTTGGCGCCAGAATTTTTTCTGTGACGCCGATGTTCCGTCGATCTTCTGTCGAATTTTTTATTAATTCTGGGATGCGAGATTTTTAAAAAAAAAAATAAAGTGGCCGCACCCTAGCTTGGCTTATAGGAGATAACTTTTGGATTCTATTAGTTGCGACTATTGTTTGTCCTTTGCAATGTTTGAATTAACCGAGTCATCCATCAATTAGCATAGTTATTAAGCTTGCATGTTGAACCTATATTCCTAGTGTTTAGCATATTGAATTTCTTTGATTTGTTTAGCTTTTTGATACCTTAGTTACAATCAAATTCATCTAACAATCTTTGAAGTAGCTTGACCCTAGGCTATAACTTTCTCCTACTCATTCCTTCGTGTTCGACCCTTGACTTACTTTGTACTCGTATTAGGTTGGTTAAGTGATTATAAATTTGTTTGGATCTAGGGGAGATTAAAAAAAACCTACATTTTCCCTACGTTACTGCCTCGAGACTTGACTTAACTCTATACTTGTATTTAGGTATGTTAAGTGATTATAAATTTGTTTGGCTTGGGGAGGATTAGTCAACAACCTAATTTTCCCCCTTGTCAGGCGTGTACCCGAGGGTGAAAGATACGCGTTTCTAACTCCTTTATTTGTAGACCTAATGCTTGTCTACAAGTATTAGCGTATACAGGATGATTTAGGATCGCTGAACGTTTTGAATCGTTCTCCATCCCTATCAACATACTTTGACTGGCATTTTTGAAAACTTATGTTTCTCTTAACTCAGTGAAAGTGGGGGCTCATGTAGACTCCAGATTGTGTCTCCCCAAAATGTAAACCAAGTGATGAGTACTTTTCACATTTTTTTATTAGAGAAAGTATTGCGTGTGTGCATACGGACGCACGAACTGTTTGGTGCTGGAAGCTTGGATGATATACATGTGTTGGCTGATATGTTTAATTTTTTTGCCTAATATGGTTTTTGTGTTGGCTAATATATTCCTTTGGTTGGCTGATATATATTTTTTAAATTTTTGATAGGTTCCTTTTGTTGGCTGATATCAGACATCATTTGGCTTATATTGTTCTATAGTTGGCTTATATATATTTCAATTGTTGGCTTAAATGTATTATTTCGTTGGCTTATATGTTTATTTTGTTGACTTACCTATTGCTTTTGTTGGATGATTGCATCCTTTCGTTGGATAATATGCAACTTTTTTTTGCTAATGTGTTCCTTCTATTAGAGGATAAGTACCTTTTGTTGGCTGATATACTCCTCGTGTTGGTTGATATGCATCTTTTGTTGGATGATATATTTCTTTTGTTGGCTTACATATTGATAGGAATGAGGTCAAGTGATCGGAAATCCTAGTTTGAGTCCGCTTCTGATCAGCAATATTAATGTATAATTAATATTACATCTTAATATTGATTGAACCCTTCGGGTCACACCCTGGCAAACTAACAATCCGTCACGACAAATTAATCAGAAATAAAAAAATGAGGCACTCGAGAATATGAACATAGACGTCGAAAATCAAGCTAAGAGCGTCGAGACCGAGCGTCGCAAGTCAAGTTGAATTAAAAGAAAGACGAGGCAATAAAAATCAATTAATAAACAAGTTAGTGCTCGGAAAAAACCTAGCATTGTATTAGCGTAGCCAATCGATGCCTAGGGTGACTGGCATTGGATAGCAAAAGCCATTGCTGCAAGGCAACGCTCGCCCATAAGCTTTGTATGCCTAGCATGGCTAAGCTAGCCTTGCTTGCAAGGATAGGCTACTATAGCCATGCACACCAAGCTTGGCATAGCTAGCAGCCAACCAGCACATCACAACAAGGCTAGTCGCATTGCATGCTAGGCCTTGCACGTAGATGCAAAGTGCTAGGCCAACCTAAGCGTAAGCACAACAACAGCACAACAAGAACGGGTTGCGTGTTGTGCGAGATGTCGTGCGCACGCGGCTGGGTCAAACCCGCACACGCACACAGTGGCAAGCCTAGCAAAGCACTTGGCCACTAGTTGGACGCTTCTTAGTGCCCAATTAAAGTTGGGCGGCACATGGCGTCGCGTGAATGAGCCGGTTGGTGAGGCTTGGGGAGCAAGTCTTTGGGCCCATACCCTTGTGGTCCTCACCTACTCTCTCCCTCCTTACTTGACATTTGTTTATTAATGCATTGCTTTTTCTTTTTATTTTGATTTAAAAATAAAAAGGGAAAAAGGATTTTTTCCAACTCTCCCATATTGATGGAAGAATGGAATGTTGGTGGAAATTCTCTATAAATACCAAGGTATTGGGATTTGAGAAACCTACTTGAGTTGAACTCAGTAAGTCACCTCCAAAAGTGAGAAAACCTTTAAGTTCATAAAAACTCGAGTAAGTTTATTTTTGGTCTAGCTCGGCTAAATTCTGAGTAGAGACCGGACGAGTCGTGTTGCAAGTTGATTTTTGTTAGAGGTATATGCACTTGCGGGACTCGAAGCTTTCGAAGTAAGAGCTTGTAAAGCGAGAGAAGCACGCATCAAGGGTAATATTGCCTTTCTCTTTATCTTTTTAATTATGAATGTTAGTTATATTAATTGTGAGCGGGTCTTGGGGTCAGGTTTTGTTTCCGCGGAAAGTCGCACTTTCCGTAACCCAAACAGCGGTATTGGAGCCTTGGTCATTTATTTTTTTACTAATATTTTCAAGGTGTTTAAAATGGCTATAATTTCATGTTGTGGTTGCTAATTAATAAGATTAGTAGCTCAATTTTATTAATTATAATCTCGTTTTAATTAGAATTGTGGCTTCCGAAGCAAGATTTTCACCTAAGACTAGTGAATATTTGGTGGAATTGATATTCTGGAAACTTCTGATCCTTTTAGAATTGTGGAAAAGCCAAATTCTTCCCAAAAATGCCTGTTTTGAGGGATTATTTTTGACGAAATTTTTTTAATCTTTTAATCCTTTAATCATAATGACATATTCACTAGGTGAAAAAACTTCTTTGGCAGCGGTTCAAACCCGGTCTAAGGCATCGTTTTGAACCGCTGCCTATGTAGGGGTGCCAAATACCCCCCTTTTTAGCACCGGTTCATAACCGGTGCCATATACCCAATTTGGCACCGGTTAACCGGTGCCTTTAACTGTTTTGGGCACCGGTTAACAGGTGCCTAAAATAGTCTCCCGCCATTTATTTTTTGGGTGGTAGCTATCTTTGGCACCGGTTAACCGGTGCCTATTTACCCAATTATTTTTATTATTTTTTTTCCAATTTTCGTGCAATAATATTTTATAAAAACATGTTTCCAGTAATAATAATAACTTGTAATTCCAGCAATTATATTAAATAAAATAATTAATAATATTATTATTATAATTACTAATAATAATAATATTATTAATTATTACAATAAGATACAAAAATAATATTAAAAACAAGAATTCAATTATATATATAAATATAAATATTCCCAAACGCAATACATTAAAAAAAAAGTTGCTTATATATATATACAAATAATAGTAAGTAAATAAATAATGAATAATAATATATATAGTTCAAAAGTTAACATAAATAATTTACAATTACAATGCCATTTACATGTTGAAGATGATAAAAGACGCCAACATGTCACGAACTTCATTAAGCTCCTTGATTGTCAACGAACCATCCTTTTGGACCTTTCAAAACTTGAAATACAAAAACATTATGTTAAAATTAATTAATTAGGCAAAACAATATGTATTTTATCAAATATTACCTATATGATTTCTATGTAGCCCATTTCCTACATTACTTATCAAATGAACTATTTCTTTCTCATAACATGTCAATGTTGGGTAGTTGTATGTATGTAAGCCCTAAAATTGAATCAAAAGAGCATTTTATTAAGGTTTGTGACGCTATTTACTCAAAATGGCCCGAATATGGCCTATATGACTTTACTTTGCCCATTTCCTATATTTATTATTAAATGAACTTTATTTATATCATAACATGTCAATATTATCTATTTATAGGTATATAAGAAAAGAAATCACATCAAAAGAGCATATTAACACAAAATGGTTCAAATATGGCCCATATGACTTCTATTCAGCCCATTTTCTACCTTTCTTGTCAAATGACCTTTTTATTTATCATAACATGTCATTTTTGGATAATATTAGGTGTCTATAGCTAGAAATAACATCAATATATCATTTCAATAAGTTTAACCACGCATTTTACTCAACATGGCCCAAATAGGGCCTATATGACTTTTATGTAGCCCATTTCCTACATTACTTATCAAATGAACTATTTCTTTCTCATATCATGTCAATGTTGGGTGGTTTTATGTGTCCAAGCCCTAAAATTGAATCAAAAGATCATTTTATTAAGGTTTATGAAGCTTTTTACTCAAAATGGCCCGAATATGGCCTATATGACTTTACTTTGGCCATTTCCTACATTTCTTATTAAATGAACCTTATTTATCTCATAAAATTTCAATATTATCTAGTTATAGGTGTATAAGAAAAGAAATCACATCAAAAGAGCATATTAACACAAAATGGCCCAAATATGGCCCATATGACTTCTATTCAGTCCATTTTCTACCTTTCTTGTCAAATGACCTTTTTATTTATCATAACATGTCATTGTTAGATAATATTAGGTGTCTATGGCTAGAAATAACATCAATATATCATTTCAATAAGTTTAACCACGCATTTTACTCAACATGGC
Organism: Chenopodium album; assembly: GCF_948465745.1. Taxonomy (NCBI): domain Eukaryota; kingdom Viridiplantae; phylum Streptophyta; class Magnoliopsida; order Caryophyllales; family Amaranthaceae; genus Chenopodium; species Chenopodium album. The sequence goes on from NC_137834.1 coordinate 70,014,986, forward strand.
CCAAATAGGGCCTATATGACTTTAATGTAGCCCATTTCCTACATTACATATCAAATGAACTATTTATTTCTCAGAACATATCAATGTTGGGTATTTTTATGTTTCTTAGCCCTAAAATAGAATCAAAAGGCATTTTAATAAGGTTAATCATGCTTTTTACTCAAAATGGCCTGAATATGGCCTATATGAATTTACTTTGCCCATTTCCTACATTTATTAATAAATGAACTTTATTTATATCATAACATGTCAATATTATCTAGTTATAGGTATATAAGAAAAGAAATCACATCAAAAGAGCATATTAACACAAAATGGTTCAAATATGGCCCATATGACTTCTATTCAGCCCATTTTCTACCTTTCTTGTCAAATGACCTTTTTATTTATCATAACATGTCATTTTTGGATAATATTAGGTGTCTATAGCTAGAAATAACATCAATATATCATTTCAATAAGTTTAACCACGCATTTTACTCAACATGGCCCAAATAGGGCCTATATGACTTTTATGTAGCCCATTTCCTACATTACATATCAAATGAACTATTTCTTTCTCATAACATGTCAATGTTGGGTATTTGTATGTGTCTTAGCCCTAAAATTGAATCAAAAGAGCATTTTAATAAGGTTAATGATGCTTTTTACTCAAAATGGCCCGAATATGGCCTATATGACTTTACTTTGCCCATTTCCTACATTTCTTATTAAATGAACTTTATTTATCTCATAACATGTCAATATTATCTAGTTATAGGTGTATAAGGAAAGAAATCACATCAAAAGAGCATATTAACACAAAATGGCCCAAATATGGCCCATATGACTTCTATTCAGCCCATTTTCTACCTTTCTTTTCAAATCACCTTTTTAATTCTCACAACATGTCAGTGTTGGGTAATATTTGGTGAATAAGGCTAAAAATCACATTAATATAGAATTTCATTAAGTTGTAGGACTTACCTCATCAAGCTGTTGAGTGTCCGTACAATGAGTCACAATGTCAATCATGAATCTCATCACATACAAAGCACAATCAAGTCCATTCTCTTGTTGTGCGCACTAGCATATGACAAACAAATCACATCAGTGAAACATGCAAAGGAAATTTGCATATATTTACTAACATAGATTTTGAAGATAATCACGATATCATGTAAATTACCAACGGTGACTTCCATGTTGGACCCTTTGGAGCACGACAATGTAGCCTCTTCATAACACAGTAGTAAAAAAATTACATTCAAATTTGATTAGTCGTATGACTACTAAATTAGTTATTATTAGCAATACTCATCACTAGGTAGCTATATATATTTACTTTTGCAATATAGACTTCACGAGCCACTTCCCCGATGATCGAGTTGAATCAAGGTGATAAATTGTGTTATTGGAATTACAAATCACCATGAGGCTCCAATACTCCCTACATAAGTTCACAATAGACAAGCAAATTAATATTTAGGTATCAACATATAATGAGGCCAAATCGATTGAATTTGACATGGTTAGACTTACTCTTTATAACATGGGGCGAATATGAACTTGTCTCCCGCACGCGCTGATTCCTTGATACTTTGCTCAACATAGTACAACACGTCATGGGGGTTGCCTATGATTCTAGTAGTGGATAACTTCTCGGGGCATAACCATCCAACTTTACAAAGAGAATCAGTTTCAGTTAAGTGCTCCTGTAGTGCTCTGCGTGCATGAACATTGAATAATTAATCCCATGTAGAATAATCACCATCAATTTGAATAACTTTGAAAAAAAGTGTTGATTATGTGGGCATTGAAGTACCTCATGAATGTTTGAATGAGGGAAATGTTAAGCTTTGCACCACGTAGAAATTCCTTCACATCTTCTTTGCTGATCCATGCAACTGCATCCTCATCATAGTGGAACATTGCCTTAGGAAGTGCAACTTCCATGGGATCGACCAAATGACAAGCACGGTTGTGAAGAACGGTCATGTCAGCAGAAGCGATTGAAGAACAATGTCTTCAACTAGTGGAGTAGGTTGCATGGGTGAATCTTTCGAAGAGTGAAACTTCGACGCTTGTTCACTCTTGGACCTTTGTTAACTTAGCTTCTTCTTAGGTTGATCAATGATTTTAGGTTTGTCCACCCTCTTTCTATTTGAAGTTTTTCTTCCATGCAAACTCTGAAATAGTTTGAGAAAGAATAAGTTTATAAGTTAAGAAATGAAGAAAATGGCTTTATTTTGATGAAATGGGCCCGAAAACTTTAGAACTTTGCTTATTTTATGTAATTTCAACACACAATCAATTATAAATATGTAATTATGATATGGTTTGAGAATGAATAAGTTTATAAGTTGAGAAATGAAGAAAATAGGCAAGTGAGTAGCCATTTCGGCTCAAAATGGCTTTATTTTGATGAAATGCGCCAAAAAACTTAGAAATTTGCTTCTTTTATGCAATTTCAACTCACAATCACTTATACATATTTAATTATGATATGGTTTGAGAATGAATAAGTTTGCAAGTTGAGAAATGAAGAGAATAGGAAAGTGAGAAGCCTTTTTAGCTAAAAATGGCTTTATTTTGACGAATTGGACCCAAAACCTTAGAACTTAGCGATTTTTATGTAATTTTAATTGACAACCACTTATAAATATGTAATTATGAGATTTTTTGAGATGCAAGGAGTTTATAATTTTAGAAAAAATGAAGAAAATAGGCAAGTGAGAAGCCTTTTAGGCTCAAAATGGCTTTATTTTGATGAATTGGACCCAAAACCTTAGAACTTAGCTATTTTTATGTAATTTCAACTAACTACCACTTATAAATATGTAATTATGAGATGTTTTGAGATGCAAAGAGTTTATAAGTTGAGAAATGAAGAAAATAGGCAAGTGAGAAGCCTTTTTTGGCTCAAAATGGTTTTATTTTGATGAATTGGACCCAAAACCTTAGAACTTAGCAATTTTTACGTAATTTCAACTAACAACCACTTATAAATAAGTAATTATGAGATGTTTTGAGATGAAAAGAGTTTATAAGTTGAGAAATGAAGAAAATAGGCAAGTGAGAAGCCTTTTTGGCTAAAAATGGCTTTATTTTGATGAATTGGACCCAAAACCTTAGAACTTAGCGATTTTTATTTAATTTCAACTGACAACCACTTAAAAATATGTAATTATGAGATGTTTTGAGATGCAAGGAGTTTATAGGTTGAGAAATAAAGAAAATATGCATGTGAAAAGCCATCGCTGCGCTGCTCCGGCATCCAGAGCGGCTGCCCGAGCAGCTCAGACCTCGAGAGTCGTTGCCAGGGCAGCTCCGGACTCGGCAACCGCTGACGGGGCAGCTCCGGCATTGGTATCACGCAGCCGCAGAAGCGGCTGCAGTGGCTGAAGCAGCCCCGGCAGCAGCTGCCAGGGCTGAAGTAGTCTCGGCATAGGCTGCCTAGGGGTGCAGCAGCCCCGGCAGCGGCTGCTTGGGGTGCAGCACCCCAGGCAGCCGCTGCCGGGGCTGCTACAACACTAGGCTGCCGCTGCCGAGACTGCTGCAGCCAAGGCAGCCGCTGCCGGGGCTGCGTGATACCAATGCCAGAGCAGCCTCGTCAGCGGTTTTCGAGTCCGGAGCTTCCCTGGCAGCGGCTCCCGAGGTCTGAGTAGCGCAGGAAGCACCGGCCGAGGCCGTCGCTGCCTCGGCATCGGAGATGGGGGCCGGGGAATCGTGCTATTTCGGCAGTTTTATTTTTAGAGTGACTAACGGTTATTTAACAATTAAAAATTTGAGAAATAAATAATTTACCTCCTTATTAATCAACTTGACCCATGCACGTGGCCAATCAACGAAGCTACCTATAGCTTGCCAAAGCTTTGTTATCTCAACTTCCTCTATCGGTACGGGTAGTGGGATGTCTTCAAACCCCGCAACCACTGAATCGATCCCAACCGAGTAATGATGTGGCCCCGCCGTAGCACCCGTCGTCGCTTGGGCACTACCATACGCCACCCAACTCAACGCCATACTATTTGCATGCCCCGGGGCTAGAAGTGCACACCGGGTGTCTTCCTACACAAGTATATATATAAAAAGAAGATAGTTAAATAGGACTTTTACAACAGCATAGATAATATTACAAAATTCATTAAGGTAGAGGGTTACAAATCACATGTGACTCTAGATATTAATGCAGTGTTAGATTATCAAGCTCCCTCGAGTCCGCATGTGTAGGAGTAGGAACCTGCAACAATACATCAATCATTGCACCTCAAATCTCAATTAACTTAGTATTTTAAAACTTTTAATAACCCAATTGATTTTACCTCAGGTGGCACATCTTCACCACGTATCTCATCTCCTCCATGTCTATCACCTTCTCCTTGTCCTTTTGGTTGAAAACATGAGTCGACTGGGGTACTCGCAAGGAACGGCAAAGTCGGTAAGTTCATCTGCTTTGCCCAAGCATTGAATTCACCAACTAACTCGTTGCGTACTTGTTCCTTAATTTATGCCACCTTGGCATCCAACTCCCCCGGTGAATTAACACTGGCTCGAGATCTACCGGATTTTGTGTATTCCGGACCCATAACCTTTTGCCATCCAAGCAATGATCCTCCCAAACCTACTACTCGTTCTGGACGGTATGGCCTTCCCAAATCCATGGTGAAAGGGTCATTCTCCACACTTGGTTCAAATTTGCCCTCCACCAGCTCTTGAGTGTGCTCAAGCTATAGCAAAAGGAAAAATGAGGTCAGTAAACAGTTAATTGTTTGTATAGTGATTTAGATGCAAAAGTGACTTTAAATGCAACAGTTCATAGGTAACTTACCAGCTTATCTGCTAGTTTTTTGGCTTCCGGACCCTTGATGACCCATTTTCCGGTTTCCTTATCAAACGTATGGAGAGAACAAAAGAAATCACCGGCACGACTCACCAATGTAGTGATCGTGGAACTAGAGGGTTCCTTCGATGCCACTAGAAGCGATTTAGGGTATAAACCCGAATCGACCCACTCAGGTCTCTTTTCATAAAAAGTCTTAGGCCCCATACGATGGACGTATTCCTTCATTTCTGCATTCTTTTTATTTTTCTCTCGAAGTTCTACAAAACTAAAAATGTTAGCATCATTGCTACAAAAAGAGTCAGGCTATTATTCAATTGAGATTAGATTTACACAAACTTACAATGGCTTTCTTTTGAGTCTTCATTCTAACGAATTCTTCCCAATAATCTTTTGACACGGTCGGCCATATTTGCCACGGGAGAAGGTCATCCTCATCAGCTTTCTTCTTCTTTGATTTCTTCTTCTTCTTGTAGATCCACCATAAGTAGATCCACCATTATTGAAGTTGGTCTTAAAGCCCCTGAATCTTTCCGCTAATAAAGATTCAAACACCCTTCTCTTCTCGGGATCATTAGGAATAGAAAACAGCCTCTACAAGCACAAATTAAAACCGATTATTAGTTTCTATTTAGTAACAACCATAAGGTTAAGGTTTCTTAAATTGTCTAAATGTGCCAAAAACACACTTACCCTTGTATCATCCCAAAATGTCTGAATCAAACCCGGAGGTACTTGCCGCATTACAAGTGTAATGGGGATTTTCCGCGCACACATGCCAACTTGATTAGCATATTGTCGACTCCATTTGGGCCCGGGTTGGCCGCTGTTGTCTTACTCCAAGACCATGAGACCGTCCGGTTTCTTAAAGCTTCTCGGTTGACCCCTTCTTTTTCTTTTAGCCGGTGCCTTTAACCCCCCTCCACCACCTGTGTTGTTTTGATCTTGTCCTTGGCCATGAGTTTCAACAGTCGGGGTTCTCACCAACAATCTCACGTGTTGTATTTTCAATAGGCGGTGCACGTTCAGCTGAAATTTAAAATTCTTCAAGCCTACGCTCGAACTCATCTTGAGCCTGATCCTCTGGCTCACCCAAGTCATCGTCCTCGTCCTCATCCTCGTACTCGTCCTCATACTCATCATCGTCAATGTCCTCTACACAATGAGGGTCATGATTGTCCGCCGTGAGATATAAGCACCTGTCAAAGCAATCATAAAACAATATTAGTGTATAGTAAAGTATATGCATGATAGTTCATACACAAAACAAAGGAGTTGGGTTAAGTAGAAGATATTTAAGCCATTTTCACCTACTTATGGTCCTATAACCTTGTATATGCATGATAATGAGTACACTTAGGCAATTTCAAACTAAAAACATGTTAAATATAATGAATATAGGTTGTTAGAATGAATAAATGTTAGTTCATACACAAAACAAAAGAATTGGGTAAAGTAGAAACTATTTAAGCCATTTTCACCTACTTATGGTCCTATAACCTTGTATATGCATGATAATGAGTACACTTAGGCAATTTCAAACTATAAACATGTTAAATATAATGAATATAGATTGTTAGAATGAATAAATGTTAGTTCATACGCAAAACAAAAGAATTGGGTTAAGTAGAAGCTATTTAAGCCATTTTCACCTACTTATGGTCCTATAACCTTGTATATGCATGATAATGAATACACTTAGGCAATTTCAAACTACAAACATGTTAAATATAATGAATATAGGTTGTTAGAATGAATAAATGTTAGTTCATACACAAAACTAATGAATTGGGTTAAGTAGAAGCTATTTAAGCCATTTTCACCTACTTATGGTCCTACGACCTTGTATATGCATGATAATGAGTACACTTAGGCAATTTCAAAATACAAATATGTTAGTTTATGGTCATTTTCACCTACTTATGCTCCTATATATATGATAACTAAACTATATTTCCAATGAAACCATTACTAACTTTTAATCAAACTACCTCTATCTGAAATTCCTTCGTTGTGGTCTGATTGCATATAACCTGCTTCGTTATCTATGTCATTTAGTACAACAGGTCTATGAACAGTGAAAGGTGCTGAATCATCAAACGCATCATATTCTTCCTCTTACTCAACATCTCCGATGCCTAGGATTCTTCTTTTGCCAGCTAACACTATAGACCATTTTGAATCCATTGGGCCAGTTACGTAGAACACTTGCTTAGCTTGAGATGCAAGGATAAATGGTTCCGCACTATCATTCAAGTGGCCAAGATCTACAAGAGTAAAGTCATCATATTTGACGTTACGCCTGATATTATCAACCCACTTACACTTGAAAAGAGCAATGGTGAAGTCACAATAATCAAGCTCCCATATTTCTTGAATTTGACCATAGTATGACAACTCTGCATCGACAGGTGATTTATCCTTAGAACTTGCAAACTCCCTTGACGATGCCACAAGAGTTACACCACAGTTTTGGGTGGAGGAAGATTTCAAATCACGACCCTCGGTCCAAAAAGTGTACCCATTGATGTGATATCCCTCAAATGAACGGACATTATCCCTAGGACCGTACGCAAGCCACCGTATTGTATCGGTCACATTAGTATCATCCAATCCACTCATTACTCGATCACGAAACCAATTAACAAACCTCTTATTATGAAACTGCATAAGTGCCCTTTCACCTTTCGATGGAAATTCGTCACGCAAACTAGCCATGTGCTCGTCTAAATATGGGTGCACATCTGAAACATGGTGCAACACATAAAGGTGTGCTTGTAAGAACTGATCTCGGTCTGGTGACATTCGTTTCGACCCAATTGTGCCATGGCCATCAAGTCTACCTTCATGTCGAGAAGTAGGAAGACCAATAGGTTGAGCAAGGGTTATGTAGTCCGCCACAAAGTTACCTATCTCCTCACCCACGGTCCCTTGCATCATACTTCCTTCAGGGTGAGCCCGGTTCCGTACTTTATCTTGTAATGTACCCATGTGTCTTTCAAAAGGGTAGCACCACCTCATGAACACTGGACCGCACAACTTAATCTCACGCACCAAACTAAGAACCAGATGAACCATTATGTCAAAAATGAGGGTGGGAAATACATCTCAAATTTGCACAAAGTCACAACAACATCTGCTTGCAAAGCATCTAGTGTACAAGGATCAAGAACTTTGCTACAAATTGTATTGAAAAACGAACAAAGGCTTGTAATCGCTTCCCTCACGTGTTTCGGTAGAATACCACGGATTGCAATCGGTAGGAATACTTGCATCATAATGTGACAATCATGGGATTTCATACTTGTCAGTTTCAATTCTCCATTTAAGGTTACAAATCTTTTCATGTTAGATGAGTACCCTGATGGAACCTTAATGCCGTACAGACATGCACAAAACATACGTTTCTCTATCCTTGACAATGTATAGCAAGCCGGGGGTAAATAATTCTTTTCATCCTTCCCTTTACCCACAACTTTCTTCTTTGACGCATCTTTGGCCTTTCCCTTTCCCTTGCTCTTCTCCTTCCCTTTTTTTGAAACATTTTCATCTTCTATTCTCGGCTCCTTCCCCTTTCCAACCTTTTCTTGAGGCCACAATTCTGAACTAATCCCCATCTCTTTCAAATCTAATCGCGCACCTTTTCCGTCCTTTGTTTTGCCTGGGATATTCATAAGCATTCCCAAAAGAGCATCACACACATTCTTCTCTATATGCATCACATCAAGACAATGCCTAACTTCATGTTCTCTCCAGTACGGAAGCTTCCAAAAGATTGATTCTTTCTTAAATAGAGCATCTGAGACCACAATTTTTTCTGATTTTCCAAACACCGTTCGTATCCCTTTCACCCGAGCACTAATCTCAGCACCAGTCAATGGTCTAGGCGCAGTATCCTCTTCTACAGTTCCATCGAAAGCCTTTTTCTGCCTACGGTACCGGTGATCACGCCTAAAGACCCTTCGAGTCCGTAGGTAGACATCTTTGTGAGAATGAGTCAAGTATACGCTTGATGTGTCATCAATACATATGGGGCATGCTTTTTTTCCTTTAACCTTGTACCCACACAAGTTTTCATATGCAGGGAAGTCATTCATGGTCCACATAAGGGCTGCACGCAACGTGAACATCTCGTTCTGATGAGCATCAAAAATGGAAACCCCTTCGTCCCACATCTTTCTCATGTTGTCAATAAGCGGTGTAAGGTAAACATCTATGTCGTTTCCAGGTTGCTTAGAACCAGTTATTAGCAATGAAAGCATTACATACTTACGTTTCATGACAGCCAAGGAGGCAAATTATAAATCACTAAAAGTATCGGTCATGTGCTGTGTTGGTTACTAAGAGTGCCAAATGGATTCATCCCGTCCGTGCACAACCCAAGCCTTAAATTTCTGACTTCATCACCAAATTCCTCAAACTTCAAATCAATGTTCTTCCACTGTGGAGAGTCAGCTGGATGCTTCAGCATTCTGTTTTTCTTTCTTCCCTCTACATGCCACCTAAAATTTTTAGCGTCTTCGGTATTGAGAATAGACGCTTAAACCTTGGAATAATGGGAAGATACCACAACACCTTAGCAGGAGGTCCCTCCGTGCCAGGATTGCAACTCATGCGCTTGTACCGCGACCGCTTGCATCGTGGACACTCCTGCAGTTATTCATACTCATTTCGATACAAAATACATTCATTAGGACATGCATGTATCTTCTTATACTCCAAACCAAAGGGACAAACATGAGCTTCTTTGCGTAATAGTAACACTTAGGAATTTCATTCCCATCAGGAAAACATATCACTTAATGCGGTCAACAAAGAAGTAAAACTTATGTCCGTCCACCCATGCTTGAACTTAATGTTGAAAAGTGTTAGCACGCCCGATAGTTTGGAGTATTTTTTGCACCCGGGATACAAAGGCTTTTTGGAAGCCTCCGATAATAACTCGAACACTCCACCTTCAACACCATGCAACATCTCATCCACTTGTTCATCCTCGACCTCATCCGCCTGATCATCATCGGCTCCATCCTCACCATTATCAATAATATAGTCATCATTCTCGTATTTCTCGTCCACATGAATCTCATTGCTTCTAACACGCACATCATTCCGATCAAGATCCCCACTGTACTCTCCACTTTCTCCGTGCCAAATCCACACATGGTATAAATGCCTAAACCCACGACATAATACATGTCTCTAATGATTTCAACACTATCGACCACATTCAGATTATTACAATTAACAAAAGGACAATAAAGGCCTTTGCCACCCAGTTTGCGTTGATAAGCTAAAGCCCTCTCGCAAAACTCTTGAACCCCATTCCAAAATTACAATGTATCACGTCTACCATACATCCAACCACGATCCTTCTCCATTTAGTAAATTGTCTCTAAACATATATAGCAACATAAAACGAATAATGTGTAATTGCTACATATTTTATGTAAATCAAATTCAAGTACAAAACGTGAATATACCATTCATATAGTGAAAAAATGCATGTTTCCAAAGGGTCCTTATAACTCCAACCTAACCCATCCTTGAATGTCTACTCTCACTAGTGAATGTATGTCAACTTTCCAATTTTAAGGAAAATCCGGCAGCATTTCCCCCTAGTTCTCCAAGTACACGATGTAGATAATTAATTACCCACATATGTACCCAGAGAACATAGTGAGGAAATGGTAAGCCAAGATGTTCCTTAAAATCGAAAATAAAAAAATACATTCACCACCTAAGTGAGAGTACACATTCAAGAACAGTCCCAACCGGGGACTATTCAAGACTTTCTCCTAATGAGAAAGCCTTGAACGGGTATCTAGGCATATGATGATGCAAGTATTCTATATATTGTTGTATTTATTTGCAATTAAACAATACACAAGTTTTAATTTCATGAATAAACTTTTATTAAATAGATAAATAGAAAGAAATATAGCTAAGTAAAGTTTATAAGTCATACCAATATTGCAACTACCCACTTGAGCTCAATATGTAGTCCTCAAGCTAAACTCGTGCTTCAATTCACAAATCTATTAAAAAAAAATAATAAACAAAAATTAGGTTAAATATTAGGTATGTACTATATCTTTCTCATAACATGTCAATTCACTAATTTATTTATAAGCTAAAACACATCATTAATCGAACTAAAAATTACTAAACTAACAAGGTTACTAATCTCTAATTTTTTCAAAATTACCCATCAAAACAACTTAAAAGTAACCATTCACCCATTCCAAAATTCATCTACTTTAGTAACAAGCAAGGTTACTAATCTAAAATTTATTCAAATATACCCATCAAAAAAACTTAATATTAACCATTTAAACATTCCAAAATTCAACTAATTTAATAGCAAAGTTCAATAATCTCTAACTTATTCAAAATAATCCATCAAAACAACTTCAAATTAACCATTAAAAGTGACATACCAAATTTCACCTATTTAAGTACCAAGGTTAATATATATTCTATAATTATTTCAAAATTATCCACCAAAACACATTAAATTAACCATTAAAACATAATAAAATCCAACTAATTGAGTAACAAGGTTACAAATCTCTAATATTTTCCCAATTTCCCAATTATATTCAAACCTAAAATTGAGAAAAAATATATTCAAACCTAAATTTTAATTTACTAACAATGGTTCAAAATGCAAAACAAATTAATATATATAAGTATATAATTGGAAAATAATGTGAAAAAAACAAAAAAATTAAAAGGAAACCTTGAATGGAAGGAGACAAGGAGGGCAACAGATGGAGGAGGAGACTCAGGGCAGGGCACGGCAAATGGAGGAGGACCCTCAGGCAGGTGGCTCGGCTCGGTGGTGGAGGAGCCTCAGGGGGGTGGCACGGCTCGGTGGTGGAGGAACCTTAGGGCAGTGGCTGTTGTTTTCGAACTATGTAGGTGGAGGAACTATATGTAGGGCAGCAGCTTAATTTGAAAGAGAAAGAAAGGGAAAACAGAGAGAGGAAGGATTGAAGGTGGTTTTCGATACCTCTGGTGGCCGCCAGTGATGGTGACGGCTGTGGTGGAGGGAGATAAAGGAAGGATTGAAGGCCGTTGTTCGCTCAGCTGTAATGAAACATTGAGGAAGGAATGAAAGAGAAAGAGAGGAAGGAGAAGAAAAGCCGCTTTTTTTTTTTTTTTGAATTTGGCACCGGTTCAATTGACACCAGTTCAAACCGGTGCCTTTTTAATTTTTGGCACCGGTTCAGGCCAATCAGGTGCCTTTTCTCTTGTTCTAAAATCCCGCCCATTTCTAGACCGGTTTTGGCCACCGGTTTGGGCTGAATCGGTGCCATATGGGGGCTGCCTATTGCTATTTTTCTACTAGTGATTAATTGTGATTATGTGTTTGGTTATTTCCTTTAAGCTTCTGCAATTTTAGACCACTTTTGAGCATGATTACTATGTAGTAATTTCTACTTAATGGGTTGGCTTAATTTTTCACATAATTGCAAATAAATTGTTGTATGTGTAAAATGTTTGTGTTTTGAGGCTCTTAAGTATCAAAGATCTAACCTTTGTTTATTTTAGTTGGTTGGAACTTTATGTTACTAAATTCCTTGATTGTTTATTGAGCTTTCTTGGTTTAATCATTTATTAAGTTGTGATTGAAATTTAATTAATCATCATATTGGAAGATTTGATTTTTCAAAGACTCACAAGTTAAAGTTGGTATTATTCATTGAATATTTATGTTCATTATTCCAACTCCCATTAAATTTTGTCAAATCTCATGATTAATTTATCGTGATTAAATTAATAATTAGAATAGCCCTTCATTACGAAGAATCAAGTTGAACCAAACTCTATTTAAAGAATACACTACAAGAAAAATCACTTTTCGTAGCGATTGTTCATTCGCTACAATATGCAAGTATGTTTGTGAAATAATTAAGGATGTCGTATCATTTTTACAATCGCCATGGTTTTCCCATATAAAATCTATATGGAAAGCATAATAATACATATCCACACTATTTTTACACATTTATATAATTTTGAGAAATCGTATCATTTACAATCGCCACTAAATCCTAAAAATCGATACGAAAATCCTTTTCAACACTAGATATATAAATATTGTTTGACAAAGCATACATAAAATATGTCATAGCTTATTGGTGAAACATTTAATATAAGAGTTTGAGGTTGCATGCTCGAATCTTGTAAAGATCATACGCATGTTTCTTTTTCATTTTTTGAAGAAAATGAGTTGAACATTTATAGCGATTGTAATCGCTACAATAATCACCACGATTGGATGTAGTTTTTCGTATTGATTATAGAGGCCAACCCCAGTGATATTGAAAACCACTACTAAAGGCTAAGGCAATGGGGGATATTGTATCGAATGACCATTCGTTGGGAAAGCTTTTTGTTGCAATTACAATCGATACTAAAGGTTAAAATAATAGCAACGAAAAGGTTATTTTCTTGTAGTGATAGTTCTTGGAATTAATTAGGTTTGTGAACTTAAATGAATTTTATTTAGTTGGAATTGTTTTAATTTTCATTTGTTTTGCTCAAAATATTGATTCTAAAATTAATTTAGAATTGATTACAAATTTGACACAAAAATAGGAATTTATCCCGAGGCACGAGCACACAAAACGAGGCACAATAGCCACATGCACAACTTCGGCCTGCCGGTCTGCTTGTGTGTTACTTGTTTTTTGTTGTAAAATGTATCTACCATTAGGACAGAAAATACGAACTGCAATCCGTCATGTATTTTGGTAATGTCTTGAAGACGGAGTTTCTTGGAAGACAAAGCCATGAAGTAGCAAATCAAGACCCTTGAAGACTCAAGGGGTCATGGTAGTTGTCAAATGCATCATTTACTTACGTTTTTATATTTATTTATGCTCATATATATGACGAATGATATGTTAGATGCATATTTAGGATTTTGAAATGTTGCGATGATTAGTTAAGTTCACTTAAATCAACCAACATAGAAACCCTAGGTCCCTAAAATATTGAGTAAAACATGCCATTAAAAAACAACACTTACTGAACTATTGAGAATAGTGATGGGCTATGCCAAAGTGAGGGACCACTACTTTCCTAAGACCGATAGGTATATTGATGGGTTTGCCATAGCAAGACATCATAATACATGTTGCTTTTTGTTAGACTCAACGATATGAGTGATGGAGTCCTAACATGTCGTGGCAAAAGAGTTTCTTACCTTATAGTAATAAGTGTTAAGACAAGCCAAAGCATTATTACACTACAACAAATCATCACTTGTGCCACGAATTATGCCACGGGAATACCAATTTCGTGGCATAATTTCATTTAGCCACGGGAAAAATGAACTATGATACATTACTTAAATAAGAAGAATAATTTATGCCACAGGTATTTTTTTTCGCGTGGCAAAGATCACACTTGTGCCACGAGTAGTACTTTTTCTGTGGCTAAAATCACAATGTGCCATGAGAAGTTCCTTTCCTATGGCAAGCTTAACATTTGTGCCACGAGTAGTTTTTTCTTGTAGCAAATTTTTCACTAATGTCACAAGTTATAATTTTCTTGTGACAAACATACACTTATGCCACAATTTTTGTTAAAATTCACTTGTTAATAAAATTAGGTGCCATTAATTAGTCATATTACTTCTTTTTTTCATTAGTTCTAAACTTGAAGATATTCCATCAGCACTAATTGATACAAAGTAGAACATTAAACATATATAATACAAATTAGAGGTCGAATATATTTATATTTCTAATACATACATAAATTTTCTTTATAAGTATGCTTGGGGTTTTTTTCCCACGCAATTTAATATCGCCAACAAATCACTAGTAGAAAATTTTCAAAAGATACCTAAGGAACACACTGGTTTTTAGGGCTGTATAGAGTGCGGTTTGGACCACACCAAACTGCAAACGAAACCACAATTTTGCGGTTTGGTGCGGATTGCGGTTTGAAATTGCGGTGCGGTTTTTTAAAATGATCAAACCGCGGTTTGCGGTTTGGTGCGGTTTCCAAAATTATTGAGACCAAATCGCACCTTAATGCGGTTTGCGATTTTTATACTATATTTTCATTAAAATTATATAAAAGAACTAAAATATATGAGCTAATTTTTGACTATAAGTTAATTAAAGGTTAATAAAAAGAGTTTAATATTTAAATTATCAACTAATAATTATAATATAAAATAAAATTTTTGTTTTTAAAAGAATAATTACAATTTTAATAAAATACGGTTAAACTACAAACTATACCGCATCTTGCGGTGCGGTTTGAAAAAAATTACAAACCGCACTTTTGCGATTTGGTGCGGTTTATGATCCAAACCGCACCGCGAACACCCTGCTGTTTTATGAAAACTCCGAACCCTAAAATAAAATAAAATAAATTAAAATTCCATAATATAAGAGATAAAATAATATTTTAGTTTTATTTTATTATTTGTTTTTTTTGAGGAATAGTTTTATTTTATTAGTTTGCCTTTGTATATGATCTATTTCTAATACACACATCAATATTTATTTATAAATATGTTTTTTTTAATCACTAGTTTACAACAATTACTAGTAGAGATTATTTTAAAGACACCTAAGGAAGACACTTATTGTATAAAATCTCAATCCCATCATCTATGTTATAAGTGCCATATCAGCAGTCAAGTAATAAGTCAATATAGACAATTATGGTTATTACTCGTACATAGTACACTTTTAATAACTGAAAAATGGAAAAATTATTTTCATTCAAAGATATTATTTCAAAAAATTTCAACAGAGAAAATAAATGAAATTTTAATATTATTTCCGTTTTCTAATTGATACTTGTGTATAACACCATTGCATTTAGGGATGTCAATGGGCCGGGGCGGGGCTAATGTTTGATTTCCCATCCCCATCCCCACCTAATATTTTCATCCCCATCCCCGCAGCGGGTCCAATTTTCATCCCCATCCCCGCCCCACTAGGTACAACTCCAAAACCATCCCGCCCCACCCCCCACTTGGATATCCATCCCCAACTATCCCCACTAAAGACCCGCCTAATCCCCACCCAAGATCAACCTAATATCCGTATCTCAAATACAAAATCTTACATAATTAATACTAATTATAAAATAAAACATTCTATACACATTTTTGTGTTATAATATAAGTGTCGTACAAAGTATCATAATTAATATTGTATTTCATGTAATTATTTTATAAATAGAATAAAAGTATGTAATTTTACTTTAAAAGATATATAGATGTGGGTATGAGGTGGGGATGGGGCGTGTACGAAGTGGGGCGGGGATGGGGCGGGTACAACTTAAAATCCACCCCCGCCCCATCACCCATGGCAGGTATGGTTTTTATCCCCATCCCCGCCCCACCACCCGCCAAACCGAGACCTTTCCCCGCCCCATTGGGGTGGGGATGGGGCGGGTCTCCTTCTTGACCCTCCCCGCTGACATCCCTAGTTGCATTCACAAATGACTACTACGAGTGATTGAGTGAACGAGTAAAAGTTTCACCAACAATTATTTTTTAATATTTAATTTTATTTTTTTAACGTTTTTTGTTTTAATCTATTGCATACAAGTTTTCTCAAATTATTTACGGAGTAATTTGTTACATAAAGTATAAAAATAACGGTAAATACAAGTTGATCTCCGAGATTTTCATAAAATGTTAATCTCGAGGCTAAAATCGTCAAGACAATATAAAATTGAGGGGTGAAATAGTCATTACAGCATTAACTTCCACTAACACTAACGAAGCAACTGTAATGTGGAATTTCACGAAAACAGTTAGCTGAGAACTCAAAACCCTAGTAGTGAGAAGGCGAGGGCGATACTTGAATCTTCATCGTGGTGGATGATTTCTGCTTCCTTCCACTGATTCTGAGCTCGCAATGTTGTGAACATTTTGTTGTTAGGTGACTATATCGAAACCCATGCTTGATTTGTGCTAAAGACGTTCGCTGTGCTTCAGCTGAGCTAGTAGTTTGTCGCTTTTAAGGTATGTACTAATGGCTATTAAGGGATGTAGTGTGGGATGAACTTTTACGTCAATCTGTCGTTTTAATTCTATTCAATTGTTGAATTTCTCCGTTGGTTTGCTCAATTACTCTACGCCGCAATTGAGGAGATGCTCAATTGTTGAAACGCTCAATAGCTCAATTTCTGAAATGCTCTATTGTTGAATTGTTCTATTTATGAAATGATGTAATGCTGAATTTCTGAAATGCTCTATTTCTGAATTTCTGAATTGCTGTATTGCTGAATTTCTTAAATGCTGTATTGCTGAAATGATCTATTGATGAATTTCTGAAATGATCTATTGATGAATTTCTGAAATGCTCTATTGCTGAAATTCTGAAATGATCTATTGTTGAATTTCAGAAATGCTATATTGCTGATTTTGCTGATTTTCTGAAATGGTCTACAGCTGAATTTGTGAAATGTTCTATTGAATGCATTACACACCTTATATGTTGAAACACTTTCAGGGGTCTTAATATTGGCCGAATTGGGGAAGAGTTCTCTCCCATTGGTGTAAGGGAATACAACTCTGTTTAATAATATACGACCAAATGGAGGCAATCAGTTTGACTAACTGTCTCTACATGGATTGATAAGCTGAACTGCAGTTTGTTGTACAAACCGTGGTCAATTGTTAATACATGTGTTCCCACCAATGGTAAATCAGAATAAATTTTTGGTTTGGATTGGTAATGATATTGTAAGATGTAATTCAATTGTGATACTGTTTAACAGGCTAAAAATCAAGAAAATCCTTTGGGGAAAGCTATTCGAAGTGAACACTTTTTGGTATGGTCTGGCTAAGTTGTTACTGTGTGTATTATTAAAAGGTTTGATATTTTGCTGAATTATTGAATTGAAATTTGACTCAAGGATGACTCTAGTAGCGTTGGTGGTCAAGTGAAGGGAATGGGGGAGGTTATCAAGAAACAAGGTGAAGTGTTTGGCAGGGTATGTATGTTTGTAGTGTTCTGTTGGTTAAAAAAATTTGAAGAATGAATTGTCTTTTTTGATCTTGCTTTTGTATCCCAATTTGTGCAGCCACCTAATATGAATTGCCGTATTGAGACTTTCTCTAGAATATGCCTCACCTTTGATGATAGAAGAACTCGTTGGGTTAATGAAATGGGGCTAGGTGGATTATTGACTGTTCCAACTAACATACACCTACCTCGTCAGTTGGGGTATTTGTTGATGACTCGTATTGATCCTCTGAACAAAGTTTTTATTGCTCCGGATGGTAAACAATTCAGGTTATCCGCTAATCAAGTGCATTGGGTATTAGGCATTCCCAACGGGGGCTTAATTGTTCCCACTGGTAAATCAAAGTCCTCATTGATGCATGAAAAGGTCATTAGAATCCAAGAAAATTATGGTGTACCAACTAGGACTAGGTCAAAGAAGGATTCAGGTGTAGTCTATACCTCTATAGGCATACCTGTGAATGCTAAAATGATGGAAAGGGTGGAGGGGAAATGGGAGGCACACGAGGAGGAGGAATTTAAGACACTTTTCTTGTTGTTGTCACTAGAAATGGTTTTATGTCCTACACAGTCTCATATGCTGGCTTGTGATTTATTACCTGCCCTGACTTGTGCCATGAATGCTGGCTCGTACAACTGGTGTGAATTAGTATTAAAAAAGTTGATGGAGAGTGTTGGGAGTTTTACTCGACGATTTTATTCTACTGGGGTTGCAGGTGGATGTGGTGGGTGTTCCATATTCGCAGTTGTATGTATTTTAATATTCAAATCAAGTCATTATATTTCTTGTTCTGATAATGGGTGTATCCTAACTATGATGGTTGTTCAATGTATTCTTACTATGATGGCTGTTCAATGTAGGTTTTTTTATCTTGATAGGTTAAATTGGTTTCCTGTGCAATGGGGTGAATTTCCCCGAATAAAGGTTTGGGACATGAATAAGCTTAGTATTGCCCTTAAACAAGATTGAATTGCGAGCGGAGGTGATTATGGAAAGTTGGGGGTTAGTTTACTCTAGTGTAATGATTTAATTTACTATATTTTCTTAATACAGTGGGGTTTTGAATTTGTGATATATTTACGTAGAGTTTAGATGTAGCATATGGTGTGATTCATCCAAAGGAATCTCGGGATAGTGATGGACCTTCCTCCATGACAAAAGTAATAATTTTTATTGTTTGATAACCTGTGTTGTTGTGGCTTCTAATTGTTGTTAACATGTGTCGTGAGTACACAAGGTGTGGCCCATCAGTTTGTTGGTCAACCTCTCGAGAATGGGCATAATCCTAATAAGCGTCGTGGTGCACCAAAGTGCTCTTTTCCACATCAAGTAAAAAGGCCTAAGCGGACTGGTATGAGGAGCTTTAAGGCAAGTTCACTTTCAAATGTTGTTCCATTTAATTCAACCAACCCTACTTACATTCCAAACACAGAAGTTCCTCAGTTCTGCCAATTACTGAGTGGTCTGTCCAGTTATTTCTCCGGGGGCACAACGACGTGGTAAGGTTATTAGTATATGGAATGTTATTTGAGGAGCGAGCAACTTGTATTTACCGTTATTTGAGGCGTTGTTATTTGTTATTTGATATCCTTGTTTGTGATGTCACTTTAAGGAATTTAACTTCGGAGTTGGTGTCTTTGTTAAGACGGGTTGTTTCTTGGGTAAGTTTTAAATACATGTGTACTTATGAAATTGTTATTTTCATTTTTACTCGACTGACAACAAACAAGCAGTTTCAGTTTCATAGTGCATTTGGCATGGAATTACATGAATCGCGGCAGAATTGCGATGAAATGGATGCAATTGCCCAGGTTAATGTTTTAAATGGTATTTTTTATTATTTTTGTGGAATTGAATGCAAGTCATATGTGCCTAAAGTTCCGAAGTACGGTTATGCAGACAGAGGTGATATTCTTTGCTGGTGGTGTGGAGGGTTTTAGTTTTCTTTTGCGTGCCCTAAATACTTTTCTGGATTCCCCACATAGTCAGTTCATGGGAATAGTGTCACAGGTTAGTTATAATTTATTTAATTTTTCCAGTCTTTATTGCTTCTTTTTTAATCAATCATTGAACGCAAAGAACAATTCATCAGATGCATGTCCAAGATGTCGTTGATATGCCTCGTAGAAATTGTACTTGGCTTGTAGAAAAATTTGGAGAGCCAACACATTTGTGTTTGTTGCGTGTCGGCTATCACTCACCCTCCATTCGACTAATAAAAACAGTTGTGAGTTAGATCAATCTACAACCTACAATGTGTGCTGCCAGAAAGAAAGAAAGGAAGGCATGTATTTAATATTTCTAATTTTTTTTTTCGTTTTGGCTTGTCTTTTCAGGGCGGTGGTTATTCGAAGCAGTTGTATGCCGCATTACATGAGGACTGGTTCAAACACCTACCTTACAACTGTGTAACCCGCAACGTTGTGGCAATTTCTAAGTAGTTATATAAATTTTTCTCAGCCAGTAGAAACATCAGGTGTGTATGATTTAGGCAATAATTTCATAGTTCCATACAAGGCTGTATTTGTTTGAATGTGAATATTATTCTATGTCATAATATGCGTATTGTAATTTTTTTATGTGAAAAATATGGATTGTGAAAATTATAAATTGTTAAAATTATTCTATCTACTTAGTTTATATGGATTGTGTTTTGATCTATTTACTCATTTTTTATCTATCTACCTGAATTACTGTAGGCATGATTTATCTAACCAAGTTTGGCAATCAAGTTTGCCTTTATTCCATGTTTTCAATGGACTTATTTGTACATGGGCATGGACTTATTTAGTAGGCCCATGTTCAGTATGCAATTTGTTTGATAGTGTATTATTCCATGTTTTCAATGGACTTATTTGTGCTTGGACTGGACCTGATTCCATGTTCAGTATGGACTTTGTTTGTCAGTGTTTTATTGATTTGGTTATTCATTGTTTTAGGACTTGGACTTATTTTGACAGTCTTTTTGGACTTATTTTCACAGTGTTTTAGGACTTGGACTTATTTTCACAGTGTTTTAGTGTAACATCTACATCTATATGAAACTCACTGAAAGAACATGCATCTTAAAGTAACAATGTAGGAACATGCATCTTAAAGTAACAATGTACTTGTCATTTAAAAGAGCTAGAATACATTTGATAATACATATCATAACACCTAGAGATAAGTTCACTACTAGACCAACTACTACTATTGGGCCTGATCCATACTACTACTGGGCTTCATAAATAATACTACTGGGCTTCATAAATAATACTACTCGGCCTGATCCATACAAAAGTGGCCTATCCATACTACTGGGCCTGATTCCATACTACTAAACAAATTCCATACACAAAAGGGCCTACACAAAAGGGCCTCATAAGTGCCAACACAAAGTCCACACAAAAGGGCCTCAAAAGAGCCAACTATAACTCCAGCTCAACATTTAAATCTTCCGGCCAAGAGTCCCAACCCACCCCTAGAAGGATTTAATTCTTTGGATATGCGTAAACATAGTCGAAGTTCTTGATACCAGCATCACCAATGGTTTGACGTCTTGACAACCTCCTGTCTTGGTGGATCAAAGTCAAGCTCTTCGGGTCCTTGTTGATTTCGGCTCTCCATTTCTTGAACAATTTTTGCAGCTTGAAAGAGAGCTTCCCATACACCTTTAACTGATTTGGTGGAGTGCAAGTGTTCTTGATGTAGAACAACTTAGCACCGGCATTCATATTATGCGAAGGATTCTGCATTAATAATGTGCTTATGTTAATATAAAGCGTAAACAACTCTATATGCTTACTATAAACCGTCTAAAAATTAGATAACTGTAAATATACTATGAATACCACGGCATGGGCGTATATTATATCTCCGGTTTGAACTCTAGCCCTAACAACAGTATCAGTGGGAGCAATTGCCCACCCATTCTTCTTGAGAATTATGTTCTGTGTTGACAGATCCAACCGGGAAGCATAATCCGCACACACCTCCTTGAATGTTTCATCTTCACTGACTTCATAGACCACACCATGGTCACCACGTTGTCTACTCCTAACAACAATTGTGTGGTTGTTGGGACCACCTACTTAAGTTATGTTAGGGTCTCTTTCCTTCTTCGTTGCCTCAGCCAAAGCAAAGCCAGCAGCTAATTCCTTCCTCTCTTTGTAAGACATGGCGGGGGGTACTCCATACAGCTGCTCCATTATCCTCAATGAAGCATTTCGCGTTACATTCCATACCCTTAGATTTATTTCCTGACGAGGAAGTCTGTTACAAGAACGCTTCTTTTTCGGGATTTTGGTTGTTGTGATGGCTTCCGACAGAGAGAGAGGACTCATTAGGGGCTTTGATGGAAGTGGTGGACATTTTTTGGATGGAGAGGGAGACTGTGGACAATTTTTGTAACCCGAGTTATGATTTTTTTTGGATAGCTTCATTAACCTTCCCCCAAGACATGAAGTAAACCTAAGACATGAAGTAAACCTACCACCACAATGCTTATTCTTTGCCATTTGAACTTTTGGAGTTATGGTTTTCCCACCATCTTCTTATATAGAATGACTCAACTAATGATAATAATACACATGGGCCAAATTTTGGCGAGAGATTTCCCTAATGTTCATGTGTAAGAGCCAAATTCTTACCTAGGATATTGGTCCTACAAGTAAGCACATTTCCATGTAAATAACAACATGTTTCAACTAATACCATGTTTCAACTTTTTTAATCAAGGGTTTAATAAAAAAATTAAAAGCAGAATAACGTATTTTTTGGGAGTGTGATTATGATATTATCTTCAACTTTGGATTTTGATTATTGATTTTTGATTGATAGCCAACCAGCCATATTAATAATTAGCCAATTAGCCAACTTTGGATTTTGATTAATGATTTTTGATCGATAGCCAATTAATGATTATGTTTATCAGTGTTTTTGATTCATTATGTACATAAAAATAGTAAATATAGCTTCCTATACAACACAAACCATATTTCCTAAACAACACAAGCCACATTGCAAGCATAAGACAAATTAGTGAACACAAATTATTCATATAAAAAATAATGACATAGGGACTGGTAAAAAATTGATGTGATGTGACTTATCAAAAATAAAAAATCACAGAGACCAATGCTTCCAGCTGAACTTGAACCATTGCTGACCCAATAGTTCTACAATTATAAATAATAATCACAAGGCAATGGTTTTACCCATAGGATAAAACTAGCTAAGTTAACTCCCGTGCCATGCACGGTAATAATTAGACTTAATAACAAAAAATGTAAAGAATGATGTTAATTTAAAAATAATTTACCCCAAAAAAAATTGATGTAACAAAATAATAGGTTTTTGTTTTTTTTTAATGAAAAAAAGACTATTATTTTGTTACAACTATTTTTTTTTTTGGTAAATTTATGATACCAAATTATTTTCTTCTATTTTTAATTAAAATAAATTTTAATTTGGAGGGAAAAAATAAATTATTATTAAAAAAATTTATCTATTTTTATTTAAAATAAATTTTCAATACCTTAATTTTAATCTATATATGTTACTGTAGTTATAACTAAAAGATTCCTAGTAAATATGTGTTAAAAATAAAATGGAAATAAGTATTATTGTAGGTTAAAAATTAGAAGTCATACAAATTTGGCAAAAAAAAAAAATTAAAAAAATAAAGAAATAAAAAAGCGGGAAATTAGGGTTCGCTTTTAGTATAGGTTAATTGATTGATTTTAGCAATTATCTAAAGACTGATAATAAAAAGTGGTACGGTAATTAATTATGGACAGTAAATAATTATTAATATAATGTGGTACAATAAACCCTAAACCCTAAAACCTAAACCTCTAAACCATAAACCCTAACCCTAAAACCCTAACTCCTAAATCATAAAACACGATAAACACTACACCCTAACCTATAACCCTAAACCCTAAATCATAAAACTGTAAGCCCTAAACCCTAAACCCTAAACCTCAATAAACCCTAAACCCTATCCCGTAAACCCTAAACCCTAACCCTAACCCTAAACCCTAAACCCTAACCCTAGATCCTAAATTCTAAATCATAGACCACGAAAAACCCTATCCCCTGAACCCTAAACCCTAAACCCTAAACCCTAACTCTAAAACCGTAAACTCTAAACCCTAAACCCTAACCCTAACCCTAACCCTAAAACCCTAACCCTAAAACTTTAAAACCTTAAAAAATAAATCACAATACATAAACCCTAATCACCTAAATCCTAAAACTATATAAACCTTAAACCCTACAACCTAAAACCTAAACCCAAAAACTCAATAATCACTAAACACAATATACCCTAAACCCTAAACCCTAAACCCAAAAACTCATTAACCACGATATAAACCCTAAACCATATAACCTAAAACCGTAAACCCACAAAGTCACTAAACCCTAAACCCTAATACTGACTTAACCCTAAACCCTAAACACGAAACCCGAAACGAACCCAAAACCCAAAACCCTAAACCCTAATACTCACTAAACCCTAAACCCTAAACACGATACCCGAAACGAACCCAAAACCCTAAACCCTCAACCCTAATACTGACTAAACCCTAAACCCTAAATCCGATTCGAAACGAACCCAATACCCTAAACCCTAAACCCCTAACATTTAAACCCTAAACCTGAACCCTAAATCCTAAATCATATACCACGATAAACCATATACCGTATAAACCATATTTAACCCTAAACTCTTTGATACCTAAAAATCTAAACCCTTAACCATAAACAACCATGTATCATACACTATTACTAAACCCTAAACACTCTGAACCCTAAACCAAAACGGTTTTGGTACCATTTCCAATCAATTGTTACCAGGTATGGTTATGGGTATTGGTCACCAAAGTAACCGTTACCCAATCCGATTCGATTAGCTTTTTCCCTACTTAAATCTAAACATTTACTTTACTTTATAATCAGTTCATAATATCAATGATTAGTAATATTATTTAAATTAACTCAGAATAACTACATAGTTAAGTTTAAATATCATTATTTAATATCTAATTAGGTATATGCGAAAATAAACCACAATCAACGGCAATCTGTGGTGGACTTAGATAATCGACGGCTGAAAATTATCCACAGACATAGATTGCCAGCGTGGCTTACATGTGATGGACTAAGATAATCAACGGGTGAAATATGTTGACCTTATTTGCATTGGATTGCTAGCATGGACCTGAACATCATCCTTATACTCAAAGCCGTATATCAATTTGTTGTGATAGGTACTACTAAATTTCAGGTTTTAACACATCTTTCCATTTCATTAATTCAATGTTAAAATAAAAATTAAAGCTGTATCATATATTTCGCAGCTGTTTATATTTCTGTAATATTTTGATCAATTTTATTTACAGAAATTTATGTCACGTTGTTTGAATTTAAAACAAAAATATTTTTAGTTAATAAGATAATGAATTCGTAGTCTTGTTTTTTAAAATTTAAATCATAATTATAATAAATTTATTTGTTATTAGTAAGACTTTGATTATTTAAAAAAAAAAAATTAAAAAAAAAATCAATCAATCACAAAGTGATTTTTATTAACATCACATTTTTTTCTGTAATGTTATAAGTCATGACTACCTAATAATAATTCGCATAATACATTGAAATATATTGTAATTTACCAAACTATTCGATATATTTCATTATAAAATATATTGTAATTCAAATCGATTCATGTAATAGAAAACGTATTTTTATTTAACCAAATTAATGACATTATGTATTGTCATTATATATTCAGCTTGTTTGATACAAATAAAAAAAGTAATTTATATAGTGCATGAGGTGCAAATTTGTTGTTATCCTAAATGAGTTGTAAGCCGATGTAATCCTATTTCAAAATTGTGTTCAACGTCTCCTCAACTCAGCCAAACTCTATACATATTCCTTGAAAATGAAACCTACCATCTAGCTTCTAGGTTTTATCACTAGTAGAAAAAAAGCATTAGGCACCCCCCATATGGCACCGGTTCAGCCTAAACCGGTGCCCAAAACCGGTCTAGAATTGGGCGGCTTTTTACCAAAAGAGAAAAGGCACCGGTTCAGCCTGAACCGATGCCAAATATAAAAAAGGCACCGGTTTGAACCGGTGCCATTCGAACCGGTGCCAAATTCAAAACAAAAAAAAAACCGCGTATTTTCCTCTTTTCTTCCTCTCTTTCTCTTTCCTTCCCTTCATTCGTTCATCCCTTCTTTCGTTCTCACTCAGAGTAGTCGTGCCTCCACCTTTTCCCTCCACCACATCCGCCACCTTCACCGGCGCTTTCAGGTGCCTAAACCACCACCGTGAATCTCCCTGCCCTGCCCTGCCCTCCACCGCCTTTCTCTGTGCGAAACAAACAACAACAGTACAGCTGCAGCGCGCACCGCCTCCACCTCCACCAGCGCGCACCGCCTCCACCTCCACCAGCGCGCACCGCCTCCACCTCCACTAGCGTGCACCGCCTCCACCTCCACCAGCGCGCACCGCCTCCACCTCCACCAGCGCGCACCGCCTCCTCCACCAGCGAGGGTCTTTTCATTCTCTCATCCCCTTAGCTTCTTCCACCTCCAACTAACTAATTTAGGGTAAGTTCATCTTTTCAAGTTAATGGGTTCATCTTATTTTAGATTAAAATTGTGCTTAGATTGTATATGAAATGCAAAGAAAATTAATGGGTTCATCTTATTTTAGATTAAAATTGTGCTACATTGTTGGGATTAAAAGTTGTATGTTTGTGCTACATTGCTGGCTGTGAAATTTGTTTATGATGCCTTGTTTTGGGGAGTTTGGTTTTTGATAATTGAATCAGTTTAAGGATTTATTACTGAATCAGTTTAAGTTCATCAGTTTGGTTTTTGATAATTGATCCTCGATTGATAATTGATAATTTGTATGTTTTAATGTGTATATTAGTGACCTTGCTTCTAATTAGTTGTGATTAAATTAGAGAATTGTGCATAAATTAGAGAAATAGTGATATTGCCACTTAATTAGTTGTGAATAAATTAGAGAATTGTGAATACATTAGAGATTTGTGAATATATTAGAGAATTAGTGACGTTGCTAATTTTTGTTTTTTTTAATATATAGATTCATATGTGAATTGAAGCAAGAGTTTAATTAGCTTGAGGACTACGTACATATATATTGAGCTCAAGTGGGTATTTGCTATATTGGTATGACTACTAAACTTTACTTAGCTATATTTCTTTCTATTCATCCATTTAATAAAAGTTTATTCATGAAATTGCAACTTGTGTATTGTTTAATTGCAAATAAATACAACAATATATAGAATACTTGAATTGCATCATCATACGCCTAGATACCCGTTCAAGGCTTTCTCATTAGGAGAAAGTCTTGAATAGTCCCCGGTTGGGACTGTTCTTGAATGTGTACTCTCACTTAGGTGGTGAATGTATGTTTTCTTTTCGATTTTAAGGAAAATCTCGGCTTACCATTTCCTCACTATGTTCTCTGGGTACATATGTGGGTAATTAATTATCTACATCGTGTACTTGGAGAACTAGGGGGAAATGCTGCCGGATTTTCCTTAAAATTGGAAAGTTGACATACATTCACTAGTGAGAGTAGACATTCAAGGATGGGTTAGGTTGGAGTGATAAGGACCCTTTGGAAACATGCATTTTTTCACTATATGAATGGCATATTCACGTTTTGTACTTGAATTTGATTTACATAAAATATGTAGCACTTACACATTATAATTATATGGTGCTATATATATGTTTAGAGACAATTTACTAAATGGAGAAGGATCGTGGTTGGATGTATGGTAGACGCGATACATTGGAATTTTGGAATGGGGTTCAAGAGTTTTGTGAGAGGGCTTTAGCTTATCAACGCACACTGGGAGGCAAAGGCCTTTATTGTCCTTGTGTTGATTGTAATTGTGTGAATGTGGTCGATAGTGTTGAAATCATTAGAGATCATGTATTATGTCGTGGGTTTAGGCAATTTTACCATGTGTGGATTTGGCACGGAGAAAGTGGAGAGTACAGTGGGGATCTTGATCGGAATGATGTGCGTGTTAGAAGCACTGAGATTCATGTGGACGAGGAATACGAGAATGATGAGTATATTGTTGATAATGGTGAGGATGGAGCCGATGAAGATCAGGCGGATGAGGTCGAGGATGAACAAGTGGATGAGATGTTGCAAGGTGTTGAAGGTGAAGTGTTTGAATTATTATCGGAGGCTTCCAAAAAGCCTTTGTATCCCGGGTGCAAAAAATACTCCAAACTATCGGCCGTGCTAACACTTTTCAACATTAAGTCGAAGCATGGGTGGACGGACATCAGTTTTACTTCTTTGTTGACCGCATTAAGTGATATGTTGCCTGATGGGAATGAAATTCCTAAGTCTTATTATTACGCAAAGAAGCTCATGTGTCCCTTTGGTTTGGAGTATAAGAAGATACATGCATGTCCTAATGACTGTATTTTGTATCGAAATGAGTATGAAAAACTGCAGGAGTGTCCACGATGCAAGCGGTCGCGGTACAAGCGCATGAGTTGCAATCCTGGCACGGAGGGACCTCCTGCTAAGGTGTTGTGGTATCTTCCCATTATTCCAAGGTTTAAGCGTCTGTTCTCAATACCAAAAGACGCTAAAAACTTGAGGTGGCATGCAGAGGGAAGAAAGAAAAACAGAATGCTGAAGCATCCAGCTGACTCTCCACAGTGGAAGAACATTGATTTGAAGTTTGAGGAATTTGGTAATGAAGTCAGAAATTTAAGGCTTGGGTTGTGCACGGACGGGATGAATCCATTTGGCACTCTTAGTACCCAACACAGCACATGGCCGATACTTTTAGTGATTTATAATTTGCCTCCTTGGCTGTGCATGAAACGTAAGTATGTAATGCTTTCATTGCTAATAACTGGTCCTAAGCAACCTGGAAACGACATAGATGTTTACCTTGCGCCACTTATTGACGACTTGAGAAAGATGTGGGACGAAGGGGTTTCCGTTTTCGATGCTCATCAGAACGAGATGTTCACATTGCGTGCAGCCCTTATGTGGACCATGAATGACTTCCCTGCATATGGCAACTTGTGTGGGTACAAGGTCAAAGGGAAAAAAGCTTCTACATAACCATAATAACTATCATGCATATACTTTACTATACACTAATATTGTTTTATGATTGCTTTGACAGGTGCTTATATCTCATGGCGGACGATCATGATCCTCGTTTGGTAGAGGACATTGACGATGATGAGTATGAGGACGAGTACGAGGATGAAGACTCCGATGATAGTGATGCTCCTTATGATGTGAATAAGGAGGATGACTTGGGTGAGCCAGAGGATCAGGCTCAAGAGGAGTTCGAGCGTAGGCTTGACGATTTTGAAAAGTTAGCTGAACGTGCACCGGCCATTGAAAATACAGCACGTGAGATTGTTGGTGAGAACCCGACTCCTGAAAGTCAAGGCCAAGGACAAGATGAAAACAACATAGGTGGTGGAGGGGGGGAAAAGGCACCGGCTGAAAGAAAAACAAGGGGTCCGACGAGAAGCTTTAAGAAACCGGACGGTCCCATGGTCTTGGAGTATGACAACAAAGGCCAACCCGGGCCCAAATGGCGTCGACAATATGCTAATCAAGTTGGCTTATGTTCGCGGAAAATCCCCATTACACTTGTAATGCGGCAAGTACCTCCGGGTTTGATTCAAGCATTTTGGGATGATACAAGGGTAAGTGTGTTTTTGGCACATTTAGACAATTTAAGATACCTTAACCTTATGATTGTTTTTAAATAGAAACCAATAATCGGTTTTAATTTGTGCTTGCAGAGGAAGTTTTCTATTCCTAATGATCCCGAGAAGAAAAAGGTGTTTGTCTCTTTATTAGCGGAAAGATTCAGAGGCTTTAAGACCAAGTTGACTAATCGGTGGATCCATAAGAAGAAGAAGGTGCAAACAAAGAAGAAGAATGCCAAAGAGGATAACCGTCTCCCGTGGCAAATATGGCCGACCGTGTCAAAAGATGATTGGGAAGAGTTCGTTAGAATGAAGAGTCAAAAGAAAGCCATTGTAAGTTTGTGTAAATCTGATGTCAATTGAATAATAGCTTGACACTTTTTGTATTAATGAGACTAACATTTTTTGTTTTGTAGGAACTTCGAGAGCAAAATCAAGCGAATGCAGAAAAGAAGGAATACGTCTATCGTATGGGTCCTAAGACTTTTGCTGAAAAGAGACCTGAGTGGGCCGCTTCGGGTTTATACCCTAAAGCGCTTCTAGTGGCATCGAAGGAAC
This sequence comes from Chenopodium album, assembly GCF_948465745.1. Classification (NCBI taxonomy): domain Eukaryota; kingdom Viridiplantae; phylum Streptophyta; class Magnoliopsida; order Caryophyllales; family Amaranthaceae; genus Chenopodium; species Chenopodium album. Next base: position 70,045,128 of record NC_137834.1, read on the forward strand.
CCTCTAGTTCCACGATCACTACCTTGGTGAGTCGTGCCGGTGATTTCTTTTGTTCTCTCCATTCGTTTGATAAGAAAACCGGAAAATGGTTCATCAAGGGTCCGGAAGCTAAAAAACTGGCGGATAAGCTAGTAAGTTACCTATGAATTGTTGAAATTAAGTCACTTTTGCATCTAACCATTAACTGTTTTACTGACCTCATTTTTCCTTATGCTATAGCTTGAGCACACTCAAGAGATGGTGGAGGGCAAATTTGAACCAAGTATTGAGAATGACCCTTTCACCATGGCTTTGGGAAGGCCATACCATCCAGGACGAGTAGTAGGTTCGGGAGGGTCATTGCTTGGATGGAATAAGGTGATGGGTCCCGAATACACAAAATCGGGTACATCTCGAGCCAGTGTTAACTCACCGGGGGAGTTGGATGCCAAGGTGGCATCAATTAAGGAACAAGTACGCAACGAGTTAGTTGGTGAATTTAATGCTTGGGCGAAGCTGATGAACTTACCGACTTTGCCGTTCCTCACGAGTACCCCGGTTGACTCATGTTCTGAACCAAAAGGACAAGGAGAAGGTGATAGACATGGAGGAGATGAGATACGTGGTGAAGATGTGTCACCTCAGGTAAAATCAACTGGGTTATTAAAAGTTTTAAAATACCGAGTTAATTGAGATTTTAGGTGCAATAATTGATGTACTGTTGTAGGTTCCTACTCCTACACATGCGGACTCGAGGGAGCTTGAAAATCCAACACCGCATGAATTTCCAGAGTTACAGGTAATTTGTAACCCTCTACCTTAATGAATTTTGTTATATCTATGTTGTTGTAAAAGTCCTACTTAACTATCTTCTTTTTATATATTTACTTGTGTAGGAAGACACCCGGTGTGCACTTCTAGCCCCGGGGCATGCAAATAGTACCGTGTTGAGTTTGGTGGCGTATGGTAGTGCCCAACCGACGACGGGTGCTACGGCGGGGCCACATCATTACTCTGTTGGGATCGATTCAGTGGTTGCGGGGTTCGAAGACATCCCACTACCCGTACCGATAGAGGAGGTTGAGATAACAGCACTTTGGCAAGCTGTAGGTAGCTTCGTTGATTGGCCACGTGCATGGGTGAAGTTGATTAATAAGGAGGTAAATTAGCTACTCACTTGACTATTTCATCATTTCATCAAAAAGTAGACATTTTGAGCCGAAATGGCTACTTACTTGCCTTTTTTCTTCATTTCTCAACTTAAAAACTTCTTGCATCTCAAAACAACTCATAATCACATATTTATAAGTGTTTGTCATTTCAAATTACATAAAAATCACCAAGTTCTAAGTTTTTGGGTCAAATTCATAAAAAAAGCCATTTTGAGCCGAAATGGCTACTCACTTGCCTATTTTCTTCATTTCTCAACTTATAAACTCCTTGCATCTCAAAACAACTCATAATCACATATTTATAAGTGTTTGTCATTTGAAATTACATAAAAATCACCAAGTTCTAAGTTTTTGGGTCAAATTCATAAAAAAAAGCCATTTTGAGCCGAAATGGCTACTCACTTGCCTATTTTCTTCATTTCTCAACTTATAAACTCCTTGCATCTCAAAACAACTCATAATCACATATTTATAAGTGTTTGTCATTTCAAATTACATAAAAATCACCAAGTTCTAAGTTTTTGGGTCAAATTCATAAAAAAAAGCCATTTTGAGCCGAAATGGCTACTTACTTGCCTTTGTTCTTCATTTCTCAACTTATAAACTCCTTGCATCTCAAAACAACTCATAATCACATATTTATAAGTGTTTGTCATTTCAAATTACATAAAAATCGCCTAGTTTTTCATTTTTTTTTTTTTAAAAAAATAAGCAACTTCCGCCGCACCGGGAGACCCGAGGGAGCCGCCCCCGCTGCCGGAACAGCAAAGGCAGCCCCAACGAGGCCACAGCAGCCCCGACAGGTGGCTGCCAGACTGCTGCAGCCTCGGCAGCAGCCTGCCTGGGCTGCTGCAGCCTCGACAGGCGGCTGCCATGGCTGCTGCAGCCTCGGCAGGTGCTGCTACAGCCATGGCAGCCGCCTGTCGAGGCAGCAGCAGCCCAGGCAGGCTGCTGCCAAGGCTGCAGCAGACTGGCAGCCACCTGCCGTGGCTGCTACAGCCTTGGCAGCCACCTGTCGGGGCTGCTATGGCCTCGGCACGGGCTGCCTTCGCTGTTCCGGCAGCGGGGGCGCCTCCCTCGGGTTTCCCGGTGCGGCTGCCGTTGCATTTTTTAAAAAAAAAATATTTAAGCAATTTTCATCATTTCATCAAAAAGTAGCCATTTTGAGCCGAAATGGCTACTTACTTGCCTTTTTTCTTCATTTCTCAACTTAAAAACTTCTTGCATCTCAAAACAACTCATAATCACATATTTTTAAGTGTTTGTCATTTGAAATTACATAAAAATCACCAAGTTCTAAGTTTTTGGGTCAAATTCATAAAAAAAAGCCATTTTGAGCCGAAATGGCTACTCACTTGCCTATTTTCTTCATTTCTCAACTTATAAACTCCTTGCATCTCAAAACAACTCATAATCACATATTTATAAGTGTTTGTCATTTCAAATTACATAAAAATCACCAAGTTCTAAGTTTTTGGGTCAAATTCATAAAAAAAAGCCATTTTGAGCCGAAATGGCTACTCACTTGCCTATTTTCTTCATTTCTCAACTTATAAACTCCTTGCATCTCAAAACAACTCATAATCACATATTTATAAGTGTTTGTCATTTCAAATTACATAAAAATCGCCAAGTTCTAAGTTTTTGGGTCAAATTCATAAAAAAAAGCCATTTTGAGCCGAAATGGCTACTTACTTGCCTTTTTTCTTCATTTCTCAACTTAAAAACTTCTTGCATCTCAAAACAACTCATAATCACTTATTTATAAGTGTTTGTCATTTGAAATTACATAAAAATCACCAAGTTCTAAGTTTTTGGGTCAAATTCATAAAAAAAAGCCATTTTGAGCCGAAATGGCTACTCACTTGCCTATTTTCTTCATTTCTCAACTTATAAACTCCTTGCATCTCAAAACAACTCATAATCACATATTTATAAGTGTTTGTTATTTCAAATTACATAAAAATCACCAAGTTCTAAGTTTTTGGGTCAAATTCATAAAAAAAAGCCATTTTGAGCCGAAATGGCTACTCACTTGCCTATTTTCTTCATTTCTCAACTTATAAACTCCTTGCATCTCAAAACAACTCATAATCACATATTTATAAGTGTTTGTCATTTCAAATTACATAAAAATCGCCAAGTTCTAAGTTTTTGGGTCAAATTCATAAAAAAAAGCCATTTGGAGCCGAAATGGCTACTTACTTGCCTTTGTTCTTCATTTCTCAACTTAAAAACTTCTTGCATCTCAAAACAACTCATAATCACATATTTATAAGTGTTTGTCATTTCAAATTACATAAAAATCACCAAGTTCTAAGTTTTTGGGTCAAATTCATAAAAAAAAGCCATTTTGAGCCGAAATGGCTACTTACTTGCCTTTGTTCTTCATTTCTCAACTTATAAACTCCTTGCATCTCAAAACAACTCATAATCACATATTTATAAGTGTTTGTCATTTCAAATTACATAAAAATCGCCAAGTGCCTATTATAAGTGATTGTGAGTTGAAACTTATTATTTCCCAAACTATTTCAGATTTCCAGTGGAAGCAAAACTTCAAAGAGAAAGAGGGTGGAGAAGCCTAAAAGAATTGATCAACCTAAGAAGAAGCTTAGTGAACAACAGTCCAAGAGTGAACAAGCGTCGAAGTTGCACTCTTCGAAAGGTTCACCCATGCCAGCTACTCCAATTGTTGAAGACATTGTTCTTCAATCGCTCTCTACTGACATGACCTTTCTTCACAACCGTGCTTGTTATTTGGTCGATCCCATGAAAGTTGCACTTCCTAAGGCAATGTTCCACTATGATGAGGATGCAATTGCATGGATCAGCAAAGAAGATGTGAAGGAATTTCTGCGTGGTGCAAAGCTTAACATTTCCCTCATTCAAACATTCATGAGGTAACTTCAATGCCTACATAAAGTTCATACTTTTTTCAAGTTATTCAAATTGATGGTGATTATCCTACATCTGATAAATTAATCAATGTTCATGCACGCAGAGCACTACAGGAGCACTTAACTGACACTGATTCTCCGTGTAAAGTTGGGTGGTTATGCCCCGAGCAGTTATCCACTACTAAAATCATAGGCAACCCCCATGACGTGTTGTACTATGTTGAACAAAGTATAAGGGAATCAACGCGTGCGGGAGACAAGTTCATATTCGCCCCATGTTATAGAGAGTATGACTAACCATGTCAAATTCAATCGATTTGGCCTCATTATATGTTGACTCCTAAATATTAATTACCTTGTCTATTGTGAACTTATGTAGGGAGCATTGGAGCCTCATGGTGATTTGTAATTCCACTAACACAATTTATCACCTTGATTCAGCTCGATCATCGGAGAAGTGGCTCGTGAAGTCTATATTGCAAAAGTAAATATATATAGCAACCTATAGTGATGATTATTGCTAATAATAACTAATTTAGTAATCATACGACTAATCAAATTTGATTGTATTTTTTATACTACAGTGTTATGAAGAAGCTACATTGTCGTGCTCCAAAGGGTCCAACATGGAAGACACCGTTGGTAATTTACATGATATTATTGTGATTATCTTGAAAATCTATGGTAGTAAATATTTGCTCATTTCCTTTGCATGTTTCACTGATGTGATTTGTTTGTCATATGCTAGTGCGCACAACAAGAGAATGGAGTTGATTGTGCTTTGTATGTGATGAGATTCATGCTTGACATTGTGACTAATTGTACGGACACTCAACAGCTTGATGAGGTAAGTCCTAAAATTTCTTGAAATGCTATATTGATGTGATTTCTAGCCTTAGACACCTAATATTATCCAACAATGACATGTTATGAGAAACAAAAAGGCTATTTCACAAGAAAGGTAGAAAATGGGTTGAATAGAAGTCATATGGGCCATATTAGGGCCATTTTGTGATAATATGCTCTTTTGATGTGATTTCTTTCCTTATACACCTATAACTAGATAATATTGACATGTTATGAGATAAATAAAGTTCATTTAATAAGAAATGTAGGAAATGGGCAAAGTAAGGTCATATAGGCCATATTCGGGCCATTTTGGGTAAAAACCGTCATAAACCTTAATAAAATGCTCTCCTATACAATTTTAGGGCTTACACACATACAACTACCCAACATTGACATGTTATGAGAAAGAAATAGTTCATTTGATAAGTAATGTAGAAAATGGGCTACATAGAAGTCATATAAGCCCTATTTGGGCCATGTTGAGTAAAATGCGTTGTTGAACTTCTTGAAATGCTATATTGATGTGATTTATAGCCTTAGACACCTAATATTATCCAACAATGACATGTTATGAGAAACAAAAAGGCTATTTCACAAGAAAGGTAGAAAATGGGTTGAATAGAAGTCATATGGGCCATATTAGGGCCATTTTGTGTTAATATGCTCTTTTGATGTGATTTCTTTCCTTATACACCTATAACTAGATAATATTGACATGTTATGAGATAAATAAAGTTCATTTAATAAGAAATGTAGGAAATGGGCAAAGTAAGGTCATATAGGCCATATTCGGGCCATTTTGGGTAAAAACCGTCATAAACCTTAATAAAATGCTCTCCTATACAATTTTAGGGCTTACACACATACAAATACCCAACATTGACATGTTATGAGAAAGAAATAGTTCATTTGATAAGTAATGTAGAAAATGGGCTATATAGAAGTCGTATAGGTAATATTTGATTAAATACATATTTTTTGCCTAATTAATTATTTTTAAAATAATGTTTTTGTATTTCAAGTTTTGCAAGGTCCAAAAGGATGGTCCGTTGACAATCAAGGAGCTTAATGAAGTTCGTGACATGTTGGCGTCTTTCATCACCTTCAACATGTAAATGGCACGCATTGTAATTGTAAATTATTTATGTTAACTTTTGAACTATATATAACTTATTATTCATTATATATGTGTACTTACTATTATTTGTATATATGTAAGCAACTTTTTTTTTTTTGTATTGCGTTTGGGAATATTTATATCTATATATATATATAATTGAATTCTTGTATCTAATATTATTTTTGTATATAATAATTAATAATATTATTATTAGTTATTATAATAATAAAATTATTAATTATTATATTTAATATAATTGCTGGAATTACAGGGTATTATTATTGCAGGTTTTTTGTAAAAAATATTATTGCACGATGGAAAAAAAAAAAAAGAAAAAAAAATATATATATACAAAAGGCACCGGTTAGGCAGGAACCGGTGCCTAAACTATCCACCACCCAAAAAAAAAATGGCGGGAGAGCAGTATTAGGCACCGGTTAACCGGTGCCTATTCCACCCTATGACACCGGTTAACCGGTGCCTATTAATCACTATGGCACCGGTTTTGAACCGGTGCCAAATATGGGGTTTTTGGCACCCCTCAAATAGGCAGCGGTTCAAACCGGTGCCTTAGACCGGGTTTGAACCGCTGCCTAATGCGTTTTTTCTACTAGTGTATCCAATTCCTTGAAAATGAAACCTACCATCTAGCTTCACGATGCCAAAGGACAATGTAGGTTGAGCCTACAGTTAAGCAATTTCAGTCTACAATCCCTGAAATATTGTTTGTTTTGAGTTGACTACACATGTGGACGTGTGGTTATGTTAGTTGTTTCATTTGTATTTTTCCTACTTATTCAACTTACCTTTATTTTTTTTCGTCCTATTCACTTATACCTAATTACCTATTAATAGTTTCATTCAACTTACCCTTTTTCATTTTTTCGTCTTACTGACTGCATTAAACATATTATTAGTTTCAAATTTTTAATTAGTGTTAAATTTTTTTTAGGTGGGTAAATGTATTGGATGGAAATTACATCAGAAATGACATAGGCACCTAGTAGAGTCTTGGAAACTTGGCCATACCTAAAACTTGCAAAGAGTTATTGTATTGTGCGCCTGTCGAATACTATATTCAGTTGGCTTGCATTCCTAATATGACTTGATTTGACTACACATTGCATCCAGCCATCCACTACCCTTTAACCAAAAAATGTGTTACTTGCAATCAAAGGTTGGACAAGGCAAATGACTGTATTTTGTCTCAGATGTTTAATAATAATCATTACACTTTGTCTTTTATGTGTTGAGCTACTGGTTTACTAATCCTCTGATCTTATAAATTAGTTATTTAATGTCTTCAATTACGGAGAAATAACTCAAATAATAGTCTAAGTCATTTATAAATAATACATTAATCCATGAAGTTCATTTTTTAAATAATTAATTATTACATAGCAAAAGGGAAATTTAATGTATTCATTTTTTTATTTATATTTTATGACACATAAATTCTTAGAGCAACTCCAACTGTTGCTTTCAACAACTAGGTTGCAATGTTAATTATTTTCAAGCTAATAGGCCAAAACAATAAGTATATTTAATAATTAGCTTCGTCAAGCTAATGCCAAGCAAATTAGCTTAGCTAAGCTATTTAGCTTAGAAATTAATTGTGTCTATCAAAATACTAATTATTTAAAAAAATAAAGCTGGAAAAATGTATATATTAATTATCCTAACCATTGTAGCAGGAATAATAGTGTAGGGAATAATTTCAAGCCTTAAAATCCCACTAGCTCGAACCCCACTGTGATCATACACTAAAGTACGGTGGCGTCCAAAAGGGAAGAAGAGAGAGCAAAAGAGTCGCCAACAAGTTTTTAAGGAACTTGTAAACCGCTCATAGGATGAAGGTTACACCCCTTAACGATCAAAGAGATCGTCAACTCCATAAGGTCATGAACCAAATAAGGGTCCGGGGATGAAGGTACAAATCCAACCTAAAAGAGATTGAACCTGCCCTAATAATAGGCCTCTACTTTATTCTGATCGTATTCATGTGCGCTTTTTAATTAACATGCAATCAATAGGATTAACCCTAAACCTGTTTATCTATGTTGGTTGAATATAATGCACAAATAAACTATTATTGGCGATCACTTGAATTATAATCATATTAACCCTAAACAAGATTATTAATTATCTTATTACGCGTGATTACAAGTACCAAATTCCTTTTAAGCATGCAATAAAAGGTGATCAAGCAATAAAGAATAAATAATCATCATAAAATTATAATCATAATCAAAACGATAATAATCATAAATAAAATAATCATTATCAAAATAATAATAATAATAATAATAATAATAATAATAATAATAATAATAATAATAATAATAATAATAATAATAATAATATTCATAATCATCATAAATTATAACAATTTCTTCGAAAATGCTATTTGATTTTGATAAAAACTCTGAAAAGTCAACAAAGTCAACTTATCAATGCTAATTGAATTAGGAATGAAAAGAACCTTCTAGAAAATTCTAGAAGACCAAAACCATTCCTAATTGCATTAGGAATGATAAATCATATTAGGCCCTCCCCTAGATCATTGGGCCGTACATAAAGCTCAAACCGGGCCCAGTTTAGTAAATTGACCATAATTTCCTCAATATTCATCAGAATTGGGCTTATAATATATCGTTGGAAAGTTCTTTGCAAGCCCCATCCAACTACACTATTTTTGGACCCATATCATGGACCAACCAAACTGGATTGTCTGTTTTCTTAAAATAAAGTTTTCAAAACAGAGAGAAGAGAAAAGAAATAAAAACCTTCCGCAACACTAAACTTTCCACACTTTCGTTTCTTTCGATTATGATTCGACGTGAAAGGTACTCATCACTGGGTTTGGTTTTGGGGAGACACAAATGGGTGTCTACAGAAGCCCCCACTTTGACTGAGTTTTGAGAAACGCAAGTTTCGAAAACAAAATTCAAAGTATTGATAGGGACGGAGAATGATTCAGAACGTTCTGCGATCCTAAATCACTCTTGTAACGCCGATATCTGCAAAACTAGCGTTAGTTAAACAGATAAAAGAGTTAAGAAACGCGTATCTTGCACCATCGAGCACACGTCTCTGAAAGTAACCGATTTGTTTTGATGACCTCCTGCAAGCTAGAGAATGCCATCCCGCTTGAAAACCGCTACGCCTGTAACTGCTTCCAAATTAGAAGATTGCTTCGCCTGAAACGATCCTCCTCCAAAATGATAATATTCCACATCCAAGGGAATACCATCGAAGATTGCTTCTCTTGAAACAATCTCCATCCGCATTGATAATATTCCGCGTCCAAGGGAATACTATCGAAGATTGCTTCTCTTGAAACAATCCTCAGTTGTTTGTGACAAATCTCCATAATCCAGGGAATGCCACCTTGCTGTTTCGATGTTCACTCATCTTTAAACAAAGAGCTTCCTTTTGATATGTTCACGCGCCTCTGAACAAAAGAGCTTCTTTTTTATATGATCTTCTGAATGATGTGTCCACGTATCTCTGAACGAAGAGTTTAATAATAGGATGCCCACGCGTCTCTGAGCAAAAGATCTTGAAAATAGGAAATGTCCATGCGTCTCTGAATAAAAGATCTTGAAAATAGGAAATGTCCACGCGTCTCTGAACAAAAGAGCTTGAAAATAGGAAATGTCCACGCGTCTCTAAACAAAAGAGCTTGAAAATAGGAAATGTCCACGCGTCTCTGAACAAAAGAGCTTGAATGAAATGTCCACGCGTCTCGGAGCAAAAGAGCTTGAATGAAATGTCCACGCGTCTCTGAACAAAAGAGCTTTGATGATATGTCCACGCGTCTCTGGAGCAAAAGAGCTTCTGATGGAAATGTTCACGCGTCTCTGAACAATAGAGCTTCGGTGCTTGAATGTTTGTTGCGATAATGTTCTGAAGAAAAATTTCCGAAGACCAACGTTTGTCGATCTCTAAAGCTCGCATGAACTTTGCTTTCGCTAAAACCAGTATGTCGGTGTTTCCGTAATGATTTATATCTTAGGTGCTTTAAGCTAAGCGAGACGATCTTTCATCAGGTCGACCCCTTATTGTGATTGTAATCAAACTGACTACTTAATCATGTCAAATTGCTTATAGGGGCTAACTGGCGCACCAAGGAACCCAAAATTGCTGTATGAAGTCGAAATCACCTTTCTTAGAGGCTTCGAGCTCTGTTGTTGTTGAGATATTTCTGGCGCCAAGAATTGATTCTGTCGCCGAACGCTGTGATGGGGTCTTCCCTGTTCTGCTACACATGTATTTATTTTTGACTATAGAACTTTGACAATTTCTTTAATTATCTTAGGGTTGACCTAAGGCTTAATGTTGCTTGACTCATCGACTTGACACGACTCAAGGTATAAACTTGACTCGATATGTTTGACTGACTTGAGGTTGACTCGACTCGAAGTGTAATGACACATGTGTTACACTCAAATCAAAGTGATATGGCACGACATGACTCAATGTGTACATGACTCGTGTGTGCATTGAATTTTATCGTGTGACTCGAAAAATGCAAAAAAGCAAAAATTTTCCATCATTTTTGTGGAGGGTACCGACTTTCTCCCAAAAAAGAAAGACGTGAAAAATAAAATCAAAAGTTTGAAGATGCATGTTGAATGAGCTTAGTCAAATGTTGTTAGATACTATCTCTCAAGGTGCAAGGATTAATCCATCCTAGGCTATCTCAATGGTTGACTCAATGATGAAAGTATTTGGGTAACTTAGGCACGGAGGCTAAGCACTTCATACTTCATGATGCAATGACAATTATGAGTGATTTTGACGAAGCATGAATCAGCGTTAAGATTTCATGACAAAGAGTTCCTAAGGGAAATATATTTGGTCATGTATGCGTGATGTGTGTGATAGTGACACTAAAGTTAGGCCGCAAGAGCTAAGTGTGTGGAAAAATATATTATTGAAAAGAGTCAAATGGTGGTGACTCTTAGGCTAGGTAAGCTAATGATGTAGGGATCAAGCCCCAAAGTCTAGCTCTAAATGAATATGGATGAGCACAGGGGATCCCTTGATATGATCATGGTGTAAGTGTGTGAATGTGAATATGAATGCATTTTTATTACGGCCGCACCTCGATATGAGGTTGCCTACGTATCCGTTAGGAATCAGGCCGAACGTAGCTCTAGCCGAACCTCGCATAAGTGTGTATACCTCAAAAAGGCCTTTTTAAGGGTTGTAACGTGGTTAGGCTAAAGGTTTAAAGAAGAAGGGGATAAAGGCTCAAGACCCTAGATAAACCCCTAAGGTGTGCAACCTTGATTTTGAATATTTGTATTTTTATGCTTGAGGTTTTCTACTCTTTTTTTTAGATCTTTCTTTTGCTTTAGCATTTATTTCATTTTTATAAGTGTGAGCAATCTCGATCATGCGGTCTATCACTCACTTGGCATTCATGTTTCTCAGGTACGGTACCTAGCACTCGATAAGAGACGCAATCTGAGACGTGTTCTTATCGAAGATATTTTCATATCAAAGACATTGGAACACTTTCCCTTTTGTACACTTTTATTTATATTTGCTTTTGCTTATTTTTAATTTTTTGAATTTCTGAAATCACTCAAGCTTTGTTCTTTGAAAATTGCATAAGTTGCACACCATCCCATCCCAAGGTTAGATAGATGTAGGTTAAAAAAAGAAAGGTATATCGTTAGACGAGGCTCAAAGTGGTTTATGAAGAAAGGATTTGTAAATTAGAAAGGCGAAAGAAGATATGATGCGGCTACAAGGGGTGCCTCAAATCATTGGTATACCTTGTGCTTAGCTCGACATGGATTTTTTTTTTTTTAATGCAATATAATGAAATGATCATAGGTAAGGAAATAAATGCTCATTTTATTAAAAAGGGAAAAGAAAAGAAAAACTACAAAAATAATCTAAAGGAAACGAAAAGGTGCCTATGCTAGACTTATTGGGGAAAGGAAAAAATGAAAAAGAAATAGAAAAAGAGGTCATGAAATCTTGTCATTGAAGCTCGCCTCTTATCTTGTGTTGTTTGCTCCGACATCATCCAGTCTTCTCGCTAGCTAGAGGCGATGGGATCTTATTTGCCTCTATGAGATCTTGAATGAGGTTTTGAAACCTATAGCATTCATCAGTAGTATGACCGCGCCCTCGATGGTACTTGCAATAGGAATTTGGATTCCATCTCGAAGATCGATTTTCTGGTGTTGGATCCTCGGTAGGGCCAATAGGTTTGATTAATCCTCGATCATAGTGACGATCGAAAGCAGCATCGTAGGTCATTCCAATGGGTGTGAACTCTCGCCTGGGTTTCCTTTTATATCCTTGATTGTCCATGGCTAAGACATCATTATGGTCAAAGGTACTAACATTATTACTAGAGTGGGCGTTTTCGGAAGAAGAAGGATTGTCGCTCTTCTTTCCTTTCCAGCCACCGTGGTTACTATTGTTAGTAGCTTTTTGCTTTGCGAGGTCGTCTTCGATTTCAATTCCGATGTCATAAACGGATTTGAAGGTATTCAAGTCGTGTTGATATTTTAAGTGCTTTGAATACTTTTCTTGGAGATTCTTGACAAACATCCTTACAGACTCCTTTTCGGTGGGGACCTCAATCATCTTGGCGGAAGTTTCCCTCCATTTATTAAAGAAAGAAGTAAAGCCTTCATTCTCTTTTTGTCTTAGCATCTCAAGTTGTCTATGGTCAGTTTCAACTAGAATATTGCACTTGTACCTATCAACGAAAGCGTTTACTATCGATTCCCAGGTAGAGGTTTTTTCCTTGTCAAGGGAGAAGAACCATTGTTGGCAAACGGTTTCAAGAGATAGTGGGAACAGAGAGGGGAAAACCTTCTTATCGATACCCTTAATACTCATTATGGTTTCAAAAGCTCTTAGATGAAAGTAAGGGTTTTCTGTTGCCTTGAATTTAGGGATGTCAGTGGCGTTGAACTTATGCGGAAGAAGTTCCTTGTCCAGCGAGACCCCTTGAGAACTCATGCCCTGAAATTTATAGTCACTAGATAGCTTGCTTAGAATCTCTTGCATGAGATCCATCTGTTGTTGCTTCGCGGGATCATCGACCTTAAGTGCGAGAAGTTTCAGTGTCTCAGTCACAGTAGCCAATTGGTTCTTAAGATCATTGACTTCTTCTTGAGTTGCCATTATCTTCTTAGCCTTCCTCTTTTGATGATTCGGTTTATCAAAAAGCGAGACTTGAATAAAGAGGTTGTCCTTGATTAATCGCCCTTCTCTCCTCGACCAAGTACTGTGGAAAAGGAATTTGGGGATATTCATTATTAATGATTTGACTCAAACTTTATTCAACATGCAATGGATGGAGGAAGTGAAGAAAGATTGGAATAGAATGTGAAAGAAGATTTAGATGGAGGGATATGAAGAATTAGGAATAGAATGTACCCCCCAACTCAAATGACGGAAAAGACCGACTTGTGCATGAACCTAAGACATGGTCATGGTGACATATACTCAAAGTGTGTGCTAAGACTAGTGAGTGTAGATGGTACGTTAAGACTCGTGTCATGACCATGTGGCTAGACTATGTGACTAGACTCAAGCAAAGACTAAGTTAAGACTTCACGTATATGCATTAAACTGGACAGACTGTGGTATTTTAGTCATAACTTTTTATCTGCGACTCTGATTGGGATGAAACCAACACCAACATAAAGATAAAACTCGGGGCTACAGATCCATAGGTGGTACGACTCGTAGTTCTTTCTAGAACTCCAGATATGACCAAAACAAGTTGACGCTTGTGCAGTATACGGGAATAAAAATCCGGGTTGACTTAAAGGAACTATGACTCGATTTTATGTTTATTTATTAGCTCGAATTAATTAGTTAATTAATTAAACAAAGTCCTTTAGTCATTAATTAGTTTTTTAAGACTTAACACAAGTCAAACAAACGGTTAGGAAAAATCACATAGAGTATGCACAACAAATAATGCACAACTAGTCAAGTAGGCACAATATGATGCAATGAGTTTGCAACCTAACCATGGCTCTAGTTCTCTAAAGTTCGGGATATGGTTTAGTCAATAGCGGGTCCATGGTTAATTGTCCAGATGCACCGCGCGGAAACCTAACCGTGAAGGGTTGGCGCGAGTGGATGGGACACCGCGAGTTTTAGAAAAAAAACTCGCTTCCATGGTTTGGTGAATTCAACATCTCGGATGTACCCTTTGTTGCACGGAGCGTTCAATCGGGTAGATGGAGCATGAATTCCCAGAGCGTTATGTCCATATGTAGAACACATATGGGTTTCAGAAAAGTGAGAAAAAATTCAATCAGGAAGTAGGATCGAGCAAACAATACGAAAAACTGGTCGAAATTAGAACGCATATTTCTGGCTCGGTATTGGGGGAAATTGGCGCCAACAATCAGAGACTGGAGCCAGCTTTTAACTGTAGCGCCTGGCGCCAATACTGGCGCCTGGCGCTACGACTAAAATGCTGGCGCCAAGCTCTGGCCCCTGACGCTACTTCCCACATGCCTCAGCAGCTTTCTGTGCTCGATAAAATTTTCCAGTTTCGCGCGGTGTTATTTCAGTCCTAGTTGTGAAAGATATTCCTCAAATTTCCTACGTGTAAAATCCTATGTTTTTAACTCATTACGGATGGTCTTTCCAATGAGATCTTTTTTATGCATATGACAATAATGTTAATCAAAATTACGCACATGAAAAACTTAGAACTTTTCGAGTCTCATCCACTCATTCTAAATCATTGCCGAAACAAATTCAGGAATTAAAATAGAAATCCTCCCCAGTGGAGTCGCCAAAAACTGTAGGGAATAATTTCAAGCCTTAAAATCCCACTAGCTCGAACCCCACTGTGATCATACACTAAAGTACGGTGGCGTCCAAAAGGGAAGAAGATAGAGCAAAAGAGTCGCCAACAAGTTTTTAAGGAACTTGTAAACCGTTCATAGGATGAAGGTTACACCCCTTAACGATCCAAGAGATCGTCAACTCCATAAGGTCATGAACCAAATAAGGGTCCGGGGATGAAGGTACAAATCCAACCTAAAAGAGATTGAACCTGCCCTAATAATAGGCCTCTACTTTATTCTGATCGTATTCATGTGTGCTTTTTAATTAACATGCAATCAATAGGATTAACCCTAAACCTGTTTATCTATGTTGGTTGATTATAATGCACAAATAAACTATTATTGGCGATCACTTAAATTATAATCATATTAACCCAAAACAAGATTATTAATTATCTTATTACGCGTGATTACAAGTACCAAATTCCCTTTAAGCATGCAATAAAAGGTGATCAAACAATAAAGAATAAATAATCATCATAAAATTATAATCATAATCAAAACGATAATAATCATAAATAAAATAATCATTATCAAAAAAATAATAATAATAATAATAATAATAATAATAATAATAATAATAATAATATTCATAATCATCATAAAGTATAACAATTATAATCATAATCATGTTCATGTTAATATTAAAGCATAATAAAAATAGCAAGATCCTAGGCATGATACTAACAAGATTAATAACAAACCCTAGCATGTCACTAAGAAATAAAAATCAAATCTTTAGCCCTAACATGATACTAACAATCATAAATATTAGGAAGAACATAGGAAACATCATAACAATCATATTTAATATATTTGAATACCCTAGACATGATACTAGGAACATCATAATAATATAAGCATGATTTCTACATCATAATATCAATAAATCAATTAAATCACTTACTTTGATGCCTCGTACCTCTTTCTAATGAAAAAATACACACGTTAGTGACTTCAAGGAAAAATAATAATCAAAACAATTAAATTAAATAATTAAAAGAGAGATTTGGGACCAAACCCTCAGAAGTTAAACCTTTCACGCCTAGGGCGAAGGCAACTTCGAATATGGCTAGGTGTATCTAGATCTTGCGAATGCGGAATTTTGTATTTGAGAAAAGGATAGTTTAGAAAAAGAGAGAGAGAGAGAGAGAGAATAATCAAGAAAATCTTGATGAGAGTTGGTGAATTAAAATAAGAATTGATGAAATCTGGTTATAAAAAACGGAGTTTTAATACGTTATTTATAGAGAAAATCAGCCAAAAAGGTAAAATTAACAAAACAGAGTCTGGCACACGCAAAACGAGGTTGGCGCCAACCCTGGCTAGCTGGCGCCAGCCACCAATGGCTAGCGCCAGGCGCCAATAGCTAGCGCCTGGCGCCAAGCCTGGTTCCAGGCGCCAATGCCTGGGGTTGGACGCCAAACTGGATTTCAACGCGTTTTCGAAAACCTGATCAATTTCCTGTACTGGAGGATAAAATAATATAATTTCTTCGAAAATGCTATTTGATTTTGATTAAAACTCTGAAAAGTCAACAAAGTCAACTTATCAATGCTAATTGAATTAGGAATGAAAAGAACCTTCTAGAAAATTCTAGAAGACCAAAACCATTTCTAATTGCATTAGGAATGATAAATCATTTTAGGCCCTCCCCTAGATCATTGGGCCGTACATAAAGCTCAAATCGGGCCCAGTTTAGTAAATTGGCCATAATTTCCTCAATATTCATCGGAATTGGACTTATAATATATCGTTGGAAAGGTCTTTGCAAGCCCCATCCAACTACACTATTGTTGGACCCATATCATGGACCAACCAATTTGGATTGGCTGTTTTCTTAAAATAAAGTTTTCAAAACAGAGAGAAGAGAAAAGAAATAAAAACCTTCCGCAACACTAAACTTTCCACACTTTCGTTTCATTCGATTATGATTCGACGTGAAAGGTACTCATCACTGGGTTTGGTTTTGGGGAGACACAAATGGGTGTCTACAAATAGCTTCGCAATGGCATGACAAGCTAATCTCACAATTAGTTCGCTATTGGAGTTGCTCGTAGAAATACTGAATTTGGGTAATCCAAAACAATAAGTACACTCATGTTTCCAAACAATAGGGAATATATTCTCTTTTTGTATTGTCACCTCAAACTTTTTAAGGTAATGGGAATCAAATAATTGTAACCCCCTACCAACTATAAGAACACTTACAACTGAACCAAAAAATTGTGCACTTAAAAGTTAAGAAGTAGTTGTTGTAAGACTTGTAAAGTTGCAAGGTGAAATAGGATCAATAAGGTAACGGTAGTATATTTTCAATCATGTGTGTTTAATAATCATCTGATTTTTGAAATTAGTTATTTTGTGACATACATGCAGAATTTGAGAGAGATGAATCACTAGAATAATCCAAGTTTCAAAGTAGTTGTTAATGACAGAAGACGTGTTGCTTTGGTAAGTAATTGACAATAGTCGTTAATGCAAGTGTGATAATTCTATTTCGATAAATTTTTTCATTTATTGGTTTTGTTTTTAATGTTGGGTGTTTATTTATAATTCAAGCGTATCCCCGGCACATTAGGGCATATTCTCCGTGATGGCAATGTAACTGTGTATCGAGGTCTTGGCAATCATTCGTGGACAGTTGTTTTTCGGAACGTGGAATTGGGTTCAAATTGGAAGTATTCTGTCGAGGATGGATGGGAAGAATTTATCAGTGAAAATCAAATAATTAATGGAGACGTGTTGAAAATATTTTTGTGTAACAGTTCAACCATTCGTGTTAGACTTTTTCGATCAGGAATTGAAATAACCGATAATGCCCCACAAGAAATTAGTAGTGACTCATCTTTTGAGCCGGACCAAGCCCCGTGGTTTAAAGTGCATGTATCAAAGACGTCCAAAACACTTGGATTAATGGTAAAAATAATACAGTTTAAATTTCTAAAAATGTAAAGTTAAAAAAAGGGAACCCATACTAATTGATTTGATTCCCTTTTATTTTATTTTTAATGCAGGATGTGCCTTTAGAGTTTGCACGTGATTACTTTGGTGACTTTCGACCTGAAACTGTTGTTCGAATGAGGTTTGGTGAGGATGAATGGATTGGAAATTTAAAAATTGTGAAGGATCCAAGCAATTTCGTATATAGTTGCCACATAAATAACGGTTTCAATCCTAGGATTCGTCCTGAAACCCTTGGTCCTCTACCGGAGATGATTGTCGAATACAATAATAAACTGAATAACCCAATCTTTCAAATGTATTACCATTAGTTATCGTTTGTTTATGACCTTGTATTAAATGTTGTTTGTCTTAAATTTATTTACTTGCTAGAATTAAAATTAGTTAATAAAGTGATGTATTTTTTTTTAATCTATTCGCAATTTTTTTTTTTTAATATTTTTTTAATCTAGTCACAAATTGACATATTAATCTTATATTGTTTATAAATAATTTTGAAGGTAAATTAAAATAAGTATTGTCTTATTAGTAAGTAAGTAATACATGGCACGATAGTACACATAGCCTCTGTCATTTCCCTCTATAAAAGGACATATGGACATGCACTGTAATCATTGCCTATCCAACCTTCCCTTTACTACCTTCCCCTCTTTTTTTTTTTCTTTTTTTTCCCCAATTACAATATCAGCTTTGATCAAAATGGCAGCCGCACCCTTCGATCCCAAAAACCCAAATTACCCTCCTGGTTGCTACGCTGCTACATCAGCCCCTATAAGGGTTAATTTTCGTGAGTCAAACAACATAGGAAGGCCAGAAATGAACTTCAACAAGTACGCCTACTTTGGACCGATTCCAGGTGGCAAATACAAAATGCTCACTAATCAGTGTGTTAGAGAGGTCATCCGAAGTCCGGAGACCCCTTGGGAAGACAAATTGCAAGGCATGCTCATGATGGGGCCATTAGGTAAATTCGTTCCTTCCCATTTGCCAAATGTAGTTGACTTAGTTGGAATAATTGACATTGCTGAATTGTTTAAGAAATTAAACTCTGATGAGCTTCCTTATGATCATCGTAACATTAATGAGGTCATTCCCCTTTTTATTGAAGATCTAATCGACCCAACACCAATAATAGATATTTATGGTCCAATTTACCCACTTACTGCTAGGAAAGTTGTGTCGTCAATGGCATGTTATAGTGACGGATTCCAAGTGTATTATGTGCATGCTAAGTTGAGCGAAATTGTTGTTACTGTTTGTGCTGGTAGATTTACTGTGGATCCGTTGCTAAGGTACATGGATGTTGCTCTAGAATGTAAGTTCAAAAAAGGGTGTGAAGCATTTGAGTTAAGGTCTTCGATTGTGGTTTGGAATGCTCGTGGTGTTAGTCGTCCTTCTTTTAATTCTAATGTCAACAATGTTGTTGCGCTCCACAAATCAATCATTTTTATTATTACTGAAGTTAGGGTGGGTAGGAAATCTTTTGAGGAACTTGTCAAAGTGTTCGACAATGTTGATTGGTCTCTAGACGAGAGTGTTGGTATAAGTGGTGGTGTGGCTGTGATTTGGGATGTCAGAAAGGTTGTTGCGGGTGACTTTGTTGTTGGGTCTATGGTGGGTGAACCATTAAGGCTCCTTGGCATGCTTAAGGTATGTATCCATCCACATTTAAATACATTTACATCATCCTACGTATTTGTTAATATTATGTTAATTATTACTTGTTTTCAATGATTGAAAATATGAACAACCGACCACGCCAGGTGAAGCGGGTCCATCCAATGCGGCTCCATCCAATCCGTAGGATGCTCATGGTGATGGTGGTCGAGGTGCGCATGGTGCATGTTGATGGAGGCCGTGAGAGGTTGCAACCAAAGATGTGTATTAGGATTTGGTGTATGTTTGCTTTTAGGATTTGGTGTATGTTTGCTTTTAATGTCTGCTTATGAATGTTATGAGACTCTAAGGATGGTATGTATTAAGTAAATTAAGACTTATGTATTTGTGTCTAAGACCTTTGTTTTATGAGCCACTTCACTTGGTTTAATGTGGCTGGATGGCATGTATGTTGTACTAATTAAGGCAATTATTGCCACTATGTGTAATATATGATGTGTGTTTTTAGTACCATTGATGTTTGATTTGATTTAATTTTATATGTAATATGTGCGTTTGAAGCAGTATAACAAAATTTGGTTAAATGGAGTAATCATTTTCAAAAAGGAAATTAATATTTTTCAAAAGTTATGTATAGAAGAGTTTAAATGGAATGAACTGACATTGATAATATTTTTGGCTCATTTTAATACATTTTTATAAGAGTCAAACATGTTGTCATTATTATTATTATTATTATTATTAGGGGTGTATACAAGTTAATCTTTGAGATTCATAACTTTTGAAAAATATTAATTGGGGCTTCCTCTATTAGTAGTAGTAGTAGTAGTAGTATGTTTATTATTATAAGTATTTTTATTAATAATATTATTGTTACTTCAAAAATGTAAAACCATCACTTTATATTATTATTATTCATAACATCATACACTAAGCAACATTATTATTATTATTATTATTATTATTATTATTATTAATAATAATAATAATAATAATAATAATAATAATAATAATAATAATATTATGTCATTATTATTATTTTTATTATTATTCATAACATCATACAATTTAAGCAACTCTCCACTCTCCACTCACTATTTAAAACCTCCAATCTATATCTTTTCTCTAACCTTTTTAGCTGCTTTTGCCTTTTTTGTTTTCTGACAATAATGAACAAGATTCCAAATTCAAGTTTTACTCAAATAGCAAAGTCACAACTAGGTAATATAGTATATTTTTAGTCAAATAGTATATTTTATTCTATAATATTTTATTCTATAAAGATAGCCTAAAGTGACCAAAAGTTACACCTGAAATGAATAAAAGTTACCCTAATAGGCATAAAAGTAACCCAATACAAATAAAAACTATCTACGCTTTATTAGTGATTGAATGACTAAAAATCAAATATTAGTGATTGAATGTAATTAAATTACATTTATAAAACTTTTCTTGTTGTGTATTTATATAAAAAAGTGTATTATGTTTAAAGTTACCTAAAAAAGGCAAAAAGTTACCCTAAAATTAGCTAAAAGTTACCCTTATACTGCTTGATGCACACTAATATTATTGTAAACCGGGTGTATACAAAAGTTTATTTTTGGCCCTACAACCAAGAATCATTTCAATTGACTTTATACTGGATCACTTCCTCAAATGCAAATATTTTTGACAATGACTATACAATGGCAAACTTCATGGGAAACAAGCACCAAATATCTGTCAAACCATAACCGTAGCAGTTGTATTTTAACTAAAACTCTCAACTATACACGTGCCAGTTTAGTTAACTTACCTTACCAAACCTCGAGTTAACTTACCTTACCTAAGCTAGGGTGTACTATGAGTGGACTTAAGTTAACTACAGTTGCTTTTCAAAAAAAAAAAAAAAAAAAAAAAAAAAAAAAAAAAAAAAACTAGAGTTAGCTACTTCATTATCAGAAGTTAAAGTTATCAGACAGAAAAGAAACACACCCCAATACTTTCCTCCTCTCTTCCCCAAGTAATATTTTCATTTCCCACCATGGAACCCAACCAAGAAGTGCCTTACCCTCCTGGGTTCTTCCCGGCTACGGCCAATAATAACGGCAAACACTGTTTCAAGTACAACACGAACACAGAACAAGAAATGAACTTCAATGATTTTGTCTATTTCCATAGTGAAAATGGAAACTTGACCTTGCATGATGTGGAGTATGATATTATGAGGAAAATTGTTGCCAACCCTAAAGAAGAGCAACACCGTATGGACAAATTGATTATGGTCAATGAGGCTGGTGAGATTTTTCCGGCGCACTTACCCAACATTGTTGATGTTGTTGGTAAGCCGGAGGTGCAAGCTGCTATACGTGAGCTGGAAAAGGATGATGTTGTGGAGTACGAGGGTACTACAAAAGTAATTCCAAAATTGTTGGTAGACAAGATAGATCCGAAGCCAATTATACCCACGAGTGGCCCTGTTTACTCCCTTGGATTGGCTGGCTTCACCACGGATTTTGGGAGCTACACCGATGATGTTATTTTCCTGCAGGTACCCTTTTAATTAGTAGCCAAATAATAATTTAATTTTAGATAATTTATGTTAATTTAATTGCCTGCTATTTGATTTAATTTAATTGCCTGCTATTTGATTTAAGTTAATTTAATTTTGGGTAATTTATGTGCCATATAATGGTTGAAATTAAAGTAGATTAGTGTATTAGAATCCCATGAACGATTTTTGAATAGATATGGTTTACCAGTGAATGGTAATTTAAATTTGGTATGTAATTTGCTAATATAGATGATGGTTTAATTTTACTCATGGTAATTAAGCATTTTCATTAACTTGTTTACGTAATCATGTTGTTGTTCAATTTAAGTTCATCCTGATAATTTATGTTTTTGTTCAAATTAAGTTAAGGTAATTGTTATCATTCACTTAATTTTTTCGTAATCATGCTTTTAATTTTTATCATTCACTTAATTTTTTAAGTGCAGTATATTAAGTTAATTTTTAAAGTTAAGTGTATCAAAAGTATATAAAGTTAATTGAGTAGTCAATCATCCCCCAAAGTACAATTGATTATAAATTTTGATCCAATAAAATAAGTTGGTTTGAGTAGCTTATAATCTGCACTACATTTAGGTGAGGTCTCCTATCACGGAGATCAATTACTCGGTTGTGAGGGGCCAGTTCATCGAAGAAGATCTCACAAGCCGTTACCAAACTATCAGACTTCACCCGTTGGTAGAAGCTAACAAGAAAAGAGTGGAAATTGGATCTTCTGTTGTTCTATGGAATGGCCGTAGGATCACCCGTCCTTCCTTTGTCGACCACTTTAAAAAAATTGTTGCAACCCATAACCCAATTCTGATGATAGTGATAGAGGTGGGGGCAACATCCACCAATTGTGAAAGGATTCTTGCAAAACTAGGAAAAAAACTATGACTTGGAGGTTCGATGCGGGTGGAGGTGTGCTTGGAGGGACCGTGGTTTTCTTTGACACTCGTAGGGTAGACTCAGTCATCCTCATAGCTGCAGATGAGTCGAATGATGAGCGTGTCATGGGCACAATTACCCAGTTGAGGTTGAACTCCCTCACTATAGATCAAAAAAATATTGTTATTATGTTATTTAATTAAATTACTAATCCTTTAATTTTAATGTCCAACACAGGTTTCTGGTGATGGTGATGGTGAGGAGAACTAGTATCAAGTGCAAACGCTGATAATGTGTGTTGTTACAGACTTGGAGTTTGTGTGTCATGGAATTGTCTAGCTGTGGTTTGTGGCTAAACTTGTTGAGTTTGTGTTGTTTAAACTTGATCTGTTAATGTTTATGTATGAATGTGTTATGAGGCCCTAATTATATTTAATAATTATCTCATTACTACGTTTTGCCCTTTTAAATTTGGTGACTTATAGTTTAAACCCTATGTTTTTTTAGATTAGTAACCGAATAGTGATATAAGAAAGATAAAATCTAAATCATAAACACCATTTAGTGATCGATACTTCGTTCACGTTATAATGTATATACTTCGTTCACGTTAAATCAGTGATAATTTACACCATTTATTATTTTTTTTTAACTAAACCACCTTTTAAGTTATTTGAAATAATGTATAATTATTTTTTAAAAATAAGTTTTACAGATAAATCAAAGTTTAATTAATACATCAAATACAAAATTTCATTAATTTAAGAAAAGGACTCCTTTGCATTAATAATTGGACATAGTATGTTGCAATAATTCATAACTTCTAAAAATAACAAAGGATCAGGGGTACAACTCTAACAAATATATTACATTAATTACTTCTAGTACAACATTCCTTCATTAAATGAAAATCAGACAGAATAATTCTCCTAGCTTTTAGGGTTTGAAGTTCAATCATTACCACCATTACATTAAAGGCACTATAACAAAAGTAAAACCAATTGATTTCACCGCCGAATTACATAGGTTAAGTTTAAATCCTTGGCTTGAACAAGTCAATTGCACCTTTTCCCACAACATTTGAATGAAGGTTTAGTAATTCCGAGATTGGGTTTCTTCAACGAAGGCTGTGTGCCCTGTGATGGTTAGGAAAAAAAAAACTGATTAAATGTACAAGATGGACTATGATTTATCTTAATATAAACGTGTTTAATATCAAAAGGTAAATAAAGGTAAATAGTAGTAAAAACTATGGTAATTGGACTTTGAAGTTTACCTGAAGCACCACGTTGATTACGTCAGGCCTGGTAAAGGTAGGGTGCTGGTTGATTTTGATATCATCTGGTTTCCACAAGACAGCGACACCGCCGGAAAATGCACGAGCAGGGGTAGTGATGAAACTAAAGTGGCGTGGAAGCCGATGTATCATCTCAGTGACATTTTCTAAGAAATGCCTTGTCTCAAGTAATATAATCACGGATGGCTGCATAGCTTCATAAATTATTGAGAAATTACGAAGGAAGGACTGCCTAGTGATACCCCGAACATTCCAGGTGAGAATGAGAGTGTTTAATGGCACATTGTTGACATTGGGAACCCATGGAGGGCAAGATACCGGATCCAATGCAACATAATGGTAGGGTGCACACTTCGTAGACTGTGGCGCTAAATGGTGGGGTGCACGCTTCTCAGACTGTGGCGCTTTTAAAACAGTTAAGATTACTACACTTGGATAGCGCGGAACATTGACCACTTGAATGGAGTCTGAGAAGCTGTCCATGCACAAGAACAAAATGTCGAAGTCAAGTTGAAATGTAGGAGAAGTTAGATCAATAACGGGCTCTAGATCAATTAAATGCTACAAGAAGTAAGGAACGGTGAAATAATTCCTGAGATAGAATTCAAGGATAAATTTTGCGGTTTTAGGCAATGGATAACAATCATCCATATGTGGTATGTGAGCCGGTCGGAGCTCATCAGTGAGATCCTTTGACCGCATTTTCAAGGTCGAGAACTCAAGTGTCACATTAGTGGGATTGAGTATGAAGTTTGCAATAGTTCGTTTGGAGATATATGAGGGGTTGTCATTAGCGTCCGGGCATAAGAACAACTTTGAATCGAGGTCCAATTCCGGGGCTAAGCTACGAGGGGGGTCGAAAAAAAGAAGTGCCCGACTACCCTCAGGAGTTATCGCAGCTCTGGGCATGATGGTTGAGTGCTTGGGGTTGAAGATGGGTTCTGTAATTGGGGTTGAAGATGGGGTTATATAAAGGGTGAGTACTAATGATTTGTAATGTCAGTATTTGTTACTAAACAATAATAAAATCCTCATGCTTCCCTGCAAAAAGGACAGCATAAAGGAGGGAAAATAAGCTATGCTTCGAAAAGACTATTAAAACATAGTCTTAATTTTGGTAACAAAGAAGACTGCTTTATTCTAATTTTGTTTTTTATGTGTGGGATGTCTAACTTACTCCAGTAAGGTAAACGGAAGAGCTCTTCCACTCTCCCAGTGACATAGACCCACAAAATTGCAAAAGGACCTCAAAGAAATTAGAGTGTACATCTATGATATATTGACAAGCTAAGGGTATTGATTTGTAAGTAGAGGTGTCCATTATTCAGATAAAAACCAAAATCCAATCTAATCCGAATGGAATTATCAATTCGGATCGGAGCCAAACTTTAAATCGGATCATATCGGATTGAATTTCTTGGCGGTTTACCGGAATTTGCAAAATCAGTATTTTAGTCTGTAGACGATGGTTATGAGTACTTCTAGGGTATGAGACAATTGTGTTTGTATCACAATGATGTTTAAATTCACCTTATTCACGATGTAGTCCCGTTTGTCTTGTATATTTATTGTTGTAGGCAATTGTGATTTAACGATGTAGTCCCGTTTGTCTTCTTTACTTATTCACGATGTAGTCCCGTTTGTCATGCTAATTCTAAGCCTGTTTTGAATTCAAATGTTGTTCCTTTTGCTTTTCTAATTTGTTCTTGTTTGTGGATAATTAAAAGATTAATTATATTTTTTTTGAAAGACAAATACATTCAAATAAAGCTTTTTGAATCAACTGAAAGTAAAACACATTCCAATAATGCTTTTGAATCAAGTGAAAGTAAAAAAAATTTAAACAAAGCTTTTTTAATCAAAGCAAAGTCAAACACATTTAAATAATGTTTTTTGAATCGAATCAAAGTCAAATACATTCAAAGAAATTAATTGAATCAAATGTAATTCAAACTGAATCAAACAAAGTTTTTTTTAATCAAATGAAACACAAACACATGCAAAGAATGCTTTGTGAATAAAATGAAAGTCAAACAAATTCAAACAAAATTTTTTAAATTGAATAAAAGTTAAAGGCATTCAACGAAGCTAATCGAATTAAATGAAAGTCGAGCACATTCAAACAAGGCTTTTTGAATCAAATGAAAGTCAAACACATTCAAACAAAGTTTTTTTAAATGAATGAGAGTTAAATGCATTCAACGAAGATAATTGAATCAAATAAAAGTCTAACACATTCAAACAAAGCTTTTTGAATAAAATGAAAGTTAAACACATTCAAATTACTAATAAAATGAAAGTCAAACACATTCAAACAAAGTTTTTGGAATTGAATGAAAGTCTAATGCATTAAACGATCCTAATTGAATCAAATGAGAGTCAAATTCATTCAACATAGTTAATTGAATTAAATGAAAGTGAAACACATTCAAACAAAGCTTTTTGAATCAAATAAATGTCAAACCCATTCAGACAAAGCCTTTTGATTCGAATGAAAGTCAAACGCATTTAAATAAAGGTTTTTGAATCAAATGAAAGTCAAACACATTCAGACAAAGCTTTAGGAATCAAATGAAAGTCAAACAAATTCAAACAAATTTTTTTGAATTGAATGAAGTCAAATGCATTTTAAAAAGATAATTGAATAAAATGAAAGTTAAATTGAATCAAATGAAAGTCAAATATATTAAACGAAGCTACATGAATCAAATGAAAGTAAAAAAACGTTCAAACAAAGATTTATGAATTAAATGAAAGTTAAACACATTCAAACAAATTTTTTTGAATCATTGAATCATATTAAAGTCAAACACATTGAAACAAAGCTTTTTGAATCAATTGAAAGTCAAACACATTCAAACAAAGCTTTTAGAATCTAATGAAAGTCAAATGCATTTAACGAGGCTAATTGAATCATATGAATGCCTAACACATTTAAACAAAGCTTTTTTAATCAAATAAAAGTCAAAACACAATAAATTTTTTTTTTGAGTCCAATGAATGTCAAATGCAGTCAACGAAGCTCATTGAATAAAATGAAAGTCAAATACATTCAATTAAAGTTTTTTGAATCAACTGATTGTATAAAACATTCAAATAAAGCTTTTGAATCAAATGAAAGTTAAAAACATTCAAACCAAGATTTTTTAATTAAAGGAAAGTCAAACTCATTAAAACAAAGCTTTTTTAATCGAATGAAAGTCAAATGCATTCAAAGAAGCTAAAAGAATCAAATGAAAGTTAAACACATTTAAACAATGCTTTTTTAATCAAATGAAAGACAAACACATTCAAAAAAGCTTTTTTACTCAAATGAATGTCAAACAAATTCAAACAAAACTTTTTGAATCAAATGAAAGTAAAATGCATATAAAGAAGCTAA
The DNA here is from genome assembly GCF_948465745.1 of Chenopodium album. NCBI lineage: Eukaryota > Viridiplantae > Streptophyta > Magnoliopsida > Caryophyllales > Amaranthaceae > Chenopodium > Chenopodium album. The sequence continues at coordinate 70,072,681 of NC_137834.1, forward strand.
TTGAACAAAATGATAGTTAAACACATTCAAACAATGCTTTTTTAATCAAATGAAAGACAAAGACTATCAAAGAAAGCTATTTAAATCAACTGAAAATTAAACAAATTCAAACAAAACTTTTGGAATCAAATGAAAGTGAAACGCATTAAAAAAAAAAGCTTTTTAAATTGAATGAAAAATAAATGCATTCAACGAAGCTAATCTAATCAAACGAAAATCAAGCACATTCAAACAAGGCTTTTGAGTCAAATGAAAGTCAGACAGATTCAAACAAAGATTTTTGAATCGAATGAAAGTCAAATGCATTCAACGAGGCTAATTGAATCAAATGAAAGTCAAACACATTCAAACAAAGCTTTTTTAATCAAATGAAAGTCAAACACAATCAAACAAAGCATTTTGAACCAAATGAAAGTCATATACATTCAAACAAAGCTTTTAAAATCGAATGAAAGTCAAACGCATTCATCAAAGCTAATTAAATCAAATTGAAGTCAAACACGTTTAAACAAAGCTTTTTGAATCAAATAAAAGTAAAACACATTCAAACAGAGCTTTTTGCATCTAATGAAAGTCATATGCATACAATGGGGCTAATTGAATCAAATGAAATTTAAATACACTCAAACAAAGCTTTTTTAATCAAATGAAAGTAAAACACATTCAAACAACGCTTTTTTAATCGAATGAAAGTCAAATGCATTCAAAGAAACTAATTGAATCAAATGTAAGTCAAACACATTCAAACAAAGCTTTTTGAATCAAATGAAAGTCAAGCAAATTCAAACAAAATTTTTTTATTCAAATGAAAGTCAAACACATTAAAAAAAAGCTATTTAAATTGAACGAATGTTAAAGGCATTCAATGAAGCTAATCGAATCAAATGAAATTCAAGCACATTCAGACAAAGTTTTTTTTAAATTGAATAAGAGTTAAATGCATTCAACGAAGCTAATTGAATCAAATGAAAGTGAAACACACTGAAACAAAGCTTTATGAATCAAATCAAAGTTAAACAGATTCAAATTATTAAATCAAATGAAAGTCAAACACATTCAAACAATACTTTTTGAATCGAATGAAAGTCAAATGCATTAAACGATCCTATTTGAATCAAATGAAAGTCAAACAAATTTAAACAAAGCCTTTTGAATCAAATGAAAGTCAAACACATTAAACCAAATTTTTTTAATCGAATAAAATTCAAATCATTCAACAGAGTGAATTGAATTAAATGAAAGTGAAACACATTCAAACAAAGCTTTTTGAATCAAATAAAAGTCAAACCCATTCAGACAAGCGTTTTGAATCGATTGAAAGTCAAACACATTCAAACAAAGATTTTTGAATCAAATGAAATTCAAACACATTCAAACAAAGCTTTATGAATCAAATGAAAGTCAAACACATTCAAACAAATTTTTTAAATCGAATGAAAGTCAAATGCATTCTAAGAAGCTAATTGAATAAAATGAATGTCAAATTGATTTGAATGAAAGTAAAATGTATTCTACGAAGCTAATTGAATAAAATGAAATTGAAAAACGTTCAAACAAAGCTTTAAGAATAAAATGAAAGTCAAACAAATTTAAACAAATTTTTTTGAATCGAATAAAAGTCAAATGCATTCAACGAGGCTAATTGAATCATATTAAAGTCAAACACATTCCAACAAAGCTTTTTTAATCAGATGAAAGTCAAACAGATTCAAACATAGCTATTAGAATCTAATGAAAGTCAAATGCATTTAACGAGGCTAATTGAATAAAATGAAAGTCAAACTCATTAAAATAAACCTTTTTTTAATAAAATGAAAGACAAATACATTAAAAGAAAGCAATTTGAATTGAATGAAAGTCATATGCATTCAACGAACCTAATAGAATCAAATCAAAGTCAAACATATTCAAACAAAGTTTTTTGAATCAAATGAAAGTTAAACACATTCAAACAAAGCTTTTTGAATCAAATGAAAGTCAAGCACATTCAAACAAAGATTTTTGAATTGAATAAAAGTCAAACAAATTCAAACAAATCTTTTTGAATTAAAGGAAAGTCAAACACATTCAAATAAAGCAAATTGAATCAAATAAAAGTCAAACTCATTCAAACAAAGCTTTTTGAATCAAATGAACGTCAAACACATTCATACAAAGCTTTTAGAATCTAATAAAAGTCAAATGCATTTAACGAGGATAAATGAATCAAATAAAAATCAAACACATTCAAACAAAGCTTTTTTTAATCAAATGAAAGACAAATGCATTAAAAGAAAGCTATTTGAATTGAATGAAAGTAAAATGCATTCAATGAAGCTAATTAAATCAAATGAAAGTCAAACACATTCAAACAAAGCTTTTTGAATCAAATGAAAGTTGAACATATTCAAACAAAGCTTTTTGAATCAAAAGAAAGTCAAACACATTCAAACAAAGATTTTTGAATTGAATAAAAGTAAAACACATTCAAACAAATATTTTTGAATCAAAGGAAAGTGAAACACATTCAAATAAAGCTAATTGAATCAAATGAAAGTCAAACACATTCAAACAAAGCATTTTGAATCAAATGAAAGTTAAACACATTCAAACAAAGCATTTTGAATCAAATGAAAGTCAAACACATTATAACGAAGCTTTTTGAATCAAATGAAAGCCAAACACATTCAAACAAAGCATTTTGAATTGAATTAAAGTTAAATGCATTCAACAAAAGCTAATAGAATCAAATGAAGTCAAACACATTCATACAAAGCTTTTAGAATCTAATAAAAGTCAAATGCATTTAACGAGGATAATTGAATAAAAAAAAATCAAACACATTCAAACAAAGCTTTTTTTAATTAAATGAAAGACAAACGCATTAAAAGAAAGCTATTTGAATTGAATGAAAGTCAAATGCATTTAACGAAGCTAATCAAATCAAATGAAAGTAAAACACATTCAAACAAAGCTTTTTGAATCAAATGAAACTTAAACATATTCAAACAAAGCTTTTTGAATCAAAAGAAAGTCAAACACGTTCAAACAAAGATTTTTGAATTGAATAAAAGTCAAACACATTCAAACAAACATTTTTGAATCAAAGGAAAGTCAAACACATTCAAATAAAGCTAATTGAATCAAAAGAAAGTCAAACACATTCAAACAAAGCATTTTGAATCAAATGAAAGTTAAACACATTCAAATAAAGCATTTTGAATCAAATGAAAGTTAAACACATTATAACGAAGCTTTTTGAATCAAATGAAAGACAAACACATTCAAACAAAGCATTTTTAATCGAATTAAAGTTAAATGCATTCAACAAAAGCTAATAGAATCAAGTGAAGTCTAACACATTCAAACAAAGATTTTTGAAGTGAATGAAAGCCAAATGCATTTAACGAAGCTAGTTTATTCGAATGAAATTCAAACATATTCAAACAAAGCTTTTTGAATCGAATGAAAGTTAAATGCATAAAATGAAGCTAATTGAATCAAATGGAAGTCAAACACATTCGAACAAATCTTTTAGAATCAAAGGAAAGTCAAACATATTACAAAAAAGCTAATTTAATCAAATTAAATTCAAACACATTCATACAAAGCTTTTTGAATCAAATGAAAGTGAAACACATTCAAATAAATCTATTTGAATCAAATGAAGGTCAGACACATTATAACCAAGCTTTTTGAATCAAATAAAAGTCAAACACATTCAAATAAAGCTTTTTGAATCAAATGGAAGTCAAACACATTCAAACAAAGCTTTTTGAATCGAATGAAAGTCAAATATATTCAACGAAGCTAATTGTATCAAATGAAAGTCGAACACATTCAAAGAAATCTTTTTTAATCAAATGAAAGTCGAACACATTCATACAAAGCTTTATGAATCAAGTGAAAATCAAATACATTCAAACAAATGTTTTTGAATTAAATGAAAGTCTTACACTTTCAAACAAAGATTTTTTTATCAAATTAAAATCCAATACATTTAAACAAAGCGTTTTGAATTGAATGAAAGACAAATTCATTAAATGAAGCTAATTTAATCAAAATGAAAGTCAAACATATGCAAAGAAAGCCTTTTAAATTATATGAAAGTCAAACACATTCAAACAAAGCTTTTTTAACCAAATGAAAGTCAAACACATTCAAACAAAGCTTTTTGAATCGAATAAATGTCAAATGCATTCATTGAAGCTAATTATATCGAATGACAGTCAAACGCATTTTAACAAATCTTTTGAATCAAATGAAAGTCAAACACATTCAGACAAAGCTTTAGGAATCAAATGAAAGTCAAACAAATTCAAACAAATTTTTTTGAATTGAATGAAGTCAAATGCATTTTAAAAAGATAATTGAATAAAATGAAAGTTAAATTGAATCAAATGAAAGTCAAATATATTAAACGAAGCTACATGAATCAAATGAAAGTAAAAAAACGTTCAAACAAAGATTTATGAATTAAATGAAAGTTAAACACATTCAAACAAATTTTTTTGAATCATTGAATCATATTAAAGTCAAACACATTGAAACAAAGCTTTTTGAATCAATTGAAAGTCAAACACATTCAAACAAAGCTTTTAGAATCTAATGAAAGTCAAATGCATTTAACGAGGCTAATTGAATCATATGAATGCCTAACACATTTAAACAAAGCTTTTTTAATCAAATAAAAGTCAAAACACAATAAATTTTTTTTTTTTGAGTCCAATGAATGTCAAATGCAGTCAACGAAGCTCATTGAATAAAATGAAAGTCAAATACATTCAATTAAAGTTTTTTGAATCAACTGATTGTATAAAACATTCAAATAAAGCTTTTGAATCAAATGAAAGTTAAAAACATTCAAACCAAGATTTTTTAATTAAAGGAAAGTCAAACTCATTAAAACAAAGCTTTTTTAATCGAATGAAAGTCAAATGTATTCAAAGAAGCTAAAAGAATCAAATGAAAGTTAAACACATTTAAACAATGCTTTTTTAATCAAATGAAAGACAAACACATTCAAAAAAGCTTTTTTACTCAAATGAATGTCAAACAAATTCAAACAAAACTTTTTGAATCAAATGAAAGTAAAATGCATATAAAGAAGCTAATTGAACAAAATGATAGTTAAACACATTCAAACAATGCTTTTTTAATCAAATGAAAGACAAAGACTATCAAAGAAAGCTATTTAAATCAACTGAAAATTAAACAAATTCAAACAAAACTTTTGGAATCAAATGAAAGTGAAACGCATTAAAAAAAAAAGCTTTTTAAATTGAATGAAAAATAAATGCATTCAACGAAGCTAATCTAATCAAACGAAAATCAAGCACATTCAAACAAGGCTTTTGAGTCAAATGAAAGTCAGACAGATTCAAACAAAGATTTTTGAATCGAATGAAAGTCAAATGCATTCAACGAGGCTAATTGAATCAAATGAAAGTCAAACACATTCAAACAAAGCTTTTTTAATCAAATGAAAGTCAAACACAATCAAACAAAGCATTTTGAACCAAATGAAAGTCATATACATTCAAACAAAGCTTTTAAAATCGAATGAAAGTCAAACGCATTCATCAAAAATAATTAAATCAAATTGAAGTCAAACACGTTTAAACAAAGCTTTTTGAATCAAATAAAAGTAAAACACATTCAAACAGAGCTTTTTGCATCTAATGAAAGTCATATGCATACAATGGGGCTAATTGAATCAAATGAAATTTAAATACACTCAAACAAAGCTTTTTTAATCAAATGAAAGTAAAACACATTCAAACAACGCTTTTTTAATCGAATGAAAGTCAAATGCATTCAAAGAAACTAATTGAATCAAATGTAAGTCAAACACATTCAAACAAAGCTTTTTGAATCAAATGAAAGTCAAGCAAATTCAAACAAAATTTTTTTATTCAAATGAAAGTCAAACACATTAAAAAAAAGCTATTTAAATTGAACGAATGTTAAAGGCATTCAATGAAGCTAATCGAATCAAATGAAATTCAAGCACATTCAGACAAAGATTTTTTTAAATTGAATAAGAGTTAAATGCATTCAACGAAGCTAATTGAATCAAATGAAAGTGAAACACACTGAAACAAAGCTTTATGAATCAAATCAAAGTTAAACAGATTCAAATTATTAAATCAAATGAAAGTCAAACACATTCAAACAATACTTTTTGAATCGAATGAAAGTCAAATGCATTAAACGATCCTATTTGAATCAAATGAAAGTCAAACAAATTTAAACAAAGCCTTTTGAATCAAATGAAAGTCAAACACATTAAACCAAATTTTTTTAATCGAATAAAATTCAAATCATTCAACAGAGTGAATTGAATTAAATGAAAGTGAAACACATTCAAACAAAGCTTTTTGAATCAAATAAAAGTCAAACCCATTCAGACAAGCGTTTTGAATCGATTGAAAGTCAAACACATTCAAACAAAGATTTTTGAATCAAATGAAATTCAAACACATTCAAACAAAGCTTTATGAATCAAATGAAAGTCAAACACATTCAAACAAATTTTTTAAATCGAATGAAAGTCAAATGCATTCTAAGAAGCTAATTGAATAAAATGAATGTCAAATTGATTTGAATGAAAGTAAAATGTATTCTACGAAGCTAATTGAATAAAATGAAATTGAAAAACGTTCAAACAAAGCTTTAAGAATAAAATGAAAGTCAAACAAATTTAAACAAATTTTTTTGAATCGAATAAAAGTCAAATGCATTCAACGAGGCTAATTGAATCATATTAAAGTCAAACACATTCCAACAAAGCTTTTTTAATCAGATGAAAGTCAAACAGATTCAAACATAGCTATTAGAATCTAATGAAAGTCAAATGCATTTAACGAGGCTAATTGAATAAAATGAAAGTCAAACTCATTAAAATAAACCTTTTTTTAATAAAATGAAAGACAAATACATTAAAAGAAAGCAATTTGAATTGAATGAAATTCATATGCATTCAACGAACCTAATAGAATCAAATCAAAGTCAAACATATTCAAACAAAGTTTTTTGAATCAAATGAAAGTTAAACACATTCAAACAAAGCTTTTTGAATCAAATGAAAGTCAAGCACATTCAAACAAAGATTTTTGAATTGAATAAAAGTCAAACAAATTCAAACAAATCTTTTTGAATTAAAGGAAAGTCAAACACATTCAAATAAAGCAAATTGAATCAAATAAAAGTCAAACTCATTCAAACAAAGCTTTTTGAATCAAATGAACGTCAAACACATTCATACAAAGCTTTTAGAATCTAATAAAAGTCAAATGCATTTAACGAGGATAAATGAATCAAATAAAAATCAAACACATTCAAACAAAGCTTTTTTTAATCAAATGAAAGACAAATGCATTAAAAGAAAGCTATTTGAATTGAATGAAAGTAAAATGCATTCAATGAAGCTAATTAAATCAAATGAAAGTCAAACACATTCAAACAAAGCTTTTTGAATCAAATGAAAGTTGAACATATTCAAACAAAGCTTTTTGAATCAAAAGAAAGTCAAACACATTCAAACAAAGATTTTTGAATTGAATAAAAGTAAAACACATTCAAACAAATATTTTTGAATCAAAGGAAAGTGAAACACATTCAAATAAAGCTAATTGAATCAAATGAAAGTCAAACACATTCAAACAAAGCATTTTGAATCAAAAGAAAGTTAAACACATTCAAACAAAGCATTTTGAATCAAATGAAAGTCAAACACATTATAACGAAGCTTTTTGAATCAAATGAAAGCCAAACACATTCAAACAAAGCATTTTGAATTGAATTAAAGTTAAATGCATTCAACAAAAGCTAATAGAATCAAATGAAGTCAAAAACATTCATACAAAGCTTTTAGAATCTAATAAAAGTCAAATGCATTTAACGAGGATAATTGAATAAAAAAAAAATCAAACACATTCAAACAAAGCTTGTTTTAATCAAATGAAAGACAAACGCATTAAAAGAAAGCTATTTGAATTGAATGAAAGTCAAATGCATTTAACGAAGCTAATCAAATCAAATGAAAGTAAAACACATTCAAACAAAGCTTTTTGAATCAAATGAAACTTAAACATATTCAAACAAAGCTTTTTGAATCAAAAGAAAGTCAAACACGTTCAAACAAAGATTTTTGAATTGAATAAAAGTCAAACACATTCAAACAAACATTTTTGAATCAAAGGAAAGTCAAACACATTCAAATAAAGCTAATTGAATCAAAAGAAAGTCAAACACATTCAAACAAAGCATTTTGAATCAAATGAAAGTTAAACACATTCAAATAAAGCATTTTGAATCAAATGAAAGTTAAACACATTATAACGAAGCTTTTTGAATCAAATGAAAGCCAAACACATTCAAACAAAGCATTTTGAATCGAATTAAAGTTAAATGCATTCAACAAAAGCTAATAGAATCAAATGAAGTCTAACACATTCAAACAAAGATTTTTGAAGTGAATGAAAGCCAAATGCATTTAACGAAGCTAGTTTATTCGAATGAAATTCAAACATATTCAAACAAAGCTTTTTGAATCGAATGAAAGTTAAATGCATAAAATGAAGCTAATTGAATCAAATGGAAGTCAAACACATTCGAACAAATCTTTTAGAATCAAAGGAAAGTCAAACATATTACAAAAAAGCTAATTTAATCAAATTAAATTCAAACACATTCATACAAAGCTTTTTGAATCAAATGAAAGTGAAACACATTCAAATAAATCTATTTGAATCAAATGAAGGTCAGACACATTATAACCAAGCTTTTTGAATCAAATAAAAGTCAAACACATTCAAATAAAGCTTTTTGAATCAAATGGAAGTCAAACACATTCAAACAAAGCTTTTTGAATCGAATGAAAGTCAAATATATTCAACAAAGCTAATTGTATCAAATGAAAGTCGAACACATTCAAAGAAATCTTTTTTAATCAAATGAAAGTCGAACACATTCATACAAAGCTTTATGAATCAAGTGAAAATCAAATACATTCAAACAAATGTTTTTGAATTAAATGAAAGTCTTACACTTTCAAACAAAGATTTTTTTATCAAATTAAAATCCAATACATTTAAACAAAGCGTTTTGAATTGAATGAAAGTCAAATTCATTAAATGAAGCTAATTTAATCAAAATGAATGTCAAACATATGCAAAGAAAGCCTTTTAAATTATATGAAAGTCAAACACATTCAAACAAAGCTTTTTTAACCAAATGAAAGTCAAACACATTCAAACAAAGCTTTTTGAATCGAATAAATGTCAAATGCATTCATTGAAGCTAATTATATCGAATGACAGTCAAACGCATTTTAACAAATCTTTTGAATCAAATGAAAGTCAAACACATTCAGACAAAGCTTTAGGAATCAAATGAAAGTCAAACAAATTCAAACAAATTTTTTTGAATTGAATGAAGTCAAATGCATTTTAAAAAGATAATTGAATAAAATGAAAGTTAAATTGAATCAAATGAAAGTCAAATATATTAAACGAAGCTACATGAATCAAATGAAAGTAAAAAAACGTTCAAACAAAGATTTATGAATTAAATGAAAGTTAAACACATTCAAACAAATTTTTTTGAATCATTGAATCATATTAAAGTCAAACACATTGAAACAAAGCTTTTTGAATCAATTGAAAGTCAAACACATTCAAACAAAGCTTTTAGAATCTAATGAAAGTCAAATGCATTTAACGAGGCTAATTGAATCATATGAATGCCTAACACATTTAAACAAAGCTTTTTTAATCAAATAAAAGTCAAAACACAATAAATTTTTTTTTTTTGAGTCCAATGAATGTCAAATGCAGTCAACGAAGCTCATTGAATAAAATGAAAGTCAAATACATTCAATTAAAGTTTTTTGAATCAACTGATTGTATAAAACATTCAAATAAAGCTTTTGAATCAAATGAAAGTTAAAAACATTCAAACCAAGATTTTTTAATTAAAGGAAAGTCAAACTCATTAAAACAAAGCTTTTTTAATCGAATGAAAGTCAAATGCATTCAAAGAAGCTAAAAGAATCAAATGAAAGTTAAACACATTTAAACAATGCTTTTTTAATCAAATGAAAGACAAACACATTCAAAAAAGCTTTTTTACTCAAATGAATGTCAAACAAATTCAAACAAAACTTTTTGAATCAAATGAAAGTAAAATGCATATAAAGAAGCTAATTGAACAAAATGATAGTTAAACACATTCAAACAATGCTTTTTTAATCAAATGAAAGACAAAGACTATCAAAGAAAGCTATTTAAATCAACTGAAAATTAAACAAATTCAAACAAAACTTTTGGAATCAAATGAAAGTGAAACGCATTAAAAAAAAAAGCTTTTTAAATTGAATGAAAAATAAATGCATTCAACGAAGCTAATCTAATCAAACGAAAATCAAGCACATTCAAACAAGGCTTTTGAGTCAAATGAAAGTCAGACAGATTCAAACAAAGATTTTTGAATCGAATGAAAGTCAAATGCATTCAACGAGGCTAATTGAATCAAATGAAAGTCAAACACATTCAAACAAAGCTTTTTTAATCAAATGAAAGTCAAACACAATCAAACAAAGCATTTTGAACCAAATGAAAGTCATATACATTCAAACAAAGCTTTTAAAATCGAATTAAAGTCAAACGCATTCATCAAAAATAATTAAATCAAATTGAAGTCAAACACGTTTAAACAAAGCTTTTTGAATCAAATAAAAGTAAAACACATTCAAACAGAGCTTTTTGCATCTAATGAAAGTCATATGCATACAATGGGGCTAATTGAATCAAATGAAATTTAAATACACTCAAACAAAGCTTTTTTAATCAAATGAAAGTAAAACACATTCAAACAACGCTTTTTTAATCGAATGAAAGTCAAATGCATTCAAAGAAACTAATTGAATCAAATGTAAGTCAAACACATTCAAACAAAGCTTTTTGAATCAAATGAAAGTCAAGCAAATTCAAACAAAATTTTTTTATTCAAATGAAAGTCAAACACATTAAAAAAAAGCTATTTAAATTGAACGAATGTTAAAGGCATTCAATGAAGCTAATCGAATCAAATGAAATTCAAGCACATTCAGACAAAGTTTTTTTTAAATTGAATAAGAGTTAAATGCATTCAACGAAGCTAATTGAATCAAATGAAAGTGAAACACACTGAAACAAAGCTTTATGAATCAAATCAAAGTTAAACAGATTCAAATTATTAAATCAAATGAAAGTCAAACACATTCAAACAATACTTTTTGAATCGAATGAAAGTCAAATGCATTAAACGATCCTATTTGAATCAAATGAAAGTCAAACAAATTTAAACAAAGCCTTTTGAATCAAATGAAAGTCAAACACATTAAACCAAATTTTTTAAATCGAATAAAATTCAAATCATTCAACAGAGTGAATTGAATTAAATGAAAGTGAAACACATTCAAACAAAGCTTTTTGAATCAAATAAAAGTCAAACCCATTCAGACAAGCGTTTTGAATCGATTGAAAGTCAAACACATTCAAACAAAGATTTTTGAATCAAATGAAATTCAAACACATTCAAATAAAGCTTTATGAATCAAATGAAAGTCAAACACATTCAAACAAATTTTTTAAATCGAATGAAAGTCAAAGGCATTCTAAGAAGCTAATTGAATAAAATGAATGTCAAATTGATTTGAATGAAAGTAAAATGTATTCTACGAAGCTAATTGAATAAAATGAAATTGAAAAACGTTCAAACAAAGCTTTAAGAATAAAATGAAAGTCAAACAAATTTAAACAAATTTTTTTGAATCGAATAAAAGTCAAATGCATTCAACGAGGCTAATTGAATCATATTAAAGTCAAACACATTCCAACAAAGCTTTTTTAATCAGATGAAAGTCAAACAGATTCAAACATAGCTATTAGAATCTAATGAAAGTCAAATGCATTTAACGAGGCTAATTGAATAAAATGAAAGTCAAACTCATTAAAATAAACCTTTTTTTAATAAAATGAAAGACAAATACATTAAAAGAAAGCAATTTGAATTGAATGAAAGTCATATGCATTCAACGAACCTAATAGAATCAAATCAAAGTCAAACATATTCAAACAAAGTTTTTTGAATCAAATGAAAGTTAAACACATTCAAACAAAGCTTTTTGAATCAAATGAAAGTCAAGCACATTCAAACAAAGATTTTTGAATTGAATAAAAGTCAAACAAATTCAAACAAATCTTTTTGAATTAAAGGAAAGTCAAACACATTCAAATAAAGCAAATTGAATCAAATAAAAGTCAAACTCATTCAAACAAAGCTTTTTGAATCAAATGAACGTCAAACACATTCATACAAAGCTTTTAGAATCTAATAAAAGTCAAATGCATTTAACGAGGATAAATGAATCAAATAAAAATCAAACACATTCAAACAAAGCTTTTTTTAATCAAATGAAAGACAAATGCATTAAAAGAAAGCTATTTGAATTGAATGAAAGTAAAATGCATTCAATGAAGCTAATTAAATCAAATGAAAGTCAAACACATTCAAACAAAGCTTTTTGAATCAAATGAAAGTTGAACATATTCAAACAAAGCTTTTTGAATCAAAAGAAAGTCAAACACATTCAAACAAAGATTTTTGAATTGAATAAAAGTAAAACACATTCAAACAAATATTTTTGAATCAAAGGAAAGTGAAACACATTCAAATAAAGCTAATTGAATCAAATGAAAGTCAAACACATTCAAACAAAGCATTTTGAATCAAATGAAAGTTAAACACATTCAAACAAAGCATTTTGAATCAAATGAAAGTCAAACACATTATAACGAAGCTTTTTGAATCAAATGAAAGCCAAACACATTCAAACAAAGCATTTTGAATTGAATTAAAGTTAAATGCATTCAACAAAAGCTAATAGAATCAAATGAAGTCAAACACATTCATACAAAGCTTTTAGAATCTAATAAAAGTCAAATGCATTTAACGAGGATAATTGAATAAAAAAAAATCAAACACATTCAAACAAAGCTTTTTTTAATTAAATGAAAGACAAACGCATTAAAAGAAAGCTATTTGAATTGAATGAAAGTCAAATGCATTTAACGAAGCTAATCAAATCAAATGAAAGTAAAACACATTCAAACAAAGCTTTTTGAATCAAATGAAACTTAAACATATTCAAACAAAGCTTTTTGAATCAAAAGAAAGTCAAACACGTTCAAACAAAGATTTTTGAATTGAATAAAAGTCAAACACATTCAAACAAACATTTTTGAATCAAAGGAAAGTCAAACACATTCAAATAAAGCTAATTGAATCAAAAGAAAGTCAAACACATTCAAACAAAGCATTTTGAATCAAATGAAAGTTAAACACATTCAAATAAAGCATTTTGAATCAAATGAAAGTTAAACACATTATAACGAAGCTTTTTGAATCAAATGAAAGACAAACACATTCAAACAAAGCATTTGTAATCGAATTAAAGTTAAATGCATTCAACAAAAGCTAATAGAATCAAGTGAAGTCTAACACATTCAAACAAAGATTTTTGAAGTGAATGAAAGCCAAATGCATTTAACGAAGCTAGTTTATTCGAATGAAATTCAAACATATTCAAACAAAGCTTTTTGAATCGAATGAAAGTTAAATGCATAAAATGAAGCTAATTGAATCAAATGGAAGTCAAACACATTCGAACAAATCTTTTAGAATCAAAGGAAAGTCAAACATATTACAAAAAAGCTAATTTAATCAAATTAAATTCAAACACATTCATACAAAGCTTTTTGAATCAAATGAAAGTGAAACACATTCAAATAAATCTATTTGAATCAAATGAAGGTCAGACACATTATAACCAAGCTTTTTGAATCAAATAAAATTCAAACACATTCAAATAAAGCTTTTTGAATCAAATGGAAGTCAAACACATTCAAACAAAGCTTTTTGAATCGAATGAAAGTCAAATATATTCAACGAAGCTAATTGTATCAAATGAAAGTCGAACACATTCAAAGAAATCTTTTTTAATCAAATGAAAGTCGAACACATTGATACAAAGCTTTATGAATCAAGTGAAAATCAAATACATTCAAACAAATGTTTTTGAATTAAATGAAAGTCTTACACTTTCAAACAAAGATTTTTTTATCAAATTAAAATCCAATACATTTAAACAAAGCGTTTTGAATTGAATGAAAGACAAATTCATTAAATGAAGCTAATTTAATCAAAATGAAAGTCAAACATATGCAAAGAAAGCCTTTTAAATTATATGAAAGTCAAACACATTCAAACAAAGCTTTTTTAACCAAATGAAAGTCAAACACATTCAAACAAAGCTTTTTGAATCGAATAAATGTCAAATGCATTCATTGAAGCTAATTATATCGAATGACAGTCAAACGCATTTTAACAAATCTTTTGAATCAAATGAAAGTCAAACACATTCAAACAAAGCTTTTTGAATCAAATGAAAGTCAAACATATTCAAATAACTCTGTTTTAATCAAATGAGAGTCAAACACATTCAAACTAAGCTTTTTGAATCGAATGAAAGTCAAATGCAATCAACGAAGCTAATTGAATCAAATGAAAGTCAATCACATTCAAACAATGCGTTTTTAATCAAATGAAAACCAAACACAATCATAAATACATTCGAATTATTCAAGGGGCGTAGACTTGCATTGACTTTTCTCTCTTCTCTCTCCATCCATTGTGATCTGATTCTGCTGGTTTTTTCTTCAGCTCAATTGATATCATGGCTCGAAAGAAGAAACAATCCCACCTCATACTTCTAAATAACCTTACTCAATCTGTTGTAGCTTCATCGATTACTTTGAATGATGTTTTAAATCAATTGAATGTTCATGGTTTTTTTTTTGAACTGCTGCAATTTTTTAGGAAGATGATAATCTTCAGGAACTTGTTTCACCTCCCGCTCATTTATTCATCCTTCTGTTGGGAAGATTACTAGAGCAGATTTGGAAGCTCTTGAGAAAGTTCATGTGTTGAGTACTCAGTTGTTTAATTCTGCACCACGCATAGAGTCTGGCGCTAGAGTCCAGCGTTTGGCGCCACGGGCGTGTTTGACGTTGCGGTCGTGTTTTATTTTTTTCCAAACTTTGATTTCTTTTTTATCATTTCCGGCTGATTTTCTCTATAAATAGCCTCCTAAAACTTCCGTTTTCCATCATAAAAAATCATCAATTTCCATCAATTCTTATCAATTCTTCTCATCAACTCTCATCAAGAATTTCTTGATTCTCTCTCTCTTTCTAAACCAACCCTTTTACAAACACAATTCCTCATACATTAGCACTAGACACACCTAGCATAGTTCGAAGTTGCCTTAGCCCTAGACGTGAAAGGTTTTAATTTCTGAGGGTTTTGTCCCAAATATCTCTTTCAATTCTTTAATTTAATTGTTTGATTATTATTTTCCTTGAAGTTACTAACGTGTGTATTTTGTTATTAGAAAGAGGTACAAGGCATCCAAGTAAGTGCTTTAATTGATTTATTGATATTATGATATAGAAATCATGTCTAGGGCATTTTGATCTTCATAGTATCATGTTTAGGGTAATAACTATAATTTCTAATATCAAGTATGATTAAAAGAGTGCTTCCTAGTATAATGTCTAGGGTAAAGAATAAGTTTCTTAAATCAATTTGTGATTCCTGCGATGCTTCCTACTTTTTTCCTAATATTCATTTTAGTATCATGTTAGGGCTAGCTTTGATTTTTATTATTTAGTGACATGCTAGGGTTTGTTATTAATCTTGTTAGTATTATGCCTAGGATCTTGCTTTTATTATGCTTTAACATGATTATTTTAATTATGGTTGTTATCATGATTATAATTTTTATGATGATTATTTTTTTTATTATTATGTTGCTTGACTGTATTTATTGTTATTGCTTGATCACGCCTTTTATGCTTGTTTAAAGGGAATTTGTACTTGTAATCACGCTTAATAAGATAATTAATAATCTTGTTTAGTGTTAATTTGATTATAATTCAAGTGATCGCCAATAATAGTTTTATTTGTGCATTAATAATCAACCAACATAGATAAAAAGGCTTAGGGTTAAACCTATTGATTGCATGTTAGTCAAAAAGCGCACATGAATACGATCAGAATAAAGTAGAGGCCTATTATTAGGGCAGGTTCAATCTCTTTTAGGTTGGATTTTTACCTTCATCCCCGAAAGACTAGTCATGGTTCCAGACCTATTGGAGTTGACAATCTCCTGGATCGTTAAGGGGTGTAACCTTCACCTCATGAACGGTTTACAAGTTCCTAAAAACTTGTTGGCGACTCTTTTGTTCTATCTTCTTTCTCTTTGGATGCCACCGTACTTAAGTGTATGATCACAATGGTGTTCAAGCTAGGGATAATGCTTGAAATATTCCCTACAATCCTATACCCAATAAGCGATTTTGGGAGAAAGAGGATTCATCTATAGACGTCCTCACAAGATCTGGGAGAACACAACCTATGCAAACTACGCAGCAAGTTCCCATATCTATCATAGAAGACAATGATATTGTCAAACAGTTCAAGAAGACCAAGGTTAAGATGAATGTATGGAAACTTCTAGCAACATCCCGAGAACATAGGCTGGCAGTGATGAATGCCTTGGATAAGATAGGGATAAACTTTGACACCACTAATGAGGGGTTGGCTAACTTCCTTAGGAGTGATCTCCCTAGTCCTATCAACTTGATCACCTTTTCTGACAAAAATTTACCCCCGGAAGGTGACAAGCATTATAAGGCACTAAACCTCACAGTAGATTGCAAGAGAATGAACGTCCCAACAACTCTTGTAGACAATGGATCGGCAATTAATGTCTATCCACTGAAAACTGCGAGGATGCTAGGCATAAGGGATGAAGACTTAACCCCGTCCACACAAGGAATAAGAGCCTACGACAACACTCGTCTTCAAGATCTTGGCAAGATTACCATGAATATAGTGGCGGGAGCGATAGAACACGCTACTACATTTCAAGTGGTAGATATGAAAGCTTCATTCAACTTATTGTCGGGACGCCCTTGGCTTCATGACCTAAAGGTCGTCCTTTCATCTCTCCACTAACAGGTAAAATCCATAGTTGGAGGAATTTCTATCATGATCGATGCTTCACCCATGAGGATTAAAGCTTTAGAAAATTCGATCATTAATGTGGAGCACGATGAAGACGATGAAGACTTGTGGGGATTTAATGAAGAGGTCTCCTTGATCGAGGAGGACGAAAGGACCCCTCTCTGTCACGACCCCCACTCCAATATGACAGTAAACGTTATTCTAAAGAAATAAGGGAATTCTCCTTGAATAACTCTAGGAAAGAAGAAAGGAATAGCAAAATCGTTGGAATTACCTGGTTAGACACTTTCGAACTTGGTTTCAAACCGACTCGGGAAGATCTCAAGCAAGCCTAGGAAAGGTCCAAGGCGCATAGGAACGCTCGCATCCAATAGAAAGCAATCCCAATGGATCAGTATCCTCTTACTCTCAATGGACAATTCATAAAAGAAGGAGAGGACTATCCGTGCTACGAATTTCCCGAACCTTTTGTTGTAAATGACATAAGGAAACCGGGATTCGAAATTTTCCTAGATTGCTATTTTCTAGATGAAATCCCAACTCCTATCCACAAGGAGAAAGCACCCCCATGCTTAGACTTTAATGTCATGGGATTACTATTTGGGCGAGAAAAAGATGAGTCGAAGTACATAGAGGATAATTCCTCAATCATCCTAACGGTCCTACAAAGAGAGAACTTTGACCCCTCAAAGCTCATCACTCCAGCAGAAGTATCACTACAAGGGTGGCGCAAGACAATTAGGGTGACTACTCCAAGTGGAAGGAAAATCTCCATAACGATAGGGTAAGGACCGATGTTTGAAGAGTCGTCTGAGTCAGAGTCAGAGTCAGAGTCAGAGTCTTTTCTTGTGGAGTTATCTAAGTCATTAGTTGTAGCACCCCCTTGTTCTATCTCTTCCCCTAGGTAGATAACAATCAAGTCCCTGAGGACATCTCTCTTTTTGATGTAATGATTTTTAAATTCAATAATGTGTCTTCTTCTGCTTACTCCTCGTGCTTTTCTTTAACCAAACATGACGAGAATTGCTTAACTAACAATGAAAATGACAAAGAAATTATTAAAGCAATGGAAACACTTGAAAAGAAAACACCGATAATCAAGGAAACCGAGACGGTTGATATCTAAAATGATTCAACCATTAAAAGAGAAGTTAAAATCGGATTAAAACTTAATGAACAAGAAAGAACCTATTTAATCTATCTACTTAAAGAATTTATTGATGTATTTGCTTGGTCATATGAAGATATGCCAGGTATTAATAGAGAAATAGCTCAATACACTATACCGCTAATTCCAGGAATGAAACCAATAAAACAAAAGTTGCGTCGAATGAAACCCAACGTAGCTCTTTAAAGAAAAGAAGAATTTCAAAAACAAATAACTGCAGGTTTTATCAAGGTATCAAAATACCCCGAATGGGTAGCCAACGTTGTCCCAGTTTCGAAAAAGGATGGAAGGGTAAGAATGTGTGTCGCGTATCGAGATCTAAATAAGGCAAGTCCAAAGGACGACTTCCCTTTACCACACATCGATATTTTGGTATATAATACAGTGAATCATGCACTTCTCTCGTTCATGGATGGATACGCAGGATACAATCAAATTCTCATGGCAGAAGAAGACATGGAGAAAACAACCTTCATAACACCATGGGGTACTTACTGCTACACGTTAATGCCATTCGGGTTGAAAAATGCGGGTGCTACTTACCAACGAGCAGCGACAGCCTTACTCCATGACATGATGCACAGAGAAGTTGAAGTATATGTGGACGATATGATTATGAAATCAAAAGATCGTCCAGGCCATCAAGTAGCCTAGAGGAAATTCTTTGAATCCATCCAAGTGTGCCTTTTGAGTCACCTCAGGTAAGATTTTGGGTTATTTCATAAGCTCTAGAGGAATAGAGATAGACCCAACTAAGATCAACGCAATCATGTTAATGCCACCGCCCAAAACCGAGAAGCAAATTCGAGGATTCCTAGGCCGGTTGCAATACATAAGTAGGTTCATATCAAAATTAACAACCATATGTGAACCAATATTAAAGAAGCTATGTACCAGTAATGTGGGACGATGAGTGTCAAAAAGCCTTTGACAAGATCAAAGCCTATCTCGCAAATGAAACTGGTTTTCCTAGCAAGGTGGTTAATTGGATTTTTAAAGATTGTTTTGGAAGATTCTCTTGAATACTCTCTCTCTCTCTCTATTTTCTAAACTAGCTTTCTCTCAAATACAAAATTCCGCATTCGCAAGACTTAGACACACCTAGCATTATTCGAAGTTGCCTTCGCCCTAGAAGTGAAAGGGTTAATTTCTGAGGGTTTGGTCCCAATCTCTCTTTCAATTATTTAATTTAATTGTTTTTTTATTATTTTCCTTGAAGTTACTAACGTGTGTATTTTTTTATTAGAAAGAGGTACGAGGCATCCAAGTAAGTTTTTTAATGGTCTTTATTGTTGTTATTATGTAGAAATCATGCTTAGATTGTTATTTTGATTCCTAGTATCATGTCTAGGGTAAATTTAATATCAAGTTTGATTAAAAGTATGATGCCTTTTATGTTCTTCCTAATATTTATGATTGTTAGTATCATGTTAGGATTAAAGCTTTGATTTTTATATGCTTAGTGACATGCTAGGGATTATTATTAATCTTGTTAGTATCATGCCTAGGATTTTGCTATTGTTATTATGCTTTAACATGATTAGTATTATTATTATGATGATGATGATTATTGTTTTGATTAATATTATGATTATTATAATTATTATGATTATTATTATGTTGCTTGATATTTATTTTTATTGTTTGATCACACCTTTTATGCATGCTTAAAGGAAATTTGTACTTGTAATCACGCTTAATAAGATAATTAATAATCTTGTTAGGGTTAATATGATTATAATTCAAGTGATCGCCAATAATAGTTTTATTTGTGCATTAATATTCAACAAACATAGATAAAAAGGTTTAGGGTTAATCCTATTGTTTGTATGTTAGTGAGAAAGAGCACATGAATACGATCAGAATAAAGTAGAGGCCTATAATTAGGGCAGCTTCAATCTCTTAGCTTGGATTTGTACCTTCATCCCCAAACTACCAGTCATGGTTCAAGACCTATTGGAGTTGACGATCTCCTGGATCGTTAAGGGGTGTAACCTTCACCTCGTGAACGGTTTACAAGTTCCTAAACCTTGTTGGCGATTCTTTTGCTCTATCTTCTTTCCCTTTGGACGCCACCGTACTTTAGTGGATGATCACAGTGGGGTTCAAGCTAGGGATTAATGCTTGAAATATTCCCTACAGTTTTTGGCGACTCCACTGGGGAGGATTTCTTTTTTAATTCCTGAAATTTATTTCGGCAATGATTTAGAATGAGTGGATGAGACTCGAAACGTTCTAAGTATTTCATGTGCGTAATTTTGATTAACATTATTGTCATATGCATAAAAAAGATCTCATCGTAAAGACCATCCGTAATGAGTTAAAACATAGGATTTTTACACGTAGGAAATTTGAGGAATGTCTTTCACAACTAGGGCCGAAATAACACTGCGCGCAACTGGAAAATTTTATCGAGCACAGAAAGCTGCTGAGGCATGTAGGAATTAGCGTCAGCGAACAGAAGTTAGCGCCAACATTTTGACTTTAGCGCCAGACGACAGCTCTGTCGCAAGGCGCTAAAGCTAAAAGTTGGCGCCAACCTCTATTTGCTGGCGCCAATTTCTTCAAATACCGAGCCAGAAATATGCGTTCTAATTTTGACCAGTTTTTAGCATTGTTTGCTCGATCCTACTTCCTGATTGAGTTTTTCTCACTTTTCTGAAACCCATATGTGTTTTACTGATAAGTGACTTTTATGTCACTTCTAGGGTGTTTATCGAGTCATTTTCCGGCTTATTTTCCAATAATTAAGCTCTTTCTGTTCTTTATTTCTATTATTTGCTTATTCTCATCTCTTATCTTTATTTTATGTATTTTAGTAGTTTTTAATAGTTTTTAGCTTATTTTCTTAATTTATTTAATTTCTCTTATTTTATTTCGTTCCTTTTCTTTGTTACTTTCATAGTTTTAATTAGTTTTAATTTTATTTTATTTACTTGTATAGTTTTATGTCTTTGTTAGTTTTAGTTTTATTTCTCTTATTTGTATTTTACTTTTATTTATTTATTTTTATTAGTTTAGTGTTACTTCTCTTTTTCTATTTTATTTTATTTATTTCCTTTTTATTTATTTTATTTTATTTGTCTCGGTTTCACACTTTTATCCTCGGGTTTGTTTGTGTGTAGGCTCGTGTTCAAGGTCCAAGTCAAAGCTTTTCAATTGCCAATCCCCTGCTAAACATCCACCACAATCAACCACCAATCCTCCAGCATCACCACCAATTCTCCCCTGCTCCCTCACGCAAAACATCCCACCAACAACACCAACCAATGCCCTTTCACCAATTCGCACCAGCAGCCCACCAATAACCCCAAATCTGCACACCTGAACAACCCCCTCAACCACCTCCACCCAATTACAACAACAGCAACGCAACTAACACCACGCACCGCAGCCTCCGTCAGCCACCAAAAGAACAACAACAATTGCAGCCCGCAATTCACCCAACACCGAAACAACTCACATCCACCACAAGTCCGAGCAGCTGCGGCATCAACAACACCTTCGCGCACCACCTTCAGCCCCTCAAACCGAACACCAACTGCAACCAATACACCACCAAACCTCCTTGAATTACCACCACCCAGAACCATCGTCAGCCATCAATTAAAGCCGCCATACACAGTAGCAGCGCCTCCAATCAGAGCCACCGCAGCCCAGCCGCAAGCTTCAAATCAGCCCCAATTTTCATACCCTTCAGAGCGGGCGCTCTAAGGTTCGAATCGGCCGCTCCGTTGTGGGTCTTATCTTTGTCAATTCTCACGTGATTTGCACGTGAATGGAGGTGTTCATTAATATTGAACGGTCTGATTTAAAGCTTATTGATTGATGATGATGATGAGCGGTGATGATTGAAGATGAAAATGGTTGGTGATAATTGATGAAGAGGATCAAACGGTGGTGATGATGATTTAAGAGCTGCCAAGTTGAAATAGAAGAAGATGAGGAGGCTGAAGGTTTGGGGGGGAAAAAATGGGTTTTATTTTCTTTATTTATTTTATTTCTTTTTCTATTTTTCCTTTTCTTTTCTTTATTTTCTTTTCTTTTAGTTCTCTTTTCTTTTTCTTTTATTTAGCTAAGTAAAAATACCCATTTTTTGGGGAATTAAACGGAGGCTCTTTTATTTTATTTTTCTTAATTAGTTGAGGAGAGCTTCTTTCTCTTAAGGCTAGACTAGATAATTTTTAGTGAGAGAAAATAGATTATGGCTCAATTTTCTTCCAAGATTCAATTTTGCTCAAGTTTAAGTTTCAATCAAGCAAGAATTCAAGTTTTCTTCTTTCATTAATCCTTTCTTTAGTAATCTCTTCTCCTTTCCTTTAATATTATTTATTTGTTTTATTGTTACTTATTTTTGTCAATCTTATTAGTTTATCTAGTTATTATTGATTTCATATATTTCAATCATGTTTTATTTTGAGTTTCTTGTGTTTATTTTTAGTTTTGATATCATGTTCATTCCCCCTTTTCTAGGCTAGTCTCTTAGCTAGGGGAAGGGGGTGTGAAATGTGCATTGAATGATGGATGAATGATGATAGTTGGATTGATTACATGCCTTAAATTGATGAAAGACATGATTTTTAATGGCTTGAGATTATTGTTGCACTTTATTTGATTTCCTTCTAGTTTAAAAGCATGAAAATGATTTGAACTAGATTAAGATCACCTTTATTTTAGTGATTGCATGAGAATGAGTTGTTAAAATGGAGTTTCATGTATTGTGCTTCTTTATTCTCTTGATTTTCTTGTGTCTAATAGAATGCATGAGAATGATCCTAATTAGCATAGACTTCTTTCATTGATTTACCTAGACTATTGCATGAGAATGAATTGTTTAGGTAGAATCAAGTGTTCTTTGGCATGTTCATCATGATAACTATCATTGTTTCCCTCTTTCTAATCATGTTTGACACCCCCGAACCCCTAGCGTCGTTCTCTCTTGATTTTAACCATCTTTATCTTGTTTGTTTATAGTTCTAGTGTTTACAATCCAAAAAAAAAACCAACAAAACAATCCCCTTTTCACTCTTGCATCAGTGATATTTGATGTTGAATTAGCGTGCTTCCCTAGTGGTTCGACCCTTTACTTGCCACTAACTACTTTAGTGTAGATTTAGGTACTATAAATGATTAATTTTGTTAGGGTGGTAGCATAACGACCTATCTTATCCCTATCATCTACATATGGACATAACCCTCTGGGAATTCATGCTCCATCTACCTGATTGAACGCTTTGAGCAACAAAGGGTACATCCGAGAATGTTGAATTCACCAAACCATGGAAGCGAGTTTTTTCTAAAACTCGTGGTGTCCCATCAACTCGCGCCAACCCTTCACGGTTAGGCTTCCGCGCGGTGCATCTGGACAATTAAACATGGACCCTCTTTGACTAACCCATATCCCGACTTTAGAGAACTAGAGCCATGGTAAGGTTGCAAATTCATTGCATCATATTATGCGTACTTGACTAATTGTGCATTATTTGTTGTGCATACGGTATATGTTTTTTCTTAACCGTTTGTTTGACTTGTGCTAAGATTAAATAAATTAATGACTAAAAGAACTTTGCCTAATTAATTTGAGTAAATAAATTCTAATATTTTAATCATAATTGACCTAGTACGACTTAAGGCATAACCCTGTTGATTAATAATACCGAAAACAGTCTCAGAACGAAGCTCCAGCAATGGCGCCAAAGTTTGAACTATAGCGCCACTCTATGGAGTGTGGCGCCTGGCGAAAGTTCTGTAGTCTGGGGCTACACTGCAAAGAGAGGCGCCAGTCCTGTCGTTTTGACGACAGTTCGGATTATTGATCGAGTCATCACTTTTTGTCTAATTAACTAGTTTGCTAAATAATTCGGTTAAATTTTACTGTCAATAATACCTTGTCAAGTCATTAATTGAGTCTAGGCACCAAGTCCTATGGTCTTACACAAAAGTCCAAGCATGTCACGTACACTCAACGCACACACCAATACACATACTTTGACCATGTCTAAGAGAGTCTTGTATGCGCGTTTTTTCCGTCATTTTTTTAGGGGGGTAAGTCGGATATTAATCCGCCAATATAAATACCATACTTGGTTCCTAAAATCCTAAAATTATATACCTTATTTTTGCCAAAAAATATGTACCTTTTTTTTTTTTTTTTTTCCTCTTTAAAACCGTAAAGTCAAGGTTGATTTGAGTCAAGTAATTAAAACAAAAATGGTATAAATTACAATGCGTGGTCAAGAAAGGAAGGGCGGTTAATCAAAGAAAATTTTTCGTACAAGTCCAACTTTTCGACAAACCCATTGCTCGTAAGAGGAAACCTAGGACAATAATGGCAACACAAGAAGAAGTCTATGAGCTCAAAAACCAACTAGGTACCGTGACTGAGGCACTAAAGATCTTAACCCTTAAGATCGATGATCCCGTGAAACAACAACAGATGGACCTCATGCAAGAGAGTCTGAGCAAGTTATCAAGCGACTACAAGTTTCAAGGGATTAGTTCACAAGGGGTCTCTGTGGACAAAGATCTTCTTCCGCAGAAGTTCAATGCCAACGACATCCCGAAATTCAAAGCAACCGATAACCCTTATTTTCATTTAAGAGCCTTCTAAACAATAATGAGTATTAAGGGTATCGACAAGAAGGTGTTCCCCTCTCTTTTCTCACTATCTCTCGAGACCGTTTGCCAGCAATGGTTATTTTCTCTCGAGAAAGAAAAAACCTCCCCCTAGGAGTCCATAGAAAACGCTTTTGTTGATAGATACAAATGCAACATTCAAGTTGAGACTGACCATAGGGAACTTGAAATCCTTAAACAAAAGGAGAATGAAGGCTTCACCTCCTTCTTTAACAAATGGAGAGAAACCTCACCTAAGATGATTGAGGTGCCCAGCGAAAAAGAGTCTGTAAGGTTATTCATCAAAAACCTTCAAGAAAAATACTCCAAGCATCTCAAGTATCAGAATAATCTCCATACCTTCAAGGTCGTCTACGACATTGGAATCAATATTGAAGACGACCTGGCT
Source organism: Chenopodium album (assembly GCF_948465745.1). Taxonomy (NCBI): domain Eukaryota; kingdom Viridiplantae; phylum Streptophyta; class Magnoliopsida; order Caryophyllales; family Amaranthaceae; genus Chenopodium; species Chenopodium album. The sequence goes on from NC_137834.1 coordinate 70,097,985, forward strand.
AAGTTGAAAGCTGCCAACAATAACTCCAATAGTGGCTGGAAAGGCAAGAAGAACGACAATCCTTCTTCTAACAAAACCACCCATTTAAACAATGTTAGCACTTTTAACCTAGGTGAAGTCCTTGCTAAGAATAATCAAGGACAAAAGAAACCATTTAGGAGGAACTTTACTCCTATTGGCATGAGTTATGACACCGCATTTGACCGATTAAATGCAAAAGGTCTTATAACTCCTATTGGACCATTTGGGGACCCACCAGTTGAAAAGAGGTCGGCTAATTGGAACCCCAATGCACATTGCAAATATCACCAAGGTAGGGGCCATCTCACCGAGAACTGTTGGAAGCTTAAAGAAGCTATCCAAGTTTTAATCGACAACAACAAGCTGTCGTTGCCCCCTGCCAGTAAGAAGCCAAGTATTGATAATGCGCCTCTCGCCCATTCCTTGGCTATCTCTGATGAGGAAAATGAGGTTGACCCCTCGTCTCTCATCAAACCTGTTAAAGAAATCCATGCCATCAAAGAAGAGGAGGAGATCTTTTTCGACGCCATGGATAATCTTCCGAAATTAGCAAGTAAAGAAGAAACACAATCGCTTACACTGTCTATGATCGAAGGATCGCACTTGCTACGTGAAACTCTCAAGGCTATAAAAGAACTTCAGGAGAAATATGATGAGATTCCACTCTCGAAAAATGAACCTAAGAGAGAGCTCACACCCATGGGAACGACATACGAGGCAAAACGTTTTCCTTTACAAGTCACCGAAAAACCCAAGAAGAGTAATAGACTCAAGACTCCAATTGGGATCCCATATATACAAATGTTTGAAATGCTCTCCGAGAGTGGCGAGATCAAACCTCTCGAACCGAGACCATTCGAATCATTGAAAAGGACAGATAGATATTACTGTCAGTATCATCAATCAGGAGGTCACACTATCGAAAACTGTTTTAAATTCAAGGATTTAATTCAGAAAATGATTTATGAAAAGAAGCTAGTCCAAGTTCCACAAGAAGAGGATGCAAGTATTAATGGAGTTTGGGACAGCGACGAAGAAGACGTCTTCTTAAAAGACATGGTAGGACCTCCACCTTCAGTGTCATATGCCATGGATGACTTTTGGGTTGAAGAAGATTCATTATTAGACGTCCTCACAAGATCCAAAAGAATGAAACCTCCTGTTTCAACACAACCCATGCCAACCACACAGCAAGTTCCCATACCTATCATTGAAGATAATGACATCGTCAAACAATTCAAGAAATCAAAAGTTAAAATGAATGTATGGAAGCTTCTGGCAACATCTCGAGAACATAGGTTGGCTATAATGAATGCCTTGGACAAAATAGGGATAGATTCTAACACCACTCCTGAGGGGTTGGCTAACTTCCTCACGAGTCATCTCCCTAGTCCCATCAACTTGATCACCTTTTTCTGACAAGGATTTACCCCCAGAAGGTGACAAACACTATAAGGCATTAAACCTCACAGTAGTTTGCAAGAGAATGAACGTCCCTATGACTCTTGTAGACAATGGATCAGCCATTAACTTCTGTCCACTTAGAACTACGAGGATTCTAGGCATAAGGGATAAAGACTTAACCCCGTCAACGCAAAAAATAAGAGCCTACGACAACACTCGTCGGCATGCTCTTCGTAAAATTACCATGAATGTAACGGCGAGAGCAATAGAACATGCTACTACTTTCCAAGTAGTAGATATCAAAGCTTTATTCAATTTATTGTTGGGACGCCCTTGGCTTCATGATCTAAAGGTCGTCCCCTCATCTCTCCACCAACAAGTAAAAGCCATAGTTAGGGGAATTCCTATTACCATCGATGCTTCGCCTATGAGAATCAAATCCATAGAAAATCCAATAATTAACGTGTAGCACGATGAGGATGATGAAGATTTATGGGGCTTTAACGAAGAGGTCTCCTTAATCCAGGAGGATGAACGGACCCCTCTCTGCCACGACCCCCATTCTAACATGATCGTGAATGCTATTATCAAGAAGCAAGGACATTTTCCTAGGATGACCTTAGGAAAGAAAAAGGGAATAGCAAAACCGGTGGAGTCACCTGGCCTCCCTAAATTAGATACTTTCGGACTTGGTTTCGAACCGAGTCGGAAAGATCTTAAGCGATCCCAGGAAAAATCAAAGGCACGTTGGGACGCTCGCATTCAAAAGAAAGAAATCCAATTGGATCAGTACCCTCTTACACTTAATGGTCAATTCATAAAAGAAGGAGAGGACTATCCATGCCACGAATTTCCCGAACCATTTGTCGTAAACGACATAAGGCAACCGGGATTTGAAATTTTCTTTGATTGCTATTTCACAGATGAAATCCCAACTCCATTCCATAAGGAGAAAGCACCCCCATGCTTTGACTTTAATATCATGGGATTATTATTTGGGCGATAAAAGGATGAGCCGACATACAAAGAGGATAACTCCTCGCTCATTCAAACAGTCCTACAAAGCGAAAACTTCGATCCCTCGAAGCTAATTACTCCAGAAAAGGATCACTACAAGGGTGGCACAAGACCGTAAAGTTGACTAATCCAAGAGAAAGAAAGATCTCCATCACGACAGGGCAAGGACCGATGTTCGAAGAGTCGTCTAAGTTAGAGTCAAAGTCAGAGTCTCTCTCTATAGAGTCATCTAGGTCTTTAGTTGTAGCACCTTCCCCTTCTATCTCTTCTCCCAGAATAGTTAGTGATCAAGTCCCTGAGGACATATCACTCTTTGATATAATGATCTCAGAGTATAATAATATAATTTCTTCTCCTTACTTCTTGTGTTCTTCTTTAACCCAAGTTGACGAGCATTGCTTAACTAACAATGAAAAAGACAAAGAACTTATTAAAGCAATGGAAACACTCTTAAAGAAAACACCGATAATTGAAGGAATTTAAACGGTTGATATCTCAAATGATTCAACCAATAAAAGAGAAGTTAAAATCGGACTAACACTTAATGAACAAGAAAGAATCGATTTAATTAACTTACTTAAAGAATTCATCGATGTTTTTGCTTGGTCATACGAAGATATGCCAGGCATTAATAAAGAAATAGTTCAACACACTATACCACTAATCCCGGGAATGAAACCTGTAAAGCAAAAGTTACATCGAATGAAACCCGACGTAGCTCTTAAAATAAAAGAAGAAGTTCAAAAACAGATAACTGCAGGTTTCATCAAGGTATCAAGATACCCCGAATGGGTCGCCAACGTCGTCCCAGTTCCAAAAAAAGATGGAAGGGTAAGAATGTGTGTCGACTATTGAGATCTAAATAAGGCAAGTCCAAAGGACGACTTCTCTTTACCACACATCGATATTCTGGTGGATAACACAGCAAATCACGCACTTATCTCGTTCATGGATGGATACGCAGGTTATAATCAGATTCTCATGGCAGAAGAAGACATGGAGAAAACAACCTTCATAACACCATGAGGCACTTACTGCTACACGGTAATGTCATTCGGGTTAAAAAACGTGGGTGCTACTTACCAACGTGCAGCGACTGCCTTACTCCATGACATGATGCAAAAAGAAGTCGAAGTATATGTGGACGACATGATTGTAAAATTGAAATACCGTCCAGGCCATCAAGTAGACTTAAGAAAATTTTTCGAAAGGCCAAGAAAATACAATATGAGGTTGAACCCATCTAAGTGTGCTTTTGGAGTCACCTCAGGCAAGCTTTTGGGTTATGTTATAAGCTTTAGAGGAATAGAGATAAACCCAACCAAGATCAAAGCAATCATGTCAATGCCACCGCCCAAAACCGAGAAGCAAATTCGAGGATTTATTGTTCGGTTGCAATACATAAGTATGTTCATATTAAAATTGACCACGATATGTGAACGAATATTTAAAAAGCTTAAGAAAAATGTACCAGTAATATGGGATGACGAGTGTCAAAAAGCCTTTGAAAAGATCAAAGCCTATCTCGCTAATCCTCCCGTGTTAGCACCAGCACTTCCCGGAATACCTCTTAGGTTGTACTTAACAGTTACCAAAGAGACAATGGGAGCTATGCTAGCACAAGAAGTAGAAGGCAAAGAAAATGCGATCTACTATCTAAGCAAGAAAATGCTCGAATATGAAGCACGTTATACACCACTTGAGAAATTGTGCCTCGCCTTGGTGTGGGCAACAATCAAGTTAAGACATTACATGCTAGTGCATACCGTCTTTGTAGTCTCCCGATTACATGCACTCAAGTATCTATTCGAGAAATCTACACTCAATGGACGCATACCAAGATGGATAGTCAATTTAGCCCAGTTTGATGTAAGGTTTATGCCGCAAAAAGCTATCAAAGGATATGTGGTGTCAGACTTTTTAGCGAAGTTTCTAATAGAAGACTCGACGCCAATACACGACAATGAGTTTCCATATGAAGACTTAATGGTCACTGAAGACGGTACTTGGACATTATACTTCGACGGAGCCTCAAACCAAAAAGGATGTGGCGTTGGAGTGTTGCTAGTATCACCTAAAGAAGAGCATGTTCCAATCTCCATAAAGCTTGATTTTGACGTTACCAACGACGCTGTTGAATATGAAGCATGTGTGGTAGGCCTTGAAACATCTTTGGCATTGGGAGTAAAAATGTTACGGACATTCGAAGACTCTTCATTAATCATCAATCAAATATCCAAAAGTTGGAAAGTAAGGAGCAAAATTCTAGCCCCTTACCAAACCTATCTGGAAACTCTTACTAATTAGCTACAGAAGGTAGAATACACATATCTACCTAGAGAAGAAAATCAATTTGCTGATGCCTTGGCGAGACTAGCCACGATGGTTAGGATTCCCACGGAAATCGAGCAAATGCCTCTAACTATAGAAAAAAAGGCACAAACCAGCATATATTCAAGCTATAGAGGATGATGAAGTAATCAAAGACGAAGAAGAAGAAGAACCGTGGTATACGGATATAATCAATTATGTCACCAAAGGAGAATACCCTCCCCATGCTGACAAAAGAGCAAAACGAGCGTTAAGACTCTTGGATTCCCAATATGTACTCATAGACAACGAGCTACATAAAAGGGTACCTAAGGGTCGAACTCTCTTATGTGTAGGAAAAAAAAAATGCCCAAAGAGCAATGAGGATAGTCCACGAAGGAATCTGTAAAACTCACATAAATGGCAAAATGTTAGTCCAAAAGATAATGCGAGAAGGATATTATTGGACTATAATGAATAGGGATTGCCATCAATACGTAAAAAGATGCCCTAAGTGCCAAATATATGCCAATTTACAACATGTTCCTCCATCCTTGCTCTACACATACACGTCGCCATGGCCGCTCTCTACATGGGGAATTGACATCATCGGCAAAATCACTCCCCCAGGAACTGGAGACCACGAATATATCCTATTGGCAATTGATTACTTCACAAAGTGGGTTGAAGCACAATCGTACGCTAAACTCACTGCAAAACATGTAGCACTCTTTATCAAAAGAAATATTATTTGTCGATACGGAGTCCCACATGAAATGATAAGTGACAATGGAACACACTTTCAAGCCGAATGTGAAGAATTGCTACAAAAATATGGCATTCAACATCATCATTCTTCCCCTTATAGGCCTCAAGCAAATGGAGCAGTCGAGGCAGCTAATAAAAATCTAAAGACTATCATCGAGAAAATGACGGAAAATTATAAGGATTGGCCTGACAAACTTCACTTCGCATTGTGGGGTTATCGCACGTCAATTCGCACATCAACCGGAAATACGCCATTTTCCTTGGTTTATGGAATGGATGTCGTACAACCTGTCGAATTAGAAATTCCTTCTCTACGCATCGCATTAGAGAGCAAACTTGATGAAGTTGAATGGAATAGGGCAAGATATGAAGAGCTAATTCTACTCGATGAAAAACGACTAGAAGCTCTACATCAAACTCAGTGTTACCAAACTCGTATGGCTAGGCATTTTAATAAGAAGGTCAAGACAAGAAACATCAAAGTAGGAGACTTGGTGTTGAAATCATTAAGGAAAAATGTTTTAGATCCAAGGGGAAAGTTTAGACCTAATTGGTCTGGACCCTACATTGTCAAAACAATCCCATTAGGAGATGCAGCAAAATTAACTAACATGGATGGAAATGAGTTCTCGAACATGACAAATCTTGACAAACTTCAGAAATACTACCCATAATTACTTGAGTATGATACTCGAGAGAGCTACGTTTGGCCTGATTCCTTAAGAAAGGATACGTAGGCAACCCTTTACGGGTGCGGCCACTTTATTTTTTTTCAAATCTCGCATCCCTGAATTAATAAAAATTTCAATAGAAGATTGACGAAACATCGGCGTCACAGAAAAGATTCTAGCGCCAATCGATGAACGTTAGCGCCAGACGACGGCACCTGTCGCCTAACGCCAGACTGCCGCAGCCGGCGCTTGTCACGGAATCGTTGCACCAATTTACAGTTAAGTGTCTGGGAATATTTCGGTGATTTTCAGAAATTTTTCGACTTCCGTACTCGAAAAAAATTCTGGAAAATTAATTCTTCGGTTTTCATTGCTTTAATAAAATAAATTTAAAGTGAACCCTAAACCCTAAACCCTAAACCCTAAACCCTAAACCCTAAACCCTAACCCTAACCCTAACCCTAAAACCCTAACCCTAAAACCCTAACCCTAAAAAATAAATCACAATACATAAACCCTAATCACCTAAATCCTAAAACTATATAAACCCTAAACCCTACAACCTAAAACCTAAACCCAAAAACTCAATAATCACTAAACACAATAGACCCTAAACCCTAAACCCTAAACCCAAAAACTCATTAACCACGATATAAACCCTAAACCATATAACCTAAAACCGAAAACCCACAAAGTTACTAAACCCTAAACCCTAATACTGACTTAACCCTAAACCCTAAACACGAAACCCGAAACGAACCCAAAACCCTAAACCCTAATACTCACTAAACCCTAAACCCTAAACACGATACCCGAAACGAACCCAAAACCCTAAACCCTCAACCCTAATACTGACTAAACCCTAAACCCTAAATCCGATTCGAAACGAACCCAAAACCCTAAACCCTAAACCCCTAACATTTAAACCCTAAACCTGAACCCTAAATCCTAAATCATATACCACGATAAACCATATACCGTATAAACCATATTTAACCCTAAACTCTTTGATACCTAAAAATCTAAACCCTTAACCATAAACAACCATATATCATACACTATTAGTAAACCCTAAACACTCTGAACCCTAAACCAAAACGGTTTTGGTACCATTTCCAATCAATTGTTACCAGGTATGGTTATGGGTATTGGTCACCAAAGTAACCGTTACCCAATCCGATTCGATTAGCTTTTTCCCTACTTAAATCTAAACATTTACTTTACTTTATAATCAGTTCATAATATCAATGATTAGTAATATTATTTAAATTAACTCAGAATAACTACATAGTTAAGTTTAAATATCATTATTTAATATCTAATTAGGTATATGCGAAAATAAACCACAATCAACGGCAATCTGTGGTGGACTTAGATAATCGACGGCTGAAAATTATCCACAGACATAGATTGCCAGCGTGGCTTACATGTGATGGACTAAGATAATCAACGGGTGAAATATGTTGACCTTATTTGCATTGGATTGCTAGCATGGACCTGAACATCATCCTTATACTCAAAGCCGTATATCAATTTGTTGTGATAGGTACTGCTAAATTTCAGGTTTTAACACATCTTTCCATTTCATTAATTCAATGTTAAAATAAAAATTAAAGTTGTATCATATATTTCGCAGCTGTTTATATTTCTGTAATATTTTGATCAATTTTATTTACAGAAATTTATGTCACGTTGTTTGAATTTAAAACAAAAATATTTTTAGTTAATAAGATAATGAATTCGTAGTCTTGTTTTTTAAAATTTAAATCATAATTATAATAAATTTATTTGTTATTAGTAAGACTTTGATTATTTAAAAAAAAAAATTAAAAAAAAAATCAATCAATCACAAAGTGATTTTTATTAACATCACATTTTTTTCTGTAATGTTATAAGTCATGACTACCTAATAATAATTCGCATAATACATTGAAATATATTGTAATTTACCAAACTATTCGATATATTTCATTATAAAATATATTGTAATTCAAATCGATTCATGTAATAGAAAACGTATTTTTATTTAACCAAATTAATGACATTATGTATTGTCATTATATATTCAGCTTGTTTGATACAAATAAAAAAAGTAATTTATATAGTGCATGAGGTGCAAATTTGTTGTTATCCTAAATGAGTTGTAAGCCGATGTAATCCTATTTCAAAATTGTGTTCAACGTCTCCTCAACTCAGCCAAACTCTATACATATTCCTTGAAAATGAAACCTACCATCTAGCTTCTAGGTTTTATCCAATTCCTTGAAAATGAAACCTACCATCTAGCTTCACGAGGCCAAAGGACAATGTAGGTTGAGCCTACAGTTAAGCAATTTCAGTCTACAATCCCTGAAATATTGTTTGTTTTGAGTTGACTACACATGTGGACGTGTGGTTATGTTAGTTGTTTCATTTGTATTTTTCCTACTTATTCAACTTACCTTTATTTTTTTTCGTCCTATTCACTTATACCTAATTACCTATTAATAGTTTCATTCAACTTTCCCTTTTTCATTTTTTCGTCTTACTGACTGCATTAAACATATTATTAGTTTCAAATTTTTAATTAGTGTTAAATTTTTTTTAGGTGGGTAAATGTATTGGATGGAAATTACATCAGAAATTACATAGGCACCTAGTAGAGTCTTGGAAACTTGGCCATACCTAAAACTTGCAAAGAGTTATTGTATTGTGCGCCTGTCGAATACTATATTCAGTTGGCTTGCATTCCTAATATGACTTGATTTGACTACACATTGCATCCAGTCATCCACTACCCTTTAACCAAAAAATGTGTTACTTGCAATCAAAGGTTGGACAAGGAAAATGACTGTATTTTGTCTCAGATGTCTAATAATAATCATTACACTTTGTCTTTTATGTGTTGAGCTACTGGTTTACTAATCCTCTGATCTTATAAATTAGTTATTTAATGTCTTCAATTACGGAGAAATAACTCAAATAATAGTCTAAGTCATTTATAAATAATACATTAATCCATGAAGTTCATTTTTTAAATAATTAATTATTACATAGCAAAAGGGAAATTTAATGTATTCATTTTTTTATTTATATTTTATGACACATAGATTCTTAGAGCAACTCCAACTGTTGCTTTCAACAACTAGGTTGCAATGTTAATTATTTTCAAGCAAATAGGCCAAAACAATAAGTATATTTAATAATTAGCTTCGTCAAGCTAATGCCAAGCAAATTAGCTTAGCTAAGCTATTTAGCTTAGAAATTAATTGTGTCTATCAAAATACTAATTATTTAAAAAAATAAAGCTGGAAAAATGTATATATTAATTATCCTAACCATTGTAGCAGGAATAATAGTGTAGGGAATAATATCAAGCCTTAAAATCCCACTAGCTCGAACCCCACTGTGATCATACACTAAAGTACGGTGGCGTCCAAAAGGGAAGAAGAGAGAGCAAAAGAGTCGCCAACAAGTTTTTAAGGAACTTGTAAACCGCTCATAGGATGAAGGTTACACCCCTTAACGATCAAAGAGATCGTCAACTCCATAAGGTCATGAACCAAATAAGGGTCCGGGGATGAAGGTACAAATCCAACCTAAAAGAGATTGAACCTGCCCTAATAATAGGCCTCTACTTTATTCTGATCGTATTCATGTGCGCTTTTTAATTAACATGCAATCAATAGGATTAACCCTAAACCTGTTTATCTATGTTGGTTGAATATAATGCACAAATAAACTATTATTGGCGATCATTTGAATTATAATCATATTAACCCTAAACAAGATTATTAATTATCTTATTACGCGTGATTACAAGTACCAAATTCCTTTTAAGCATGCAATAAAAGGTGATCAAGCAATAAAGAATAAATAATCATCATAAAATTATAATCATAATCAAAACGATAATAATCATAAATAAAATAATCATTATCAAAATAATAATAATAATAATAATAATAATAATAATAATAATAATAATATTCATAATCATCATAAATTATAACAATTTCTTCGAAAATGCTATTTGATTTTGATAAAAACTCTGAAAAGTCAACAAAGTCAACTTATCAATGCTAATTGAATTAGGAATGAAAAGAACCTTCTAGAAAATAAATTTAAAGTGAACCCTAAACCCTAAACCCTAAACCCTAAACCCTAAACCCTAAACCCTAACCCTAACCCTAACCCTAAAACCCTAACCCTAAAACCCTAACCCTAAAAAATAAATCACAATACATAAACCCTAATCACCTAAATCCTAAAACTATATAAACCCTAAACCCTACAACCTAAAACCTAAACCCAAAAACTCAATAATCACTAAACACAATAGACCCTAAACCCTAAACCCTAAACCCAAAAACTCATTAACCACGATATAAACCCTAAACCATATAACCTAAAACCGAAAACCCACAAAGTTACTAAACCCTAAACCCTAATACTGACTTAACCCTAAACCCTAAACACGAAACCCGAAACGAACCCAAAACCCTAAACCCTAATACTCACTAAACCCTAAACCCTAAACACGATACCCGAAACGAACCCAAAACCCTAAACCCTCAACCCTAATACTGACTAAACCCTAAACCCTAAATCCGATTCGAAACGAACCCAAAACCCTAAACCCTAAACCCCTAACATTTAAACCCTAAACCTGAACCCTAAATCCTAAATCATATACCACGATAAACCATATACCGTATAAACCATATTTAACCCTAAACTCTTTGATACCTAAAAATCTAAACCCTTAACCATAAACAACCATATATCATACACTATTAGTAAACCCTAAACACTCTGAACCCTAAACCAAAACGGTTTTGGTACCATTTCCAATCAATTGTTACCAGGTATGGTTATGGGTATTGGTCACCAAAGTAACCGTTACCCAATCCGATTCGATTAGCTTTTTCCCTACTTAAATCTAAACATTTACTTTACTTTATAATCAGTTCATAATATCAATGATTAGTAATATTATTTAAATTAACTCAGAATAACTACATAGTTAAGTTTAAATATCATTATTTAATATCTAATTAGGTATATGCGAAAATAAACCACAATCAACGGCAATCTGTGGTGGACTTAGATAATCGACGGCTGAAAATTATCCACAGACATAGATTGCCAGCGTGGCTTACATGTGATGGACTAAGATAATCAACGGGTGAAATATGTTGACCTTATTTGCATTGGATTGCTAGCATGGACCTGAACATCATCCTTATACTCAAAGCCGTATATCAATTTGTTGTGATAGGTACTGCTAAATTTCAGGTTTTAACACATCTTTCCATTTCATTAATTCAATGTTAAAATAAAAATTAAAGTTGTATCATATATTTCGCAGCTGTTTATATTTCTGTAATATTTTGATCAATTTTATTTACAGAAATTTATGTCACGTTGTTTGAATTTAAAACAAAAATATTTTTAGTTAATAAGATAATGAATTCGTAGTCTTGTTTTTTAAAATTTAAATCATAATTATAATAAATTTATTTGTTATTAGTAAGACTTTGATTATTTAAAAAAAAAAAATTAAAAAAAAAATCAATCAATCACAAAGTGATTTTTATTAACATCACATTTTTTTCTGTAATGTTATAAGTCATGACTACCTAATAATAATTCGCATAATACATTGAAATATATTGTAATTTACCAAACTATTCGATATATTTCATTATAAAATATATTGTAATTCAAATCGATTCATGTAATAGAAAACGTATTTTTATTTAACCAAATTAATGACATTATGTATTGTCATTATATATTCAGCTTGTTTGATACAAATAAAAAAAGTAATTTATATAGTGCATGAGGTGCAAATTTGTTGTTATCCTAAATGAGTTGTAAGCCGATGTAATCCTATTTCAAAATTGTGTTCAACGTCTCCTCAACTCAGCCAAACTCTATACATATTCCTTGAAAATGAAACCTACCATCTAGCTTCTAGGTTTTATCCAATTCCTTGAAAATGAAACCTACCATCTAGCTTCACGAGGCCAAAGGACAATGTAGGTTGAGCCTACAGTTAAGCAATTTCAGTCTACAATCCCTGAAATATTGTTTGTTTTGAGTTGACTACACATGTGGACGTGTGGTTATGTTAGTTGTTTCATTTGTATTTTTCCTACTTATTCAACTTACCTTTATTTTTTTTCGTCCTATTCACTTATACCTAATTACCTATTAATAGTTTCATTCAACTTTCCCTTTTTCATTTTTTCGTCTTACTGACTGCATTAAACATATTATTAGTTTCAAATTTTTAATTAGTGTTAAATTTTTTTTAGGTGGGTAAATGTATTGGATGGAAATTACATCAGAAATTACATAGGCACCTAGTAGAGTCTTGGAAACTTGGCCATACCTAAAACTTGCAAAGAGTTATTGTATTGTGCGCCTGTCGAATACTATATTCAGTTGGCTTGCATTCCTAATATGACTTGATTTGACTACACATTGCATCCAGTCATCCACTACCCTTTAACCAAAAAATGTGTTACTTGCAATCAAAGGTTGGACAAGGAAAATGACTGTATTTTGTCTCAGATGTCTAATAATAATCATTACACTTTGTCTTTTATGTGTTGAGCTACTGGTTTACTAATCCTCTGATCTTATAAATTAGTTATTTAATGTCTTCAATTACGGAGAAATAACTCAAATAATAGTCTAAGTCATTTATAAATAATACATTAATCCATGAAGTTCATTTTTTAAATAATTAATTATTACATAGCAAAAGGGAAATTTAATGTATTCATTTTTTTATTTATATTTTATGACACATAGATTCTTAGAGCAACTCCAACTGTTGCTTTCAACAACTAGGTTGCAATGTTAATTATTTTCAAGCAAATAGGCCAAAACAATAAGTATATTTAATAATTAGCTTCGTCAAGCTAATGCCAAGCAAATTAGCTTAGCTAAGCTATTTAGCTTAGAAATTAATTGTGTCTATCAAAATACTAATTATTTAAAAAAATAAAGCTGGAAAAATGTATATATTAATTATCCTAACCATTGTAGCAGGAATAATAGTGTAGGGAATAATATCAAGCCTTAAAATCCCACTAGCTCGAACCCCACTGTGATCATACACTAAAGTACGGTGGCGTCCAAAAGGGAAGAAGAGAGAGCAAAAGAGTCGCCAACAAGTTTTTAAGGAACTTGTAAACCGCTCATAGGATGAAGGTTACACCCCTTAACGATCAAAGAGATCGTCAACTCCATAAGGTCATGAACCAAATAAGGGTCCGGGGATGAAGGTACAAATCCAACCTAAAAGAGATTGAACCTGCCCTAATAATAGGCCTCTACTTTATTCTGATCGTATTCATGTGCGCTTTTTAATTAACATGCAATCAATAGGATTAACCCTAAACCTGTTTATCTATGTTGGTTGAATATAATGCACAAATAAACTATTATTGGCGATCATTTGAATTATAATCATATTAACCCTAAACAAGATTATTAATTATCTTATTACGCGTGATTACAAGTACCAAATTCCTTTTAAGCATGCAATAAAAGGTGATCAAGCAATAAAGAATAAATAATCATCATAAAATTATAATCATAATCAAAACGATAATAATCATAAATAAAATAATCATTATCAAAATAATAATAATAATAATAATAATAATAATAATAATAATAATAATATTCATAATCATCATAAATTATAACAATTTCTTCGAAAATGCTATTTGATTTTGATAAAAACTCTGAAAAGTCAACAAAGTCAACTTATCAATGCTAATTGAATTAGGAATGAAAAGAACCTTCTAGAAAATAAATTTAAAGTGAACCCTAAACCCTAAACCCTAAACCCTAAACCCTAAACCCTAAACCCTAACCCTAACCCTAACCCTAAAACCCTAACCCTAAAACCCTAACCCTAAAAAATAAATCACAATACATAAACCCTAATCACCTAAATCCTAAAACTATATAAACCCTAAACCCTACAACCTAAAACCTAAACCCAAAAACTCAATAATCACTAAACACAATAGACCCTAAACCCTAAACCCTAAACCCAAAAACTCATTAACCACGATATAAACCCTAAACCATATAACCTAAAACCGAAAACCCACAAAGTTACTAAACCCTAAACCCTAATACTGACTTAACCCTAAACCCTAAACACGAAACCCGAAACGAACCCAAAACCCTAAACCCTAATACTCACTAAACCCTAAACCCTAAACACGATACCCGAAACGAACCCAAAACCCTAAACCCTCAACCCTAATACTGACTAAACCCTAAACCCTAAATCCGATTCGAAACGAACCCAAAACCCTAAACCCTAAACCCCTAACATTTAAACCCTAAACCTGAACCCTAAATCCTAAATCATATACCACGATAAACCATATACCGTATAAACCATATTTAACCCTAAACTCTTTGATACCTAAAAATCTAAACCCTTAACCATAAACAACCATATATCATACACTATTAGTAAACCCTAAACACTCTGAACCCTAAACCAAAACGGTTTTGGTACCATTTCCAATCAATTGTTACCAGGTATGGTTATGGGTATTGGTCACCAAAGTAACCGTTACCCAATCCGATTCGATTAGCTTTTTCCCTACTTAAATCTAAACATTTACTTTACTTTATAATCAGTTCATAATATCAATGATTAGTAATATTATTTAAATTAACTCAGAATAACTACATAGTTAAGTTTAAATATCATTATTTAATATCTAATTAGGTATATGCGAAAATAAACCACAATCAACGGCAATCTGTGGTGGACTTAGATAATCGACGGCTGAAAATTATCCACAGACATAGATTGCCAGCGTGGCTTACATGTGATGGACTAAGATAATCAACGGGTGAAATATGTTGACCTTATTTGCATTGGATTGCTAGCATGGACCTGAACATCATCCTTATACTCAAAGCCGTATATCAATTTGTTGTGATAGGTACTGCTAAATTTCAGGTTTTAACACATCTTTCCATTTCATTAATTCAATGTTAAAATAAAAATTAAAGTTGTATCATATATTTCGCAGCTGTTTATATTTCTGTAATATTTTGATCAATTTTATTTACAGAAATTTATGTCACGTTGTTTGAATTTAAAACAAAAATATTTTTAGTTAATAAGATAATGAATTCGTAGTCTTGTTTTTTAAAATTTAAATCATAATTATAATAAATTTATTTGTTATTAGTAAGACTTTGATTATTTAAAAAAAAAAAATTAAAAAAAAAATCAATCAATCACAAAGTGATTTTTATTAACATCACATTTTTTTCTGTAATGTTATAAGTCATGACTACCTAATAATAATTCGCATAATACATTGAAATATATTGTAATTTACCAAACTATTCGATATATTTCATTATAAAATATATTGTAATTCAAATCGATTCATGTAATAGAAAACGTATTTTTATTTAACCAAATTAATGACATTATGTATTGTCATTATATATTCAGCTTGTTTGATACAAATAAAAAAAGTAATTTATATAGTGCATGAGGTGCAAATTTGTTGTTATCCTAAATGAGTTGTAAGCCGATGTAATCCTATTTCAAAATTGTGTTCAACGTCTCCTCAACTCAGCCAAACTCTATACATATTCCTTGAAAATGAAACCTACCATCTAGCTTCTAGGTTTTATCCAATTCCTTGAAAATGAAACCTACCATCTAGCTTCACGAGGCCAAAGGACAATGTAGGTTGAGCCTACAGTTAAGCAATTTCAGTCTACAATCCCTGAAATATTGTTTGTTTTGAGTTGACTACACATGTGGACGTGTGGTTATGTTAGTTGTTTCATTTGTATTTTTCCTACTTATTCAACTTACCTTTATTTTTTTTCGTCCTATTCACTTATACCTAATTACCTATTAATAGTTTCATTCAACTTTCCCTTTTTCATTTTTTCGTCTTACTGACTGCATTAAACATATTATTAGTTTCAAATTTTTAATTAGTGTTAAATTTTTTTTAGGTGGGTAAATGTATTGGATGGAAATTACATCAGAAATTACATAGGCACCTAGTAGAGTCTTGGAAACTTGGCCATACCTAAAACTTGCAAAGAGTTATTGTATTGTGCGCCTGTCGAATACTATATTCAGTTGGCTTGCATTCCTAATATGACTTGATTTGACTACACATTGCATCCAGTCATCCACTACCCTTTAACCAAAAAATGTGTTACTTGCAATCAAAGGTTGGACAAGGAAAATGACTGTATTTTGTCTCAGATGTCTAATAATAATCATTACACTTTGTCTTTTATGTGTTGAGCTACTGGTTTACTAATCCTCTGATCTTATAAATTAGTTATTTAATGTCTTCAATTACGGAGAAATAACTCAAATAATAGTCTAAGTCATTTATAAATAATACATTAATCCATGAAGTTCATTTTTTAAATAATTAATTATTACATAGCAAAAGGGAAATTTAATGTATTCATTTTTTTATTTATATTTTATGACACATAGATTCTTAGAGCAACTCCAACTGTTGCTTTCAACAACTAGGTTGCAATGTTAATTATTTTCAAGCAAATAGGCCAAAACAATAAGTATATTTAATAATTAGCTTCGTCAAGCTAATGCCAAGCAAATTAGCTTAGCTAAGCTATTTAGCTTAGAAATTAATTGTGTCTATCAAAATACTAATTATTTAAAAAAATAAAGCTGGAAAAATGTATATATTAATTATCCTAACCATTGTAGCAGGAATAATAGTGTAGGGAATAATATCAAGCCTTAAAATCCCACTAGCTCGAACCCCACTGTGATCATACACTAAAGTACGGTGGCGTCCAAAAGGGAAGAAGAGAGAGCAAAAGAGTCGCCAACAAGTTTTTAAGGAACTTGTAAACCGCTCATAGGATGAAGGTTACACCCCTTAACGATCAAAGAGATCGTCAACTCCATAAGGTCATGAACCAAATAAGGGTCCGGGGATGAAGGTACAAATCCAACCTAAAAGAGATTGAACCTGCCCTAATAATAGGCCTCTACTTTATTCTGATCGTATTCATGTGCGCTTTTTAATTAACATGCAATCAATAGGATTAACCCTAAACCTGTTTATCTATGTTGGTTGAATATAATGCACAAATAAACTATTATTGGCGATCATTTGAATTATAATCATATTAACCCTAAACAAGATTATTAATTATCTTATTACGCGTGATTACAAGTACCAAATTCCTTTTAAGCATGCAATAAAAGGTGATCAAGCAATAAAGAATAAATAATCATCATAAAATTATAATCATAATCAAAACGATAATAATCATAAATAAAATAATCATTATCAAAATAATAATAATAATAATAATAATAATAATAATAATAATAATAATAATAATAATATTCATAATCATCATAAATTATAACAATTTCTTCGAAAATGCTATTTGATTTTGATAAAAACTCTGAAAAGTCAACAAAGTCAACTTATCAATGCTAATTGAATTAGGAATGAAAAGAACCTTCTAGAAAATTCTAGAAGACCAAAACCATTCCTAATTGCATTAGGAATGATAAATCATATTAGGCCCTCCCCTAGATCATTGGGCCGTACATAAAGCTCAAACCGGGCCCAGTTTAGTAAATTGGCCATAATTTCCTCAATATTCATCATAATTGGGCTTATAATATATCGTTGGAAAGTTCTTTGCAAGCCCCATCCAACTACACTATTTTTGGACCCATATCATGGACCAACCAAACTGGATTGTCTGTTTTCTTAAAATAAAGTTTTCAAAACAGAGAGAAGAGAAAAGAAATAAAAACCTTCCGCAACACTAAACTTTCCACACTTTCGTTTCATTCGATTATGATTCGACGTGAAAGGTACTCATCACTGGGTTTGGTTTTGGGGAGACACAAATGGGTGTCTACAGAAGCCCCCACTTTGACTGAGTTTTGAGAAACGCAAGTTTCGAAAACAAAATTCAAAGTATTGATAGGGACGGAGAATGATTCAGAACGTTCTGCGATCCTAAATCACTCTTGTAACGCCGATATCTGCAAAACTAGCGTTAGTTAAACAGATAAAAGAGTTAAGAAACGCGTATCTTGCACCATCGAGCACACGTCTCTGAAAGTAACCGATTTGTTTTGATGACCTCCTGCAAGCTAGAGAATGCCATCCCGCTTGAAAACCGCTACGCCTGTACCTGCTTCCAAATTAGAAGATTGCTTCGCCTGAAACGATCCTCCTCCACAATGATAATATTCCACATCCAAGGGAATACCATCGAAGATTGCTTCTCTTGAAACAATCTCCATCCGCATTGATAATATTCCGCGTCCAAGGGAATACTATCGAAGATTGCTTCTCTTGAAACAATCCTCAGTTGTTTGTGACAAATCTCCATAATCCAGGGAATGCCACCTTGCTGTTTCGATGTTCACTCGTCTTTAAACAAAGAGCTTCCTTTTGATATGTTCACGCGCCTCTGAACAAAAGAGCTTCTTTTTTATATGATCTTCTGAATGATGTGTCCACGTATCTCTGAACGAAGAGTTTAATAATAGGATGCCCACGCGTCTCTGAGCAAAAGATCTTGAAAATAGGAAATGTCCACGCGTCTCTGAATAAAAGATCTTGAAAATAGGAAATGTCCACGCGTCTCTGAACAAAAGAGCTTGAAAATAGGAAATGTCCACGCGTCTCTAAACAAAAGAGCTTGAAAATAGGAAATGTCCACGCGTCTCTGAACAAAAGAGCTTGAATGAAATGTCCACGCGTCTCGGAGCAAAAGAGCTTGAATGAAATGTCCACGCGTCTCTGAACAAAAGAGCTTTGATGATATGCCCACGCGTCTCTGGAGCAAAAGAGCTTCTGATGGAAATGTTCACGCGTCTCTGAACAATAGAGCTTCGGTGCTTGAATGTTTGTTGCGATAATGTTCTGAAGAAAAATTTCCGAAGACCAACGTTTGTCGATCTCTAAAGCTCGCCTGAACTTCGCTTTCGCTAAAACCAGTATGTCGGTGTTTCCGTAATGATTCATATCTTAGGTGCTTTAAGCTAAGCGAGACGATCTTTCATCAGGTCGACCCCTTATTGTGATTGTAATCAAACTGACTACTTAATCATGTCAAATTGCTTATAGGGGCTAACTGGCGCACCAAGGAACCCAAAATTGCTGTATGAAGTCGAAATCACCTTTCTGAGAGGCTTCGAGCTCTGTTGTTGTTGAGATATTTCTGGCGCCAAGAATTGATTCTGTCGCCGAACGCTGTGATGGGGTCTTCCCTGTTCTGCTACACATGTATTTATTTTTTACTATAGAACTTTGACAATTTCTTTAATTATCTTAGGGTTGACCTAAGGCTTAATGTTGCTTGACTCATCGACTTGACACGACTCAAGGTATAAACTTGACTCGATATGGTTGACTGACTTGAGGTTGACTCGACTCGAAGTGTAATGACACATGTGTTACACTCAAATCAAAGTGATATGGCACGACATGACTCAATGTGTACATGACTCGTGTGTGCATTGAATGTGATCGTGCGACTCAAAAAATTCAAAAAAGCAAAAATTTTCCATCATTTTTGTGGAGGGTACCGACTTTCTCCCAAAAAAGAAAGACGTGAAAAAGAAAATCAAAAGTTTGAAGATGCATGTTGAATTAGCTTAGTCAAATGTTGTTAGATACTATCTCTCAAGGTGCAAGGATTAATCCATCCTAGGCTATCTCAATGGTTGACTCAATGATGAAAGTATTTGGGTAACTTAGGCACGGAGGCTAAGCACTTCATACTTCATGATGCAATGACAATTATGAGTGATTTTGACGAAGCATGAATCAGCGTTAAGATTTCATGACAAAGAGTTCCTAAGGGAAATATATTTGGTCATGTATGCGTGATGTGTGTGATAGTGACACTAAAGTTAGGCCGCAAGAGCTAAGTGTGTGGAAAAATATATTATTGAAAAGAGTCAAATGGTGGTGACTCTTAGGCTAGGTAAGCTAATGATGTAGGGATCAAGCCCCAAAGTCTAGCTCTAAATGAATATGGATGAGCACAGGGGATCCCTTGATATGATCATGGTGTAAGTGTGTGAATGTGAATATGAATGCATTTTTATTACGGCCGCACCTCGATATGAGGTTGCCTACGTATCCGTTAGGAATCAGGCCGAACGTAGCTCTAGCCGAACCTCGCATAAGTGTGTATACCTCAAAAAGGCCTTTTTAAGGGTTGTAACGTGGTTAGGCTAAAGGTTTAAAGAAGAAGGGGATAAAGGCTCAAGACCCTAGATAAACCCCTAAGGTGTGCAACCTTGATTTTGAATATTTGTATTTTTATGCTTGAGGTTTTCTACTCTTTTTTTTAGATCTTTCTTTTGCTTTAGCATTTATTTCATTTTTATAAGTGTGAGCAATCTCGATCATGCGGTCTATCACTCACTTGGCATTCATGTTTCTCAGGTACGGTACCTAGCACTCGATAAGAGACGCAATCTGAGACGTGTTCTTATCGAAGATATTTTCATATCAAAGACATTGGAAGACTTTCCCTTTTGTACACTTTTATTTATATTTGCTTTTGCTTATTTTTAATTTTTTGAATTTCTGAAATCACTCAAGCTTTGTTCTTTGAAAATTGCATAAGTTGCACACCATCCCATCCCAAGGTTAGATAGATGTAGGTTAAAAAAAGAAAGGTCTATCGTTAGACGAGGCTCAAAGTGGTTTATGAAGAAAGGATTTGTAAATTAGAAAGGCGAAAGAAGATATGATGCGGCTACAAGGGGTGCCTCAAATCATTGGTATACCTTGTGCTTAGCTCGACATGGATTTTTTTTTTTTTAATGCAATATAATGAAATGATCATAGGTAAGGAAATAAATGCTCATTTTATTAAAAAGGGAAAAGAAAAGAAAAACTACAAAAATAATCTAAAGGAAAAGAAAAGGTGCCTATGCTAGACTTATTGGGGAAAGGAAAAAATGAAAAAGAAATAGAAAAAGAGGTCATGAAATCTTGTCATTGAAGCTCGCCTCTTATCTTGTGTTGTTTGCTCCGACATCATCCAGTCTTCTCGCTAGCTAGAGGCGATGGGATCTTATTTGCCTCTATGAAATCTTGAATGAGGTTTTGAAACCTATAGCATTCATCAGTAGTATGACCGCGCCCTCGATGGTACTTGCAATAGGAATTTGGATTCCATCTCGAAGATCGATTTTCTGGTGTTGGATCCTCGGTAGGGCCAATAGGTTTGATTAATCCTCGATCATAGAGACGATCGAAAGCAGCATCGTAGGTCATTCCAATGGGTGTGAACTCTCGCCTGGGTTTCCTTTTATATCCTTGATTGTCCATGGCTAAGACATCATTATGGTCAAAGGTACTAACATTATTACTAGAGTGGGCGTTTTCGGAAGAAGAAGGATTGTCGCTCTTCTTTCCTTTCCAGCCACCGTGGTTACTATTGTTAGTAGCTTTTTGCTTTGCGAGGTCGTCTTCGATTTCAATTCCGATGTCATAAACGGATTTGAAGGTATTCAAGTTGTGTTAATATTTTAAGTGCTTTGAATACTTTTCTTGGAGATTCTTGACAAACATCCTTACAGACTCCTTTTCGGTGGGGACCTCAATCATCTTAGCGGAAGTTTCCCTCCATTTATTAAAGAAAGAAGTAAAGCCTTCATTCTCTTTTTGTCTTAGCATCTCAAGTTGTCTATGGTCAGTTTCAACTAGAATATTGCACTTGTACCTATCAACGAAAGCGTTTACTATCGATTCCCAGGTAGAGGTTTTTTCCTTGTCAAAAGAGAAGAACCATTGTTGGCAAACGGTTTCAAGAGATAGTGGGAACAGAGAGGGGAAAACCTTCTTATCGATACCCTTAATACTCATTATGGTTTCAAAAGCTCTTAGATGAAAGTAAGGGTTTTCTGTTGCCTTGAATTTAGGGATGTCAGTGGCGTTGAACTTATGCGGAAGAAGTTCCTTGTCCAGCGAGACCCCTTGCGAACTCATGCCCTGAAATTTATAGTCACTAGATAGCTTGCTTAGACTCTCTTGCATGAGATCCATCTGTTGTTGCTTCGCGGGATCATCGATCTTAAGTGCGAGAAGTTTCAGTGTCTCAGTCACAGTAGCCAATTGGTTCTTAAGATCATTGACTTCTTCTTGAGTTGCCATTATCTTCTTAGCCTTCCTCTTTTGATGAATCGGTTTATCAAAAAGCGAGACTTGAATAAAGAGGTTGTCCTTGATTAATCGCCCTTCTCTCCTCGACCAAGTACTGTGGAAAAGGAATTTGGGGATATTCATTATTAATTATTTGACTCAAAATTTATTCAACATGCAATGGATGGAGGAAGTGAAGAAAGATTGGAATAGAATGTGAAAGAAGATTTAGATGGAGGGATATGAAGAATTAGGAATAGAATGTACCCCCCAACTCAAATGACGGAAAAGACCGACTTGTGCATGAACCTAAGACATGGTCATGGTGACATATACTCAAAGTGTGTGCTAAGACTAGTGAGTGTAGATGGTACGTTAAGACTCGTGTCATGACCATGTGGCTAGACTATGTGACTAGACTCAAGCAAAGACTAAGTTAAGACTTCACGTATATGCATTAAACTGGACAGACTGTGGTATTTTAGTCATAACTTTTTATCTGCGACTCTGATTGGGATGAAACCAACACCAACATAAATATAAAACTCGGGGCTACAGATCCATAGGTGGTACGACTCATAGTTCTTTCTAGAACTCCAGCTATGACCAAAACAAGTTGACGCTTGTGCAGTATACGGGAATAAAAATCCGGGTTGACTTAAAGGAACTATGACTCGATTTTATGTTTATTTATTAGCTCGAATTAATTAGTTAATTAATTAAACAAAGTCCTTTAGTCATTAATTAGTTTTTTAAGACTTAACACAAGTCAAACAAACGGTTAGGAAAAATCACATAGAGTATGCACAACAAATAATGCACAACTAGTCAAGTAGGCACAATATGATGCAATGAGTTTGCAACCTAACCATGGCTCTAGTTCTCTAAAGTTCGGGATATGGTTTAGTCAATAGCGGGTCCATGGTTAATTGTCCAGATGCACCGCGCGGAAACCTAACCGTGAAGGGTTGGCGCGAGTGGATGGGACACCGCGAGTTTTAGAAAAAAAACTCGCTTCCATGGTTTGGTGAATTCAACATCTCGGATGTACCCTTTGTTGCACGGAGCGTTCAATCGGGTAGATGGAGCATGAATTCCCAGAGAGTTATGTCCATATGTAGAACACATATGGGTTTCAGAAAAGTGAGAAAAAATTCAATCAGGAAGTAGGATCGAGCAAACAATACGAAAAACTGGTCGAAATTAGAACGCATATTTCTGGCTCGGTATTGGGGGAAATTGGCGCCAACAATCAGAGACTGGCGCCAGCTTTTAACTGTAGCGCCTGGCGCCAATACTGGCGTCTGGCGCTACGACTAAAATGCTGGCGCCAAGCTCTGGCCCCTGACGCTACTTCCCACATGCCTCAGCAGCTTTCTGTGCTCGATAAAATTTTCCAGTTTCGCGCGGTGTTATTTCAGTCCTAGTTGTGAAAGATATTCCTCAAATTTCCTACGTGTAAAATCCTATGTTTTTAACTCATTACGGATGGTCTTTCCAATGAGATCTTTTTTATGCATATGACAATAATGTTAATCAAAATTACGCACATGAAAAACTTAGAACTTTTCGAGTCTCATCCACTCATTCTAAATCATTGCCGAAACAAATTCAGGAATTAAAATAGAAATCCTCCCCAGTGGAGTCGCCAAAAACTGTAGGGAATAATTTTAAGCCTTAAAATCCCACTAGCTCGAACCCCACTGTGATCATACACTAAAGTACGGTGGCATCCAAAAGGGAAGAAGATAGAGCAAAAGAGTCGCCAACAAGTTTTTAAGGAACTTGTAAACCGTTCATAGGATGAAGGTTACACCCCTTAACGATCCAAGAGATCGTCAACTCCATAAGGTCATGAACCAAATAAGGGTCCGGGGATGAAGGTACAAATCCAACCTAAAAGAGATTGAACCTGCCCTAATAATAGGCCTCTACTTTATTCTGATCGTATTCATGTGTGCTTTTTAATTAACATGCAATCAATAGGATTAACCCTAAACCTGTTTATCTATGTTGGTTGATTATAATGCACAAATAAACTATTATTGGCGATCACTTGAATTATAATCATATTAACCCTAAACAAGATTATTAATTATCTTATTACGCGTGATTACAAATACCAAATTCCCTTTAAGCATGCAATAAAAGGTGATCAAGCAATAAAGAATAAATAATCATCATAAAATTATAATCATAATCAAAACGATAATAATCATAAATAAAATAATCATTATCAAAATAATAATAATAATAATAATAATAATAATAATAATAATAATAATAATAATAATAATAATAATAATATTCATAATCATCATAAATTATAACAATTATAATCATAATCATGTTCATGTTAATATTAAAGCATAATAAAAATAGCAAGATCCTAGGCATGATACTAACAAGATTAATAACAAACCCTAGCATGTCACTAAGCAATAAAAATCAAATCTTTAGCCCTAACATGATACTAACAATCATAAATATTAGGAAGAACATAGGAAACATCATAACAATCATATTTAATATATTTGAATACCCTAGACATGATACTAGGAACATCATAATAATATAAGCATGATTTCTACATCATAATATCAATAAATCAATTAAATCACTTACTTTGATGCCTCGTACCTCTTTCTAATGAAAAAATACACACGTTAGTGACTTCAAGGAAAAATAATAATCAAAACAATTAAATTAAATAATTAAAAGAGAGATTTGGGACCAAACCCTCAGAAGTTAAACCTTTCACGCCTAGGGCGAAGGCAACTTCGAATATGGCTAGGTGTATCTAGATCTTGCGAATGCGGAATTTTGTATTTGAGAAAAGGATAGTTTAGAAAAAGAGAGAGAGAGAATAATCAAGAAAATCTTGATGAGAGTTGGTGAATTAAAATAAGAATTGATGAAATCTGGTTATCAAAAACGGAGTTTCAATACGTTATTTATAGAGAAAATCAGCCAAAAAGGTAAAATTAACAAAATAGAGTCTGGCACACGCAAAACGAGGTTGGCGCCAACCCTGGCTAGCTGGCGCCAGCCACCAATGGCTAGCGCCAGGCGCCAATAGCTAGCGCCTGGCGCCAAGCCTGGTTTCAGGCGCCAATGCCTGGGGTTGGACGCCAAACTGGATTTCAACGCGTTTTCGAAAACCTGATCAATTTCCTGTACTGGAGGATAAAATAATATAATTTCTTCGAAAATGCTATTTGATTTTGATTAAAACTCTGAAAAGTCAACAAAGTCAACTTATCAATGCTAATTGAATTAGGAATGAAAAGAACCTTCTAGAAAATTCTAGAAGACCAAAACCATTTCTAATTGCATTAGGAATGATAAATCATTTTAGGCCCTCCCCTAGATCATTGGGCCGTACATAAAGCTCAAATCGGGCCCAGTTTAGTAAATTGGCCATAATTTCCTCAATATTCATCGGAATTGGGCTTATAATATATCGTTGGAAAGGTCTTTGCAAGCCTCATCCAACTACACTATTGTTGGACCCATATCATGGACCAACCAATTTGTATTGGCTGTTTTCTTAAAATAAAGTTTTCAAAACAGAGAGAAGAGAAAAGAAATAAAAACCTTCCGCAACACTAAACTTTCCACACTTTCGTTTCATTCGATTATGATTCGACGTGAAAGGTACTCATCACTGGGTTTGGTTTTGGGGAGACACAAATGGGTGTCTACAAATAGCTTCGCAATGGCATGACAAGCTAATCTCACAATTAGTTCGCTATTGGAGTTGCTCGTAGAAATACTGAATTTGGGTAAATCCAAAACAATAAGTACACTCATGTTTCCAAACAATAGGGAATATATTCTCTTTTTGTATTGTCACCTCAAACTTTTTAAGGTAATGGGAATCAAATAATTGTAACCCCCTACCAACTATAAGAACACTTACAACTGAACCAAAAAATTGTGCACTTAAAAGTTAAGAAGTAGTTGTTGTAAGACTTGTAAAGTTGCAAGGTGAAATAGGATCAATAAGGTAACGGTAGTATATTTTCAATCATGTGTGTTTAATAATCATCTGATTTTTGAAATTAGTTATTTTGTGACATACATGCAGAATTTGAGAGAGATGAATCACTAGAATAATCCAAGTTTCAAAGTAGTTGTTAATGACAGAAGACGTGTTGCTTTGGTAAGTAATTGACAATAGTCGTTAATGCAAGTGTGATAATTCTATTTCGATAAATTTTTTCATTTATTGGTTTTGTTTTTAATGTTGGGTGTTTATTTATAATTCAAGCGTATCCCCGGCACATTAGGGCATATTCTCCGTGATGGCAATGTAACTGTGTATCGAGGTCTTGGCAATCATTCGTGGACAGTTGTTGTTCGGAACGTGGAATTGGGTTCAAATTGGAAGTATTCTGTCGAGGATGGATGGGAAGAATTTATCAGTGAAAATCAAATAATTAATGGAGACGTGTTGAAAATATTTTTGTGTAACAGTTCAACCATTCGTGTTAGACTTTTTCGATCAGGAATTGAAATAACCGATAATGCCCCACAAGAAATTAGTAGTGACTCATCTTTTGAGCCGGACCAAGCCCCGTGGTTTAAAGTGCATGTATCAAAGACGTCCAAAACACTTGGATTAATGGTAAAAATAATACAGTTTAAATTTCTAAAAATGTAAAGTTAAAAAAAGGGAACCCATACTAATTGATTTGATTCCCTTTTATTTTATTTTTAATGCAGGATGTGCCTTTAGAGTTTGCACGTGATTACTTTGGTGACTTTCGACCTGAAACTGTTGTTCGAATGAGGTTTGGTGAGGATGAATGGATTGGAAATTTAAAAATTGTGAAGGATCCAAGCAATTTCGTATATAGTTGCCACATAAATAACAAACGATATCCTAGGATTCGTCCTGAAACCCTTGGTCCTCTACCGGAGATGATTGTCGAATACAATAATAAACTGAATAACCCAATCTTTCAAATGTATTACCATTAGTTATCGTTTGTTTATGACCTTGTATTAAATGTTGTTTGTCTTAAATTTATTTACTTGCTAGAATTAAAATTAGTTAATAAAGTGATGTATTTTTTTTAATCTATTCGCAATTTTTTTTTTAATATTTTTTTAATCTAGTCACAAATTGACATATTAATCTTATATTGTTTATAAATAATTTTGAAGGTAAATTAAAATAAGTATTGTCTTATTAGTAAGTAAGTAATACATGGCACGATAGTACACATAGCCTCTGTCATTTCCCTCTATAAAAGGACATATGGACATGCACTGTAATCATTGCCTATCCAACCTTCCCTTTACTACCTTCCCCTCTTTTGTTTTTTTTTTTTTCCCCAATTACAATATCAGCTTTGATCAAAATGGCAGCCGCACCCTTCGATCCCAAAAACCCAAATTACCCTCCTGGTTGCTACGCTGCTACATCAGCCCCTATAAGGGTTAATTTTCGTGAGTCAAACAACATAGGAAGGCCAGAAATGAACTTCAACAAGTACGCCTACTTTGGACCGATTCCAGGTGGCAAATACAAAATGCTCACTGATCAGTGTGTTAGAGAGGTCATCCGAAGTCCGGAGACCCCTTGGGAAGACAAATTGCAAGGCATGCTCATGATGGGGCCATCAGGTAAATTCGTTCCTTCCCATTTGCCAAATGTAGTTGACTTAGTTGGAATAATTGACATTGCTGAATTGTTTAAGAAATTAAACTCTGATGAGCTTCCTTATGATCATCGTAACATTAATGAGGTCATTCCCCTTTTTATTGAAGATCTAATCGACCCAACACCAATAATAGATATTTATGGTCCAATTTACCCACTTACTGCTAGGAAAGTTGTGTCGTCAATGGCATGTTATAGTGACGGATTCCAAGTGTATTATGTGCATGCTAAGTTGAGCGAAATTGTTGTTACTGTTTGTGCTGGTAGATTTACTGTGGATCCGTTGCTAAGGTACATGGATGTTGCTCTAGAATGTAAGTTCAAAAAAGGGTGTGAAGCATTTGAGTTAAGGTCTTCGATTGTGGTTTGGAATGCTCGTGGTGTTAGTCGTCCTTCCTTTAATTCTAATGTCAACAATGTTGTTGCGCTCCACAAATCAATCATTTTTATTATTACTGAAGTTAGGGTGGGTAGGAAATCTTTTGAGGAACTTGTCAAAGTGTTCGACAATGTTGATTGGTCTCTAGACGAGAGTGTTGGTATAAGTGGTGGTGTGGCTGTGATTTGGGATGTCAGAAAGGTTGTTGCGGGTGACTTTGTTGTTGGGTCTATGGTGGGTGAACCATTAAGGCTCCTTGGCATGCTTAAGGTATGTATCCATCCACATTTAAATACATTTACATCATCCTACGTATTTGTTAATATTATGTTAATTATTACTTGTTTTCAATGATTGAAAATATGAACAACCGACCAGGCCAGGTGAAGCGGGTCCATCCAATGCGGCTCCATCCAATCCGTAGGATGCTCATGGTGATGGTGGTCGAGGTGCGCATGGTGCATGTTGATGGAGGCCGTGAGAGGTTGCAACCAAAGATGTGTATTAGGATTTGGTGTATGTTTGCTTTTAGGATTTGGTGTATGTTTGCTTTTAATGTCTGCTTATGAATGTTATGAGACTCTAAGGATGGTATGTATTAAGTAAATTAAGACTTATGTATTTGTGTCTAAGACCTTTGTTTTATGAGCCACTTCACTTGGTTTAATGTGGCTGGATGACATGTATGTTGTACTAATTAAGGCAATTATTGCCACTATGTGTAATATATGATGTGTGTTTTTAGTACCATTGATGTTTGATTTGATTTAATTTTATATGTAATATGTGCGTTTGAAGCAGTATAACAAAATTTGGTTAAATGGAGTAATCATTTTCAAAAAGGAAATTAATATTTTTCAAAAGTTATGTATAGAAGAGTTTAAATGGAATGAACTGACATTGATAATATTTTTGGCTCAATTTAATACATTTTTATAAGAGTCAAACATGTTGTCATTATTATTATTATTATTATTATTATTATTATTATTAGGGGTGTATACAAGTTAATCTTTGAGATTCATAACTTTTGAAAAATATTAATTGGGGCTTCCTCTATTAGTAGTAGTAGTAGTAGTATGTTTATTATTATAAGTATTTTTATTAATAATATTATTGTTACTTCAAAAATGTAAAACCATCACTTTATATTATTATTATTCATAACATCATACACTAAGCAACATTATTATTATTATTATTATTATTATTATTATTATTATTATTATTATTATTATTATTATTATTATTATTATTATTATTATTAATAATAATAATAATAATAATAATAATAATAATAATAATATTATGTCATTATTATTATTTTTATTATTATTCATAACATCATACAATTTAAGCAACTCTCCACTCTCCACTCACTATTTAAAACCTCCAATCTATATCTTTTCTCTAACCTTTTTAGCTGCTTTTGCCTTTTTTGTTTTCTGACAATAATGAACAAGATTCCAAATTCAAGTTTTACTCAAATAGCAAAGTCACAACTAGGTAATATAGTATATTTTTAGTCAAATAGTATATTTTATTCTATAATATTTTATTCTATAAAGATAGCCTAAAGTGACCAAAAGTTACACCTGAAATGAATAAAAGTTACCCTAATAGGCATAAAAGTAACCCAATATAAATAAAAACTATCTACGCTTTATTAGTGATTGAATGACTAAAAATCAAATATTAGTGATTGAATGTAATTAAATTACATTTATAAAACTTTTCTTGTTGTGTATTTATATAAAAAAGTGTATTATGTTTAAAGTTACCTAAAAAAGGCAAAAAGTTACCCTAAAATTAGCTAAAAGTTACCCTTATACTGCTTGATGCACACTAATATTATTGTAAACCGGGTGTATACAAAAGTTTATTTTTGGCCCTACAACCAAGAATCATTTCAATTGACTTTATACTGGATCACTTCCTCAAATGCAAATATTTTTGACAATGACTATACAATGGCAAACTTCATGGGAAACAAGAACCAAATATCTGTCAAACCATAACCGTAGCAGTTGTATTTTAACTAAAACTCTCAACTATACACGTGCCAGTTTAGTTAACTTACCTTACCAAACCTCGAGTTAACTTACCTTACCTAAGCTAGGGTGTACTATGAGTGGACTTAAGTTAACTACAGTTGCTTTTCAAAAAAAAAAAAAAAAAAAAAAAAAAAAATAGAGTTAGCTACTTCATTATCAGAAGTTAAAGTTATCAGACAGAAAAGAAACACACCCCAATACTTTCCTCCTCTCTTCCCCAAGTAATATTTTCATTTCCCACCATGGAACCCAACCAAGAAGTGCCTTACCCTCCTGGGTTCTTCCCGGCTACGGCCAATAATAACGGCAAACACTGTTTCAAGTACAACACGAACACAGAACAAGAAATGAACTTCAATGATTTTGTCTATTTCCATAGTGAAAATGGAAACTTGACCTTGCATGATGTGGAGTATGATATTATGAGGAAAATTGTTGCCAACCCTAAAGAAGAGCAACACCGTATGGACAAATTGATTATGGTCAATGAGGCTGGTGAGATTTTTCCGGCGCACTTACCCAACATTGCTGATGTTGTTGGTAAGCCGGAGGTGCAAGCTGCTATACGTGAGCTGGAAAAGGATGATGTTGTGGAGTACGAGGGTACTACAAAAGTAATTCCAAAATTTTTGGTAGACAAGATAGATCCGAAGCCAATTATACCCACGAGTGGCCCTGTTTACTCCCTTGGATTGGCTGGCTTCACCACGGATTTTGGGAGCTACACCGATGATGTTATTTTCCTGCAGGTACCCTTTTAATTAGTAGCAAAATAATAATTTAATTTTAGATAATTTATGTTAATTTAATTGCCTGCTATTTGATTTAATTTAATTGCCTGCTATTTGATTTAAGTTAATTTAATTTTGGGTAATTTATGTGCCATATAATGGTTGAAATTAAAGTAGATTAGTGTATTAGAATCCCATGAACGATTTTTGAATAGATATGGTTTACCAGTGAATGGTAATTTAAATTTGGTATGTAATTTGCTAATATAGATGATGGTTTAATTTTACTCATGGTAATTAAGCATTTTCATTAACTTGTTTACGTAATCATGTTGTTGTTCAATTTAAGTTCATCCTGATAATTTATGTTTTTGTTCAAATTAAGTTAAGGTAATTGTTATCATTCACTTAATTTTTTCGTAATCATGCTTTTAATTTTTATCATTCACTTAATTTTTTAAGTGCAGTATATTAAGTTAATTTTTAAAGTTAAGTGTATCAAAAGTATATAAAGTTAATTGTGTAGTCAATCATCCCCCAAAGTACAATTGATTATAAATTTTGATCCAATAAAATAAGTTGGTTTGAGTAGCTTATAATCTGCACTACATTTAGGTGAGGTCTCCTATCACGGAGATCAATTACTCGGTTGTGAGGGGCCAGTTCATCGAAGAAGATCTCACAAGCCGTTACCAAACTATCAGACTTCACCCGTTGGTAGAAGCTAACAAGAAAAGAGTGGAAATTGGATCTTCTGTTGTTCTATGGAATGGCCGTAGGATCACCCGTTCTATGCAACCCATAACCCAATTCTGATGATAGTGATAGAGGTGGGGGCAACATCCACCAATTGTGAAAGGATTCTTGCAAAACTAGGAAAAACTATGACTTGGAGGTTCGATGCGGGTGGAGGTGTGCTTGGAGGGACCGTGGTTTTCTTTGACACTCGTAGGGTAGACTCAGTCATCCTCATAGCTGCAGATGAGTCGAATGATGAGCGTGTCATGGGCACAATTACCCCAGTTGAGGTTGAACTCCCTCACTATAGATCAAAAAAATATTGTTATTATGTTATTTAATTAAATTACTAATCCTTTAATTTTAATGTCCAACACAGGTTTCTGGTGATGGTGATGGTGAGGAGAACTAGTATCAAGTGCAAACGCTGATAATGTGTGTTGTTACAGACTTGGAGTTTGTGTGTCATGGAATTGTCTAGCTGTGGTTTGTGGCTAAACTTGTTGAGTTTGTGTTGTTTAAACTTGATCTGTTAATGTTTATGTATGAATGTGTTATGAGGCCCTAATTATATTTAATAATTATCTCATTACTACGTTTTGCCCTTTTAAATTTGGTGACTTATAGTTTAAACCCTATGTTTTTTTAGATTAGTAACCGAATAGTGATATAAGAAAGATAAAATCTAAATCATAAACACCATTTAGTGATCGATACTTCGTTCACGTTATAATGTATATACTTCGTTCACGTTAAATCAGTGATAATTTACACCATTTATTATTTTTTTTTAACTAAACCACCTTTTAAGTTATTTGAAATAATGTATAATTATTTTTTAAAAATAAGTTTTACAGATAAATCAAAGTTTAATTAATACATCAAATACAAAATTTCATTAATTTAAGAAAAGGACTCCTTTGCATTAATTATTGGACATAGTATGTTGCAATAATTCATAACTTCTAAAAATAACAAAGGATCAGGGGTACAACTCTAACAAATATATTACATTAATTACTTCTAGTACAACATTCCTTCATTAAATGAAAATCAGACAGAATAATTCTCCTAGCTTTTAGGGTTTGAAGTTCAATCATTACCACCATTACATTAAAGGCACTATAACAAAAGTAAAACCAATTGATTTCACTGCCGAATTACATAGGTTAAGTTTAAATCCTTGGCTTGAACAAGTCAATTGCACCTTTTCCCACAACATTTGAATGAAGGTTTAGTAATTCCGAGATTGGGTTTCTTCAACGAAGGCTGTGTGCCCTGTGATGGTTAGGAAAAAAAAAACTGAATAAATGTACAAGATGGACTATGATTTATCTTAATATAAACGTGTTTAATAACAAAAGGTAAATAAAGGTAAATAGTAGTAAAAACTATGGTAATTGGACTTTGAAGTTTACCTGAAGCACCACGTTGATTACGTCAGGCCTGGTAAAGGTAGGGTGCTGGTTGATTTTGATATCATCTGGTTTCCACAAGACTGCGACACCGCCGAAAAATGCACGAGCAGGGGTAGTGATGAAACTAAAGTGGCGTGGAAGCCGATGTATCATCTCAGTGACATTTTCTAAGAAATGCCTTGTCTCAAGTAATATAATCACGGATGGCTGCATAGCTTCATAAATTATTGAGAAATTACGAAGGAAGGACTGCCTAGTGATACCCCGAACATTCCAGGTGAGAATGAGAGTGTTTAATGGCACATTGTTGACATTGGGAACCCATGGAGGGCAAGATACCGGATCCAATGCAACATAATGGTAGGGTGCACACTTCGTAGACTGTGGCGCTAAATGGTGGGGTGCACGCTTCTCAGACTGTGGCGCTTTTAAAACAGTTAAGATTACTACACTTGGATAGCGCGGAACATTGACCACTTGAATGGAGTCTGAGAAGCTGTCCATGCACAAGAACAAAATGTCGAAGTCAAGTTGAAATGTAGGAGAAGTTAGATCAATAACGGGCTCTGGATCAATTAAATGCTACAAGAAGTAAGGAACGGTGAAATAATTCCTGAGATAGAATTCAAGGATAAATTTTGCGGTTTTAGGCAATGGATAACAATCATCCATATGTGGTATGTGAGCCGGTCGGAGCTCATCAGTGAGATCCTTTGACCGCATTTTCAAGGTCGAGAACTCAAGTGTCACATTAGTGGGATTGAGTATGAAGTTTGCAATAGTTCGTTTGGAGATATATGAGGGGTTGTCATTAGCGTCCGGGCATAAGAACAGCTTTGAATCGAGGTCCAATTCCGGGGCTAAGCTACGAGGGGGGTCGAAGAAAAGAAGTGCCCGACTACCCTCAGGAGTTATCGCAGCTCTGGGCATGATGGTTGAGTGCTTGGGGTTGAAGATGGGTTCTGTAATTGGGGTTGAAGATGGGGTTATATAAAGGGTGAGTACTAATGATTTGTAATGTCAGTATTTGTTACTAAACAATAATAAAATCCTCATGCTTCCCTGCAAAAAGGACAGCATAAAGGAGGGAAAATAAGCTATGCTTCGAAAAGACTATTAAAACATAGTCTTAATTTTGGTAACAAAGAAGACTGCTTTATTCTAATTTTGTTTTTTATGTGTGGGATGTCTAACTTACTCCAGTAAGGTAAACGGAAGAGCTCTTCCACTCTCCCACTGACATAGACCCACAAAATTGCAAAAGGACCTCAAAGAAATTAGAGTGTACATCTATGATATATTGACAAGCTAAAGGTATTGATTTGTAAGTAGAGGTATCCATTATTCAGATAAAAACCAAAATCCAATCTAATCCAAATGGAATTATCAATTCGGATCGGAGCCAAACTTTAAATCGGATCATATCGGATTGAATTTCTTGGCGGTTTACCGGAATTTGCAAAATCAGTATTTTAGTCTGTAGACGATGGTTATGAGTACTTCTAGGGTATGAGACAATTGTGTTTGTATCACAATGATGTTTAAATTCACCTTATTCACGATGTAGTCCCGTTTGTCTTGTATATTTATTGTTGTAGGCAATTGTGATTTAACGATGTAGTCCCGTTTGTCTTCTTTACTTATTCACGATGTAGTCCCGTTTGTCATGCTAATTCTAAGCCTGTTTTGAATTCAAATGTTGTTCCTTTTGCTTTTCTAATTTGTTCTTGTTTGTGGATAATTAAATGATTAATTATATTTTTTTTGAAAGACAAATACATTCAAATAAAGCTTTTTGAATCAACTGAAAGTAAAACACATTCCAATAATGCTTTTGAATCAAGTGAAAGTAAAAAAAATTTAAACAAAGCTTTTTTAATCAAAGCAAAGTCAAACACATTTAAATAATGTTTTTTGAATCGAATGAAAGTCAAATACATTCAAAGAAATTAATTGAATCAAATGTAATTCAAACTGAATCAAACAAAGTTTTTTTTAATCAAATGAAACACAAACACATGCAAAGAATGGTTTGTGAATAAAATGAAAGTCAAACAAATTCAAACAAAATTTTTTAAATTGAATAAAAGTTAAAGGCATTCAACGAAGCTAATCGAATTAAATGAAAGTCGAGCACATTCAAACAAGGCTTTTTGAATCAAATGAAAGTCAAACACATTCAAACAAAGTTTTTTTAAATGAATAAGAGTTAAATGCATTCAACGAAGATAATTGAATCAAATAAAAGTCTAACACATTCAAACAAAGCTTTTTGAATCAAATGAAAGTTAAACACATTCAAATTACTAATAAAATGAAAGTCAAACACATTCAAACAAAGTTTTTGGAATTGAATGAAAGTCTAATGCATTAAACGATCCTAATTGAATCAAATGAGAGTCAAATTCATTCAACATAGTTAATTGAATTAAATGAAAGTGAAACACATTCAAACAAAGCTTTTTGAATAAAATAAATGTCAAACCCATTCAGACAAAGCCTTTTGATTCGAATGAAAGTCAAACGCATTTAAATAAAGGTTTTTGAATCAAATGAAAGTCAAACACATTCAGACAAAGCTTTAGGAATCAAATGAAAGTCAAACAAATTCAAACAAATTTTTTTGAATTGAATGAAGTCAAATGCATTTTAAAAAGATAATTGAATAAAATGAAAGTTAAATTGAATCAAATGAAAGTCAAATGTATTAAACGAAGCTACATGAATCAAATGAAAGTAAAAAAACGTTCAAACAAAGATTTATGAATTAAATGAAAGTTAAACACATTCAAACAAATTTTTTTGAATCATTGAATCATATTAAAGTCAAACACATTGAAACAAAGCTTTTTGAATCAATTGAAAGTCAAACACATTCAAACAAAGCTTTTAGAATCTAATGAAAGTCAAATGCATTTAACGAGGCTAATTGAATCATATGAATGCCTAACACATTTAAACAAAGCTTTTTTAATCAAATAAAAGTCAAAACACAATAATTTTTTTTTTTTTGAGTCCAATGAATGTCAAATGCAGTCAACGAAGCTCATTGAATAAAATGAAAGTCAAATACATTCAATTAAAGTTTTTTGAATCAACTGATTGTATAAAACATTCAAATAAAGCTTTTGAATCAAATGAAAGTTAAAAACATTCAAACAAAGATTTTTTAATTAAAGGAAAGTCAAACTCATTAAAACAAAGCTTTTTTAATCGAATGAAAGTCAAATGCATTCAAAGAAGCTAAAAGAATCAAATGAAAGTTAAACACATTTAAACAATGCTTTTTTAATCAAATGAAAGACAAACACATTCAAAAAAGCTTTTTTACTCAAATGAATGTCAAACAAATTCAAACAAAACTTTTTGAATCAAATGAAAGTAAAATGCATATAAAGAAGCTAATTGAACAAAATGATAGTTAAACACATTCAAACAATGCTTTTTTAATCAAATGAAAGACAAAGACTATCAAAGAAAGCTATTTAAATCAACTGAAAATTAAACAAATTCAAACAAAACTTTTGGAATCAAATGAAAGTGAAACGCATTAAAAAAAAAGCTTTTTAAATTGAATGAAAAATAAATGCATTCAACGAAGCTAATCTAATCAAACGAAAATCAAGCACATTCAAACAAGGCTTTTGAGTCAAATGAAAGTCAGACAGATTCAAATAAAGATTTTTGAATCGAATGAAAGTCAAATGCATTCAACGAGGCTAATTGAATCAAATGAAAGTCAAACACATTCAAACAAAGCTTTTTTAATCAAATGAAAGTCAAACACAATCAAACAAAGCATTTTGAACCAAATGAAAGTCATATACATTCAAACAAAGCTTTTAAAATCGAATGAAAGTCAAACGCATTCATCAAAGCTAATTAAATCAAATTGAAGTCAAACACGTTTAAACAAAGCTTTTTGAATCAAATAAAAGTAAAACACATTCAAACAGAGCTTTTTGCATCTAATGAAAGTCATATGCATACAATGGGGCTAATTGAATCAAATGAAATTTAAATACACTCAAACAAAGCTTTTTTAATCAAATGAAAGTAAAACACATTCAAACAACGCTTTTTTAATCGAATGAAAGTCAAATGCATTCAAAGAAACTAATTGAATCAAATGTAAGTCAAACACATTCAAACAAAGCTTTTTGAATCAAATGAAAGTCAAGCAAATTCAAACAAAATTTTTTTATTCAAATGAAAGTCAAACACATTAAAAAAAAGCTATTTAAATTGAACGAATGTTAAAGGCATTCAATGAAGCTAATCGAATCAAATGAAATTCAAGCACATTCAGACAAAGTTTTTTTTAAATTGAATAAGAGTTAAATGCATTCAACGAAGCTAATTGAATCAAATGAAAGTGAAACACACTGAAACAAAGCTTTATGAATCAAATCAAAGTTAAACAGATTCAAATTATTAAATCAAATGAAAGTCAAACACATTCAAACAATACTTTTTGAATCGAATGAAAGTCAAATGCATTAAACGATCCTATTTGAATCAAATGAAAGTCAAACAAATTTAAACAAAGCCTTTTGAATCAAATGAAAGTCAAACACATTAAACCAAATTTTTTTAATCGAATAAAATTCAAATCATTCAACAGAGTGAATTGAATTAAATGAAAGTGAAACACATTCAAACAAAGCTTTTTGAATCAAATAAAAGTCAAACCCATTCAGACAAGCGTTTTGAATCGATTGAAAGTCAAACACATTCAAACAAAGATTTTTGAATCAAATGAAATTCAAACACATTCAAACAAAGCTTTATGAATCAAATGAAAGTCAAACACATTCAAACAAATTTTTTAAATCGAATGAAAGTCAAATGCATTCTAAGAAGCTAATTGAATAAAATGAATGTCAAATTGAATTGAATGAAAGTAAAATGTATTCTACGAAGCTAATTGAATAAAATGAAATTGAAAAACGTTCAAACAAAGCTTTAAGAATAAAATGAAAGTCAAACAAATTTAAACAAATTTTTTTGAATCGAATAAAAGTCAAATGCATTCAACGAGGCTAATTGAATCATATTAAAGTCAAACACATTCCAACAAAGCTTTTTTAATCAGATGAAAGTCAAACAGATTCAAACAGAGCTATTAGAATCTAATGAAAGTCAAATGCATTTAACGAGGCTAATTGAATAAAATGAAAGTCAAACTCATTAAAATAAACCTTTTTTTAATAAAATGAAAGACAAATACATTAAAAGAAAGCAATTTGAATTGAATGAAAGTCATATGCATTCAACGAACCTAATAGAATCAAATCAAAGTCAAACATATTCAAACAAAGTTTTTTGAATCAAATGAAAGTTAAACACATTCAAACAAAGCTTTTTGAATCAAATGAAAGTCAAGCACATTCAAACAAAGATTTTTGAATTGAATAAAAGTCAAACAAATTCAAACAAATCTTTTTGAATTAAAGGAAAGTCAAACACATTCAAAAAAAGCAAATTGAATCAAATAAAAGTCAAACTCATTCAAACAAAGCTTTTTGAATCAAATGAACGTCAAACACATTCATACAAAGCTTTTAGAATCTAATAAAAGTCAAATGCATTTAACGAGGATAATTGAATCAAATAAAAATCAAACACATTCAAACAAAGCTTTTTTTAATCAAATGAAAGACAAATGCATTAAAAGAAAGCTATTTGAATTGAATGAAAGTAAAATGCATTCAATGAAGCTAATTAAATCAAATGAAAGTCAAACACATTCAAATAAAGCTTTTTGAATCAAATGAAAGTTGAACATATTCAAACAAAGCTTTTTGAATCAAAAGAAAGTCAAACACATTCAAACAAAGATTTTTGAATTGAATAAAAGTAAAACACATTCAAACAAATATTTTTGAATCAAAGGAAAGTGAAACACATTCAAATAAAGCTAATTGAATCAAATGAAAGTCAAACACATTCAAACAAAGCATTTTGAATCAAATGAAAGTTAAACACATTCAAACAAAGCATTTTGAATCAAATGAAAGTCAAACACATTATAACGAAGCTTTTTGAATCAAATGAAAGCCAAACACATTCAAACAAAGCATTTTGAATTGAATTAAAGTTAAATGCATTCAACAAAAGCTAATAGAATCAAATGAAGTCAAACACATTCATACAAAGCTTTTAGAATCTAATAAAAGTCAAATGCATTTAACGAGGATAATTGAATAAAAAAAAAATCAAACACATTCAAACAAAGCTTTTTTTAATCAAATGAAAGACAAACGCATTAAAAGAAAGCTATTTGAATTGAATGAAAGTCAAATGCATTTAACGAAGCTAATCAAATCAAATGAAAGTAAAACACATTCAAACAAAGCTTTTTGAATCAAATGAAACTTAAACATATTTAAACAAAGCTTTTTAATTCAAAAGAAAGTCAAACACGTTCAAACAAAGATTTTTGAATTGAATAAAAGTCAAACACATTCAAACAAACATTTTAGAATCAAAGGAAAGTCAAACACATTCAAATAAAGCTAATTGAATCAAAAGAAAGTCAAACACATTCAAACAAAGCATTTTGAATCAAATGAAAGTTAAACACATTCAAATAAAGCATTTTGAATCAAATGAAAGTTAAACACATTATAACGAAGCTTTTTGAATCAAATGAAAGCCAAACACATTCAAACAAAGCATTTTGAATCGAATTAAAGTTAAATGCATTCAACAAAAGCTAATAGAATCAAATGAAGTCTAACACATTCAAACAAAGATTTTTGAAGTGAATGAAAGCCAAATGCATTTAACGAAGCTAGTTTATTCGAATGAAATTCAAACATATTCAAACAAAGCTTTTTGAATCGAATGAAAGTTAAATGCATAAAATGAAGCTAATTGAATCAAATGGAAGTCAAACACATTCGAACAAATCTTTTAGAATCAAAGGAAAGTCAAACATATTACAAAAAAGCTAATTTAATCAAATTAAATTCAAACACATTCATACAAAGCTTTTTGAATCAAATGAAAGTGAAACACATTCAAATAAATCTATTTGAATCAAATGAAGGTCAGACACATTATAACCAAGCTTTTTGAATCAAATAAAAGTCAAACACATTCAAATAAAGCTTTTTGAATCAAATGGAAGTTAAACACATTCAAACAAAGCTTTTTGAATCGAATGAAAGTCAAATATATTCAACGAAGCTAATTGTATCAAATGAAAGTCGAACACATTCAAAGAAATCTTTTTTAATCAAATGAAAGTCGAACACATTCATACAAAGCTTTATGAATCAAGTGAAAATCAAATACATTCAAACAAATGTTTTTGAATTAAATGAAAGTCTTACACTTTCAAACAAAGATTTTTTTATCAAATTAAAATCCAATACATTTAAACAAAGCGTTTTGAATTGAATGAAAGACAAATTCATTAAATGAAGCTAATTTAATCAAAATGAAAGTCAAACATATGCAAAGAAAGCCTTTTAAATTATATGAAAGTCAAACACATTCAAACAAAGCTTTTTTAACCAAATGAAAGTCAAACACATTCAAACAAAGCTTTTTGAATCGAATAAATGTCAAATGCATTCATTGAAGCTAATTATATCGAATGACAGTCAAACGCATTTTAACAAATCTTTTGAATCAAATGAAAGTCAAACACATTCAAACAAAGCTTTTTGAATCAAATGAAAGTCAAACATATTCAAATAACTCTGTTTTAATCAAATGAGAGTCAAACACATTCAAACTAAGCTTTTTGAATCGAATGAAAGTCAAATGCAATCAACGAAGCTAATTGAATCAAATGAAAGTCAATCACATTCAAACAATGCGTTTTTAATCAAATGAAAACCAAACACAATCATAAATACATTCGAATTATTCAAGGGGCGTAGACTTGCATTGACTTTTCTCTCTTCTCTCTCCATCCATTGTGATCTGATTCTGCTGGTTTTTTCTTCAGCTCAATTGATATCATGGCTCGAAAGAAGAAACAATCCAACCTCATACTTCTAAATAACCTTACTCAATCTGTTGTAGCTTCATCGATTACTTTGAATGATGTTTTAAATCAATTGAATGTTCATGGTTTTTTTTTTGAACTGCTGCAATTTTTTAGGAAGATGATAATCTTCAGGAACTTGTTTCACCTCCCGCTCATTTATTCATCCTTCTGTTGGGAAGATTACTAGAGCAGATTTGGAAGCTCTTGAGAAAGTTCATGTGTTGAGTACTCAGTTGTTTAATTCTGCACCACGCATAGCGTCTGGCGCTAGAGTCCAGCGTTTGGCGCCACGGGCGTATTTGACGCTGCGGTCGTGTTTTATTTTTTTCCAAACTTTGATTTCTTTTTTATCATTTCCGGCTGATTTTCTCTATAAATAGCCTCCTAAAACCTCCGTTTTCCATCATAAAAAAATCATCAATTTCCATCAATTCTTCTCATCAACTCTCATCAAGAATTTCTTGATTCTCTCTCTTTTTCTAAACCAACCCTTTTACAAACACAATTCCTCATACATTAGCACTAGACACACCTAGAATAGTTCGAAGTTGCCTTAGCCCTAGACGTGAAAGGTTTTAATTTCTGAGGGTTTTGTCCCAAATATCTCTTTCAATTCTTTAATTTAATTGTTTGATTATTATTTTCCTTGAAGTTACTAACGTGTGTATTTTGTTATTAGAAAGAGGTACAAGGCATCCAAGTAAGTGCTTTAATTGATTTATTGATATTATGATATAGAAATCATGTCTAGGGCGTTTTGATCTTCCTAGTATCATGTTTAGGGTAATAACTATAATTTCTAATATCAAGTATGATTAAAAGAGTGCTTCCTAGTATAATGTCTAGGGTAAAGAATAAGTTTCTTAAATCAATTTGTGATTCCTGCGATGCTTCCTACTTTTTTCCTAATATTCATTTTAGTATCATGTTAGGGCTAGCTTTGATTTTTATTATTTAGTGACATGCTAGGGTTTGTTATTAATCTTGTTAGTATTATGCCTAGGATCTTGCTTTTATTATGCTTTAACATGATTATTTTAATTATGGTTGTTATCATGATTATAATTATTATGATGATTATTTTTTTTATTATTATGTTGCTTGACTGTATTTATTGTTATTGCTTGATCACGCCTTTTATGCTTGTTTAAAGGGAATTTGTACTTGTAATCACTCTTAATAAGATAATTAATAATCTTGTTTAGTGTTAATTTGATTATAATTCAAGTGATCGCCAATAATAGTTTTATTTGTGCATTAATAATCAACCAACATAGATAAAAAAGGCTTAGGGTTAAACCTATTGATTGCATGTTAGTCAAAAAGCGCACATGAATACGATCAGAATAAAGTAGAGGCCTATTATTAGGGCAGGTTCAATCTCTTTTAGGTTGGATTTTTACCTTCATCCCCGAAAGACTAGTCATGGTTCCAGACCTATTGGAGTTGACAATCTCCTGGATCGTTAAGGGGTGTAACCTTCACCTCATGAACGGTTTACAAGTTCTTAAAAACTTGTTGGCGACTCTTTTGTTCTATCTTCTTTCTCTTTGGATGCCACCGTACTTAAGTGTATGATAACAATGGTGTTCAAGCTAGGGATAATGCTTGAAATATTCCCTACAATCCTATACCCAATAAGCGATTTTTGGGAGAAAGAGGATTCATCTATAGACGTCCTCACAAGATCTGGGAGAACACAACCTATGCAAACTACGCAGCAAGTTCCCATATCTATCATAGAAGACAATGATATTGTCAAACAGTTCAAGAAGACCAAGGTTGAGATGAATGTATGGAAACTTCTAGCAACATCTCGAGAACATAGGCTGGCAGTGATGAATGCCTTGGATAAGATAGGGATAAACTTTGACACCACTAATGAGGGGTTGGCTAACTTCCTTAGGAGTGATCTCCCTAGTCCTATCAACTTGATCACCTTTTCTGACAAAAATTTACCCCCGAAAGGTGACAAGCATTATAAGGCACTAAACCTCACAGTAGATTGCAAGAGAATGAACGTCCCAACAACTCTTGTAGACAATGGATCGGCAATTAATGTCTATCCACTGAAAACTGCGAGGATGCTAGGCATAAGGGATGAAGACTTAACCCCGTCAACACAAGGAATAAGAGCCTACGACAACACTCGTCTTCAAGCTCTTGGCAAGATTACCATGAATATAGTGGCGGGAGCGATAGAACACGCTACTACATTTCAAGTGGTAGATATGAAAGCTTCATTCAACTTATTGTCGGGACGCCCTTGGCTTCATGACCTAAAGGTCGTCCTTTCATCTCTCCACTAACAGGTAAAATCCATAGTTGGAGGAATTCCTATCATGATCGATGCTTCACCCATGAGGATTAAAGCTTTAGAAAATTCGATCATTAATGTGGAGCACGATGAAGACGATGAAGACTTGTGGGGATTTAATGAAGAGGTCTCCTTGATCGAGGAGGACAAAAGGACCCCTCTCTGT
Organism: Chenopodium album; assembly: GCF_948465745.1. Taxonomy (NCBI): domain Eukaryota; kingdom Viridiplantae; phylum Streptophyta; class Magnoliopsida; order Caryophyllales; family Amaranthaceae; genus Chenopodium; species Chenopodium album. Next base: position 70,141,848 of record NC_137834.1, read on the forward strand.
CACGACCCCCACTCCAATATGACAGTAAACGTTATTCTAAAGAAATAAGGGAATTCTCCTTGAATAACTCTAGGAAAGAAGAAAGGAATAGCAAAATCGTTGGAATTACCTGGCCTCCCTAAGTTAGACACTTTCGAACTTGGTTTCAAACCGACTCGGGAAGATCTCAAGCAAGCCTAGGAAAGGTCTAAGGCGCATAGGAACGCTCGCATCCAATAGAAAGCAATCCCAATGGATCAGTATCCTCTTACTCTCAATGGACAATTCATAAAAGAAGGAGAGGACTATCCGTGCTACGAATTTCCCGAACCTTTTGTTGTAAATGACATAAGGAAACCAGGATTCGAAATTTTCCTAGATTGCTATTTTCTAGATGAAATCCCAACTCCTATCCACAAGGAGAAAGCACCCCCATGCTTAGACTTTAATGTCATGGGATTACTATTTGGGCGAGAAAAAGATGAGTCGAAGTACATAGAGGATAATTCCTCAATCATCCTAACGGTCCTACAAAGAGAGAACTTTGACCCCTCAAAGCTCATCACTCCAGCAGAAGTATCACTACAAGGGTGGCGCAAGACAATTAGGGTGACTACTCCAAGTGGAAGGAAAATCTCCATAACGATAGGGTAAGGACCGATGTTTGAAGAGTCGTCTGAGTCAGAGTCAGAGTCAGAGTCAGAGTCTTTTCTTGTGGAGTTATCTAAGTCATTAGTTGTAGCACCCCCTTGTTCTATCTCTTCCCCTAGGTAGATAACAATCAAGTCCCTGAGGACATCTCTCTTTTTGATGTAATGATTTTTAAATTCAATAATGTGTCTTCTTCTGCTTACTCCTCGTGCTTTTCTTTAACCAAACATGACGAGAATTGCTTAACTAACAATGAAAATGACAAAGAAATTATTAAAGCAATGGAAACACTTGAAAAGAAAACACCGATAATCAAGGAAACCGAGACGGTTGATATCTAAAATGATTCAACCATTAAAAGAGAAGTTAAAATCGGATTAACACTTAATGAACAAGAAAGAACCTATTTAATCTATCTACTTAAAGAATTTATTGATGTATTTGCTTGGTCATATGAAGATATGCCAGGTATTAATAGAGAAATAGCTCAATACACTATACCGCTAATTCCAGGAATGAAACCAATAAAACAAAAGTTGCGTCGAATGAAACCCAACGTAGCTCTTTAAAGAAAAGAAGAATTTCAAAAACAAATAACTGCAGGTTTTATCAAGGTATCAAAATACCCCGAATGGGTAGCCAACGTTGTCCCAGTTTCGAAAAAGGATGGAAGGGTAAGAATGTGTGTCGCGTATCGAGATCTAAATAAGGCAAGTCCAAAGGACGACTTCCCTTTACCACACATCGATATTTTGGTATATAATACAGTGAATCATGCACTTCTCTCGTTCATGGATGGATACGCAAGATACAATCAAATTCACATGGCAGAAGAAGACATGGAGAAAACAACCTTCATAACACCATGGGGTACTTACTGCTACACGTTAATGCCATTCGGGTTGAAAAATGCGGGTGCTACTTACCAACGAGCAGCGACAGCCTTACTCCATGACATGATGCACAGAGAAGTTGAAGTATATGTGGACGATATGATTATGAAATCAAAAGATCGTCCAGGCCATCAAGTAGCCTTGAGGAAATTCTTTGAATCCATCCAAGTGTGCCTTTTGAGTCACCTCAGGTAAGATTTTGGGTTATTTCATAAGCTCTAGAGGAATAGAGATAGACCCAACTAAGATCAACGCAATCATGTTAATGCCACCGCCCAAAACCGAGAAGCAAATTCGAGGATTCCTAGGCCGGTTGCAATACATAAGTAGGTTCATATCAAAATTAACAACCATATGTGAACCAATATTAAAGAAGCTATGTACCAGTAATGTGGGACGATGAGTGTCAAAAAGCCTTTGACAAGATCAAAGCCTATCTCGCAAATGAAACTGGTTTTCCTAGCAAGGTGGTTAATTGGATTTTTAAAGATTGTTTTGGAAGATTCTCTTGAATACTCTCTCTCTCTCTCTATTTTCTAAACTAGCTTTCTCTCAAATACAAAATTCCGCATTCGCAAGACTTAGACACACCTAGCATTATTCGAAGTTGCCTTCGCCCTAGAAGTGAAAGGGTTAATTTCTGAGGGTTTGGTCCCAATCTCTCTTTCAATTATTTAATTTAATTGTTTTTTTATTATTTTCCTTGAAGTTACTAACGTGTGTATTTTTTTATTAGAAAGAGGTACGAGGCATCCAAGTAAGTTTTTTAATGGTCTTTATTGTTGTTATTATGTAGAAATCATGCTTAGATTGTTATTTTGATTCCTAGTATCATGTCTAGGGTAAATTTAATATCAAGTTTGATTAAAAGTATGATGCCTTTTATGTTCTTCCTAATATTTATGATTGTTAGTATCATGTTAGGATTAAAGCTTTGATTTTTATATGCTTAGTGACATGCTAGGGATTATTATTAATCTTGTTAGTATCATGCCTAGGATTTTGCTATTGTTATTATGCTTTAACATGATTAGTATTATTATTATGATGATGATGATTATTGTTTTGATTAATATTATGATTATTATAATTATTATGATTATTATTATGTTGCTTGATATTTATTTTTATTGTTTGATCACACCTTTTATGCATGCTTAAAGGAAATTTGTACTTGTAATCACGCTTAATAAGATAATTAATAATCTTGTTAGGGTTAATATGATTATAATTCAAGTGATCGCCAATAATAGTTTTATTTGTGCATTAATATTCAACAAACATAGATAAAAAGGTTTAGGGTTAATCCTATTGTTTGTATGTTAGTGAGAAAGAGCACATGAATACGATCAGAATAAAGTAGAGGCCTATAATTAGGGCAGCTTCAATCTCTTAGCTTGGATTTGTACCTTCATCCCCAAACTACCAGTCATGGTTCAAGACCTATTGGAGTTGACGATCTCCTGGATCGTTAAGGGGTGTAACCTTCACCTCGTGAACGGTTTACAAGTTCCTAAACCTTGTTGGCGATTCTTTTGCTCTATCTTCTTTCCCTTTGGACGCCACCGTACTTTAGTGGATGATCACAGTGGGGTTCAAGCTAGGGATTAATGCTTGAAATATTCCCTACAGTTTTTGGCGACTCCACTGGGGAGGATTTCTTTTTTAATTCCTGAAATTTATTTCGGCAATGATTTAGAATGAGTGGATGAGACTCGAAACGTTCTAAGTATTTCATGTGCGTAATTTTGATTAACATTATTGTCATATGCATAAAAAAGATCTCATCGTAAAGACCATCTGTAATGAGTTAAAACATAGGATTTTTACACGTAGGAAATTTGAGGAATGTCTTTCACAACTAGGGCCGAAATAACACTGCGCGCAACTGGAAAATTTTATCGAGCACAGAAAGCTGCTGAGGCATGTAGGAATTAGCGTCAGCGAACAGAAGTTAGCGCCAACATTTTGACTTTAGCGCCAGACGACAGCTCTGTCGCAAGGCGCTAAAGCTAAAAGTTGGCGCCAACCTCTATTTGCTGGCGCCAATTTCTTCAAATACCGAACCAGAAATATGCGTTCTAATTTTGACCAGTTTTTAGCATTGTTTGCTCGATCCTACTTCCTGATTGAGTTTTTCTCACTTTTCTGAAACCCATATGTGTTTTACTGATAAGTGACTTTTATGTCACTTCTAGGGTGTTTATCGAGTCATTTTTCGGCTTATTTTCCAATAATTAAGCTCTTTCTGTTCTTTATTTCTATTATTTGCTTATTCTCATCTCTTATCTTTATTTTATGTATTTTAGTAGTTTTTAATAGTTTTTAGCTTATTTTCTTAATTTATTTAATTTCTCTTATTTTATTTCGTTCCTTTTCTTTGTTACTTTCATAGTTTTAATTAGTTTTAATTTTATTTTATTTACTTGTATAGTTTTATGTCTTTGTTAGTTTTAGTTTTATTTCTCTTATTTGTATTTTACTTTTATTTATTTATTTTTATTAGTTTAGTGTTACTTCTCTTTTTCTATTTTATTTTATTTATTTCCTTTTTATTTATTTTATTTTATTTGTCTCGGTTTCACACTTTTATCCTCGGGTTTGTTTGTGTGTAGGCTCGTGTTCAAGGTCCAAGTCAAAACTTTTCAATTGCCAATCCCCTGCTAAACATCCACCACAATCAACCACCAATCCTCCAGCATCACCACCAATTCTCCCCTGCTCCCTCACGCAAAAATCCCACCAACAACACCAACCAATGCCCTTTCACCAATTCGCACCAGCAGCCCACCAATAACCCCAAATCTGCACACCTGAACAACCCCCTCAACCACCTCCACCCAATTACAACAACAGCAACGCAACTAACACCACAAACACCACGCACCGCAGCCTCCGTCAGCCACCAAAAGAACAACAACAATTGCAGCCCGCAATTCACCCAACACCGAAACAACTCACATCCACCACAAGTCCGAGCAGCTGCGGCAACAACAACACCTTCGCGCACCACCTTCAGCCCCTCAAACCGAACACCAACTGCAACCAATACACCACCAAACCTCCTCGAATTACCACCACCCAGAACCATCGTCAGCCATCAATTAAAGCCGCCATACACAGTAGCAGCGCCTCCAATCAGAGCCACCGCAGCCCAGCCGCAAGCTTCAAATCAGCCCCAATTTTCATACCCTTCAGAGCGGGCGCTCTAAGGTTCGAATCGGCCGCTCCGTTGTGGGTCTTATCTTTGTCAATTCTCACGTGATTTGCACGTGAATGGAGGTGTTCATTAATATTGAACGGTCTGATTTAAAGCTTATTGATTGATGATGATGATGAGCGGTGATGAGTGAAGATGAAAATGGTTGGTGATAATTGATGAAGAGGATCAAACGGTGGTGATGATGATTTAAGAGCTGCCAAGTTGAAATAGAAGAAGATGAGGAGGCTGAAGGTTTGGGGGGGAAAAAATGGGTTTTATTTTCTTTATTTATTTTATTTCTTTTTCTATTTTTCCTTTTCTTTTCTTTATTTTCTTTTCTTTTAGTTCTCTTTTCTTTTTCTTTTATTTAGTTAAGTAAAAATACCCATTTTTTGGGGAATTAAACGGAGGCTCTTTTATTTTATTTTTCTTAATTAGTTGAGGAGAGCTTCTTTCTCTTAAGGCTAGACTAGATAATTTTTAGTGAGAGAAAATAGATTATGGCTCAATTTTCTTCCAAGATTCAATTTTGCTCAAGTTTAAGTTTCAATCAAGCAAGAATTCAAGTTTTCATCTTTCATTAATCCTTTCTTTAGTAATCTCTTCTCCTTTCCTTTAATATTATTTATTTGTTTTATTGTTACTTATTTTTGTCAATCTTATTAGTTTATCTAGTTATTATTGATTTCATATATTTCAATCATGTTTTATTTTGAGTTTCTTGTGTTTATTTTTAGTTTTGATATCATGTTCATTCCCCCTTTTCTAGGCTAGTCTCTTAGCTAGGGGAAGGGGGTGTGAAATATGCATTGAATGATGGATGAATGATGATAGTTGGATTGATTACATGCCTTAAATTGATGAAAGACATGATTTTTAATGGCTTGAGATTATTGTTGCACTTTATTTGATTTCCTTCTAGTTTAAAAGCATGAAAATGATTTGAACTAGATTAAGATCACCTTTATTTTAGTGATTGCATGAGAATGAGTTGTTAAAATGGAGTTTCATGTATTGTGCTTCTTTATTCTCTTGATTTTCTTGTGTCTAATAGAATGCATGAGAATGATCCTAATTAGCATAGACTTCTTTCATTGATTTACCTAGACTATTGCATGAGAATGAATTGTTTAGGTAGAATCAAGTGTTCTTTGGCATGTTCATCATGATAACTATCATTGTTTCCCTCTTTCTAATCATGTTTGACACCCCCGAACCCCTAGCGTCGTTCTCTCTTGATTTTAACCATCTTTATCTTGTTTGTTTATAGTTCTAGTGTTTACAATCCAAAAAAAAAACCAACAAAACAATCCCCTTTTCACTCTTGCATCAGTGATATTTGATGTTGAATTAGCGTGCTTCCCTAGTGGTTCGACCCTTTACTTTCCACTAACTACTTTAGTGTAGATTTAGGTACTATAAATGATTAATTTTGTTAGGGTGGTAGCATAACGACCTATCTTATCCCTATCATCTACATATGGACATAACCCTCTGGGAATTCATGCTCCATCTACCTGATTGAACGCTTTGAGCAACAAAGGGTACATCCGAGAATGTTAAATTCACCAAACCATGGAAGCGAGTTTTTTCTAAAACTCGCGGTGTCCCATCCACTCGCGCCAACCCTTCACGGTTAGGCTTCCGCGCGGTGCATCTGGACAATTAAACATGGACCCACTTTGACTAACCCATATCCCGACTTTAGAGAACTAGAGCCATGGTTAGGTTGCAAATTCATTGCATCATATTATGCGTACTTGACTAATTGTGCATTATTTGTTGTGCATACGGTATATGTTTTTTCTTAACCGTTTGTTTGACTTGTGCTAAGATTAAATAAATTAATGACTAAAAGAACTTTGCCTAATTAATTTGAGTAAATAAATTCTAATATTTTAATCAGAATTGACCTAGTACGACTTAAGGCATAACCCTGTTGATTAATAATACCGAAAACAGTCTCAGAACGAAGCTCCAGCAATGGCGCCAAAGTTTGAACTATAGCGCCACTCTATGGAGTGTGGCGCTTGGCGAAAGTTCTGTAGTCTGGGGCTACACTGCAAAGAGAGGCGCCAGTCCTGTCGTTTTGACGACAGTTCGGATTATTGATCGAGTCATCACTTTTTGTCTAATTAACTAGTTTGCTAAATAATTCGGTTAAATTTTACTGTCAATAATACCTTGTCAAGTCATTAATTGAGTCTAGGCACCAAGTCCTATGGTCTTACACAAAAGTCCAAGCATGTCACGTACACTCAACGCACACACCAATACACATACTTTGACCATGTCTAAGAGAGTCTTGTATGCGCGTTTTTTCCGTCATTTTTTTAGGGGGGTAAGTCGGATATTAATCCGCCAATATAAATACCATACTTGGTTCCTAAAATCCTAAAATTATATACCTTATTTTTGCCAAAAAATATGTACCTTTTTTTTTTTTTTTTTTCCTCTTTAAAACCGTAAAGTCAAGGTTGATTTGAGTCAAGTAATTAAAACAAAAATGGTATAAATTACAATGCGTGGTCAAGAAAGGAAGGGCGGTTAATCAAAGAAAATTTTTCGTACAAGTCCAACTTTTCGACAAACCCATTGCTCGTAAGAGGAAACCTAGGACAATAATGGCAACACAAGTAGAAGTTTATGAGCTCAAAAACCAACTAGGTACCGTGACTGAGGCACTAAAGATCTTAACCCTTAAGATCGATGATCCCGTGAAACAACAACAGATGGACCTCATGCAAGAGAGTCTGAGCAAGTTATCAAGCGACTACAAGTTTCAAGGGATTAGTTCACAAGGGGTCTCTGTGGACAAATATCTTCTTCCGCAGAAGTTCAATGCCAACGACATCCCGAAATTCAAAGCAACCGATAACCCTTATTTTCATTTAAGAGCCTTCGAAACAATAATGAGTATTAAGGGTATCGACAAGAAGGTGTTCCCCTCTCTTTTCTCACTATCTCTCGAGACCGTTTGCCAGCAATGGTTATTTTCTCTCGAGAAAGAAAAAACCTCCCCCTAGGAGTCCATAGAAAACGCTTTTGTTGATAGATACAAATGCAACATTCAAGTTGAGACTGACCATAGGGAACTTGAAATCCTTAAACAAAAGGAGAATGAAGGCTTCACCTCCTTCTTTAACAAATGGAGAGAAACCTCACCTAAGATGATTGAGGTGCCCAGCGAAAAAGAGTCTGTAAGGTTATTCATTAAAAACCTTCAAGAAAAATACTCCAAGCATCTCAAGTATCAGAATAATCTCCATACCTTCAAGGTCGTCTACGACATTGGAATCAATATTGAAGACGACCTGGCTAAGTTGAAAGCTGCCAACAATAACTCCAATAGTGGCTGGAAAGGCAAGAAGAACGACAATCCTTCTTCTAACAAAACCACCCATTCAAACAATGTTAGCACTTTTAACCTAGGTGAAGTCCTTGCTAAGAATAATCAAGGACAAAAGAAACCATTTAGGAGGAACTTTACTCCTATTGGCATGAGTTATGACACCGCATTTGACCGATTAAATGCAAAAGGTCTTATAACTCCTATTGGACCATTTGGGGACCCACCAGTTGAAAAGAGGTCGGCTAATTGGAACCCCAATGCACATTGCAAATATCACCAAGGTAGGGGCCATCTCACCGAGAACTGTTGGAAGCTTAAAAAAGCTATCCAAGTTTTAATCGACAACAACAAGCTGTCGTTGCCCCCTGCCAGTAAGAAGCCAAGTATTGATAATGCGCCTCTCGCCCATTCCTTGGCTATCTCTGATGAGGAAAATGAGGTTGACCCCTCGTCTCTCATCAAACCTGTTAAAGAAATCCATGCCATCAAAGAAGAGGAGGAGATCTTTTTCGACGCCATGGATAATCTTCCGGAATTAGCAAGTAAAGAAGAAATACAATCGCTTACACTGTCTATGATCGAAGGATCGCACTTGCTACGTGAAACTCTCAAGGCTATAAAAGAACTTCAGGAGAAATATGATGAGATTCCACTCCCGAAAAATGAACCTAAGAGAGAGCTCACACCCATGGGAACGACATACGAGGCAAAACGTTTTCCTTTACAAGTCACCGAAAAACCCAAGAAGAGTAATAGACTCAAGACTCCAATTGGGATCCCATATATACAAATGTTTGAAATGCTCTCCGAGAGTGGCGAGATCAAACCTCTCGAACCGAGACCATCCGAATCATTGAAAAGGACAGATAGATATTACTGTCAGTATCATCAATCAGGAGGTCACACTATCGAAAACTGTTTTAAATTCAAGGATTTAATTCAGAAAATGATTTATGAAAAGAAGCTAGTCCAAGTTCCATAAGAAGAGGATGCAAGTATTAATGGAGTTTGGGACAGCGACGAAGAAGACGTCTTCTTAAAAGACATGGTAGGACCTCCACCTTCAGTGTCATATGCCATGGATGACTTTTGGGTTGAAGAAGATTCATTATTAGACGTCCTCACAAGATCCAGGAGAATGAAACCTCCCGTTTCAACACAACCCATGCCAACCACACAGCAAGTTCCCATACCTATCATTGAAGATAATGACATCGTCAAACAATTCAAGAAATCAAAAGTTAAAATGAATGTATGGAAGCTTCTGGCAACATCTCGAGAACATAGGTTGGCTATAATGAATGCCTTGGTCAAAATAAGGATAGATTCTAACACCACTCCTAAGGGGTTGGCTAACTTCCTCACGAGTCATCTCCCTAGTCCCATCAACTTGATCACCTTTTTCTGACAAGGATTTACCCCCAGAAGGTGACAAACACTATAAGGCATTAAACCTCACAGTAGTTTGCAAGAGAATGAACGTCCCTATGACTCTTGTAGACAATGGATCAGCCATTAACTTCTGTCCACTTAGAACTATGAGGATTCTAGGCATAAGGGATAAAGACTTAACCCCGTCAACGCAAAAAATAAGAGCCTACGACAACACTCGTCGTTATGCTCTTGGTAAAATTACCATGAATGTAACGGCGAGAGCAATAGAACATGCTACTACTTTCCAAGTAGTAGATATCAAAGCTTTATTCAATTTATTGTTGGGACGCCCTTGGCTTCATGATCTAAAGGTCGTCCCCTCATCTCTCCACCAACAAGTAAAAGCCATAGTTAGGGGAATTCCTATTACCATCGATGCTTCGCCTATGAGAATCAAATCCATAGAAAATCCAATAATTAATGTGTAGCACGATGAGGATGATGAAGATTTATGGGGCTTTAACGAAGAGGTCTCCTTAATCCAGGAGGATGAACGGACCCCTCTCTGCCACGACCCCCATTCTAACATGATCGTGAATGCTATTATCAAGAAGCAAGGACATTTTCCTAGGATGACCTTAGGAAAGAAAAAGGGAATAGCAAAACCGGTGGAGTCACCTGGCCTCCCTAAATTAGATACTTTCGGACTTGGTTTCGAACCGAGTCGGAAAGATCTTAAGCGATCCCAGGAAAAATCAAAGGCACGTTGGGACGCTCGCATTCAAAAGAAAGAAATCCAATTGGATAAGTACCCTCTTACACTTAATGGTCAATTCATAAAAGAAGGAGAGGACTATCCATGCCACGAATTTCCCGAACCATTTGTCGTAAACGGCATAAGGCAACCGGGATTTGAAATTTTCTTTGATTGCTATTTCACAGATGAAATCCCAACTCCATTCCATAAGGAGAAAGCACCCCCATGCTTTGACTTTAATATCATGGGATTATTATTTGGGCGATAAAAGGATGAGCCGACATACAAAGAGGATAACTCCTCGCTCATTCAAATAGTCCTACAAAGCGAAAACTTCGATCCCTCGAAGCTAATTACTCCAGCAAAGGATCACTACAAGGGTGGCACAAGACCGTAAAGTTGACTAATCCAAGCGAAAGAAAGATCTCCATCACGACAGGGCAAGGACCGATGTTCGAAGAGTCGTCTAAGTTAGAGTCAAAGTCAGAGTCTCTCTCTATAGAGTCATCTAGGTCTTTAGTTGTAGCACCTTCCCCTTCTATCTCTTCTCCCAGAATAGTTAGTGATCAAGTCCCTGAGGACATATCACTCTTTGATATAATGATCTCAGAGTATAATAATATAATTTCTTCTCCTTACTTCTTGTGTTCTTCTTTAACCCAAGTTGACGAGCATTGCTTAACTAACAATGAAAAAGACAAAGAACTTATTAAAGCAATGGAAACACTCTTAAAGAAAACACCGATAATTGAAGGAATTTAAACGGTTGATATCTCAAATGATTCAACCAATAAAAGAGAAGTTAAAATCGGACTAACACTTAATGAACAAGAAAGAATCGATTTAATTAACTTACTTAAAGAATTCATCGATGTTTTTGCTTGGTCATACGAAGATATGCCAGGCATTAATAGAGAAATAGTTCAACACACTATACCACTAATCCCGGGAATGAAACCTGTAAAGCAAAAGTTACATCGAATGAAACCCGACGTAGCTCTTAAAATAAAAGAAGAAGTTCACAAACAGATAATTGCAGGTTTCATCAAGGTATCAAGATACCCCGAATGGGTCGCCAACGTCGTCCCAGTTCCAAAAAAAGATGGAAGGGTAAGAATGTGTGTCGACTATTGAGATCTAAATAAGGCAAGTCCAAAGGACGACTTCTCTTTACCACACATCGATATTCTGGTGGATAACACAGCAAATCACGCACTTATCTCGTTCATGGATGGATACGCAGGTTATAATCAGATTCTCATGGCAGAAGAAGACATGGAGAAAATAACCTTCATAACACCATGAGGCACTTACTGCTACACGGTAATGTCATTCGGGTTAAAAAACGTGGGTGCTACTTACCAACGTGCAACGACTGCCTTACTCCATGACATGATGCAAAAAGAAGTCGAAGTATATGTGGACGACATGATTGTAAAATCAAAATACCGTCCAGGCCATCAAGTAGACTTAAGAAAATTTTTCGAAAGGCCAAGAAAATACAATATGAGGTTGAACCCATCTAAGTGTGCTTTTGGAGTCACCTCAGGCAAGCTTTTGGGTTATGTTATAAGCTTTAGAGGAATAGAGATAAACCCAACCAAGATCAAAGCAATCATGTCAATGCCACCGCCCAAAACCGAGAAGCAAATTCGAGGATTTATTGTTCGGTTGCAATACATAAGTATGTTCATATTAAAATTGACCACGATATGTGAACGAATATTTAAAAATCTTAAGAAAAATGTACCAGTAATATGGGATGACGAGTGTCAAAAAGCCTTTGAAAAGATCAAAGCCTATCTCGCTAATCCTCCCGTGTTAGCACCAGCACTTCCCGGAATACCTCTTAGGTTGTACTTAACAGTTACCAAAGAGACAATGGGAGCTATGCTAGCACAAGAAGTAGAAGGCAAAGAAAATGCGATCTACTATCTAAGCAAGAAAATGCTCGAATATGAAGCACGTTATACACCACTTGAGAAATTGTGCCTCGCCTTGGTGTGGGCAACAATCAAGTTAAGACATTACATGCTAGTGCATACCGTCTTTGTAGTCTCCCGATTACATGCACTCAAGTATCTATTCGAGAAATCTACACTCAATGGACGCATATCAAGATGGATAGTCAATTTAGCCCAGTTTGATGTAAGGTTTATGCCGCAAAAAGCTATCAAAGGATATGTGGTGTCAGACTTTTTAGCGAAGTTTCTAATAGAAGACTCGACGCCAATACACGACAATGAGTTTCCATATGAAGACTTAATGGTCACTGAAGACGGTACTTGGACATTATACTTCGACGGAGCCTCAAACCAAAAAGGATGTGGCGTTGGAGTGTTGCTAGTATCACCTAAAGAAGAGCATGTTCCAATCTCCATAAAGCTTGATTTTGACGTTACCAACGACGCTGTTGAATATGAAGCATGTGTGGTAGGCCTTGAAACATCTTTGGCATTGGGAGTAAAAATGTTACGGACATTCGAAGACCCTTCATTAATCATCAATCAAATATCCAAAAGTTGGAAAGTAAGGAGCAAAATTCTAGCCCCTTACCAAACCTATCTGGAAACTCTTACTAATCAGCTACAGAAGGTAGAATACACATATCTACCCAGAGAAGAAAATCAATTTGCTGATGCCTTGGCGAGACTAGCCACGATGGTTAGGATTCCCACGGAAATCGAGCAAATGCCTCTAACTATAGAAAAAAAGGCACAAACCAGCATATATTCAAGCTATAGAGGATGATGAAGTAATCAAAGACGAAGAAGAAGAAGAACCGTGGTATACGGATATACTCAATTATGTCACCAAAGGAGAATACCCTCCCCATGCTGACAAAAGAGCAAAACGAGCGTTAAGACTCTTGGATTCCCAATATGTACTCATAGACAACGAGCTACATAAAAGGGTACCTAAGGGTCGAACTCTCTTATGTGTAGGAAAAAAAAATGCCCAAAGAGCAATGAGGATAGTCGACGAAGGAATCTGTAAAACTCACATAAATGGCAAAATATTAGTCCAAAAGATAATGCGAGAAGGATATTATTGGACTATAATGAATAGGGATTGCCATCAATACGTAAAAAGATGCCCTAAGTGCCAAATATATGCCAATTTACAACATGTTCCTCCATCCTTGCTCTACACATACACGTCGCCATGGCCGCTCTCTACATGGGGAATTGACATCATCGGCAAAATCACTCCCCCAGGAACTGGAGACCACGAATATATCCTATTGGCAATTGATTACTTCACAAAGTGGGTTGAAGCACAATCGTACGCTAAACTTACTGCAAAACATGTATCACTCTTTATCAAAAGAAATATTATTTGTCGATACGGAGTCCCACATGAAATGATAAGTGACAATGGAACACACTTTCAAGCCGAATGTGAAGAATTGCTACAAAAATATGGCATTCAACATCATCATTCTTCCCCTTATAGGCCTCAAGCAAATGGAGCAGTCGAGGCAGCTAATAAAAATCTAAAGACTATCATCGAGAAAATGACGGAAAATTATAAGGATTGGCCTGACAAACTTCACTTCGCATTGTGGGGTTATCGCACGTCAATTCGCACATCAACCGGAAATACGCCATTTTCCTTGGTTTATGGAATGGATGTCGTACAACCTGTCGAATTAGAAATTCCTTCTCTACGCATCGCATTAGAGAGCAAACTTGATGAAGTTGAATGGAATAGGGCAAGATATGAAGAGCTAATTCTACTCGATGAAAAACGACTAGAAGCTCTACATCAAACTCAGTGTTACCAAACTCGTATGGCTAGGCATTTTAATAAGAAGGTCAAGACAAGAAACATCAAAGTAGGAGACTTGGTGTTGAAATCATTAAGGAAAAATGTTTTAGATCCAAGGGGAAAGTTTAGACCTAATTGGTCTGGACCCTACATTGTCAAAACAATCCCATTAGGAGATGCAGCAAAATTAACTAACATGGATGGAAATGAGTTCTCGAACATGACAAATCTTGACAAACTTCAGAAATACTACCCATAATTACTTGAGTATGATACTCGAGAGAGCTACGTTTGGCCTGATTCCTTAAGAAAGGATACGTAGGCAACCCTTTACGGGTGCGGCCACTTTATTTTTTTTTCAAATCTCGCATCCCTGAATTAATAAAAATTTCAATAGAAGATTGACGAAACATCGGCGTCACAGAAAAGATTCTAGCGCCAATCGATGAACGTTAGCGCCAGACGACGGCACCTGTCGCCTAACGCCAGACTGCCGCAGCCGGCGCCAGTCGCGGAATCGTTGCACCAATTTACAGTTAAGTGTCTGGGAATATTTCGGTGATTTTCAGAAATTTTTCGACTTCCGTACTCGAAAAAAATTCTGGAAAATTAATTCTTCGGTTTTCATTGCTTTAATAAAATAAATTTAAAGTGAACCCTAAACCCTAAACCCTAAACCCTAAACCCTAAACCCTAAACCCTAAACCCTAAACCCTAAACCCTAACCCTAACCCTAACCCTAACCCTAAAACCCTAACCCTAAAACTTTAAAACCTTAAAAAATAAATCACAATACATAAACCCTAATCACCTAAATCCTAAAACTATATAAACCCTAAACCCTACAACCTAAAACCTAAACCCAAAAACTCAATAATCACTAAACACAATAGACCCTAAACCCTAAACCCTAAACCCAAAAACTCATTAACCACGATATAAACCCTAAACCATATAACCTAAAACCGAAAACCCACAAAGTCACTAAACCCTAAACCCTAATACTGACTTAACCCTAAACCCTAAACACGAAACCCGAAACGAACCCAAAACCCTAAACCCTAAACCCTAAACCCTAATACTCACTAAACCCTAAACCCTAAACACGATACCCGAAACGAACCCAAAACCCTAAACCCTGAACCCTAATACTGACTAAACCCTAAACCCTAAATCCGATTCGAAACGAACCCAAAACCCTAAACCCTAAACCCCTAACATTTAAACCCTAAACCTGAACCCTAAATCCTAAATCATATACCACGATAAACCATATACCGTATAAACCATATTTAACCCTAAACTCTTTGATACCTAAAAATCTAAACCCTTAACCATAAACAACCATATATCATACACTATTACTAAACCCTAAACACTCTGAACCCTAAACCAAAACGGTTTTGGTACCATTTCCAATCAATTGTTACCAGGTATGGTTATGGGTATTGGTCACCAAAGTAACCGTTACCCAATCCGATTCGATTAGCTTTTTCCCTACTTAAATCTAAACATTTACTTTACTTTATAATCAGTTCATAATATCAATGATTAGTAATATTATTTAAATTAACTCAGAATAACTACATAGTTAAGTTTAAATATCATTATTTAATATCTAATTAGGTATATGCGAAAATAAACCACAATCAACGGCAATCTGTGGTGGACTTAGATAATCGACGGCTGAAAATTATCCACAGACATAGATTGCCAGCTTGGCTTACATGTGATGGACTAAGATAATCAACGGGTGAAATATGTGGCGAGCAAATTCTTTCAAATTAACTATGCTACCATCTACTATTTTTGATAGATCGCTGTCTTTTAAATCGAAGAAGAGTTCAAAATCCTAATAATAATATTCATTTATTCTAGGGATTACTACAAGATCTAGTGCAGGGAAACCTAAAATAGAACAAAATTATTCCGGCAAAGGGCTAATTTCATCATACCCTATTCTAAAGCAATGAGTATCTACATCCCAATATTCTAGAGCGGTATGAATAAAATCTGAATCAAGATCTACCCCTTTGATACCATAAATACCCCCCAAGTAAAAAAACATCTAATTCTTTTCTCTCTTTGGCATTAAGTGACCGACACCATTCATGGGTGTAGTTGGTAAAACTTTTGGAGACTAGAGACATGATGTTATTTTTCTAAAAGCTAAGACTTCACAATATTTTATCTGCTGAAATTATGAAGGAAATCGGCTGGGCAGGGGGCTATTTATGCACAAAATCGGAGCAGTTTTAATCGAGGAAGGATTCGGGGTCAGCGCTCATTAGCGCTAGACGCCAACTATTGGCGCCTGACGCCAGAGCCTGGCGCCAAACGCTAAGTGTAGCGCCTGGCGCCAAACGCTAAGTGTAGCGCCTGGCGCTACACCAAAACGCGTGGCGCCAGCTGGCGCTAATATGTCTCATCGTACGCGCTTTCTAAAAAACCACGTTTTTTTTACTTGATTCGAGTCTGCTAATGACTTTACGGTTTCCTTATCCTTTTTCTGAAAAATTCATCTATTCCTCCCTTTTAATTAATATAGCTATTATATTAATTATATCATTTTTCGGAATTTATTTAGACTAACTTCCATGTTTTTATAAATCCAATATTTTTTTATTTGACTTTTATTTTTCATTTTTTCTTTTTTTTTTTGGGGTGAAAGTCAGATTCCCTCCATCAATAATAAAAATGACGGAATTTTTGCGCAAAATTTTTTTTCACATTTCCTTGCACACACAAACATGCACATAACAATAATAAAAAATGAAAAAAAAAACATGATAAATAAAGAATAAACTCATAATAGTATATATATACAAATATGTGTAAGTAATGTGTCTAACAAAAGGCAAAGTTCTATACAAAGTCAAAATAAATAATAAAAAAAAGCAAGGAATAAGCTACGGCGCCGGGAGACGTACACCCATCATCTCATAAAACTGCGCAGTACGAGGAGTAACCTCTCAACCGGCTCCGGCTCCAGCTCCAGTCTCCTCGGGAGGAGGAAAGCTCAACAAAGGACCTGTCCACCCAAGATCAACCTGAGGCTGCGGAGGCTGCTGCGATGACGAGCCGACCTCGTACATCCCACCACCTCTAAGAGCCAAGGTAACCTATCCCTAGCCTCTCCATCAAATGAAGAGCTTGAGCCCTCTACCGCCTCGGTACGAGCAGTCTCAAAACGACCACCCCGACCTCCCGAACCAGTGCGGCGATGTCTCGAGCTAGACCTCGCCGGATCTCTCCGCACCTCAGGTCTCGTGCGGGTACAAGAAGGAATGGCCTGACCCTTCAAAAGAAACTAAGATC
Organism: Chenopodium album; assembly: GCF_948465745.1. NCBI lineage: Eukaryota > Viridiplantae > Streptophyta > Magnoliopsida > Caryophyllales > Amaranthaceae > Chenopodium > Chenopodium album. The sequence goes on from NC_137834.1 coordinate 70,159,145, forward strand.
AGAAACATGCAAAATAAAAGAGGTAATACAAAAACATAAGAAGGGAAGACTACCTCCTGAATGGCGTCGTCTCGACGAAAGGTAGCCACGGTCCTCATCCGGACGAGCTGGCTACGGAAGGCATTTATGCATCTTGCCATCGCCGAAACCACCTCGCGTGAGAACTGTCAAAGAAATAAGTCAGTAAACATGCACAACATATATGGACAAAAGAAATAAGAAATAAGTCAGTAAACAAGCTTACCCGAGTCTGGTGACGAGGAATCGACCGCTCCACAAAGCGCTCGCCCTCAGGAGCCGGAGGAATCATCTCCTCAATCGTCCCATATGTCTCTAGATAGTGGATAGACATACGGGGTGGCACGAACTCAGCAGCATCATCCTGACAAGGCAAAACAAAATCAGTAAAGCACCACTTGGGGGCTACTTAACGAAAGGTAAAAAGCTGAAAATCATACCGCCACATCCTCAGCAGGTACAAGAAATTTTGCTAACAACGGCAGTAGCTCCTTCCCATAGCATCGACCAGGGATCGTGTAAGATCGCCAAGGGGTATCGGCTCCCTCTGACATGCTCACCATAAGTCCCGAAGAAATAGCGACGCTCAGTAACCCTCTCTCCAACCTCGTGGCGTTAAACATGTGACGTGGTGGAGGAGTAGGAACGACAAAGGTATCTAAGGAATGTTGAATAGCAACCCTCTCTCCAAGATACACATCCGATCCATAAGTCCCCAAGAAATAGCGACGCTCAGCAGAATACTGTGTGGTTAACCCAGGGACTGCCAAGTCGGCCCACGGTCGGTACAGCACCTCAGGCTCCAGCAAAGAGTGTCTATCAGAAAAGAATCTAGCTAAGGCATCACAAAATGTTCAACTAAGGAAAGGATCATACCAAGATTATCCAATCTCGGACATAGGCAGTGGACATCCCCACACGGCGGCTGCCCCAGGAAGTACTAACTGGAAGCCTACGCGGCAACGGTCTCGCCGGCGTAGCTGAAGGGAAGTACTCGTAAAACCAGATCTACAAGAAGCTAAAGTTGTCAGTAAGTGCTAACAAAAAATGTAGAGCTAAACTTTACAGAGAATAAAGTATACCTCTACGACCCTCCAAAAGCTGGATAGAGCAACGTTCCCCGCTAGAGACCGATGTCGACACGAGTCCCACAGCGCTCGGATGAAATCATCATAGGCCAAGCTGGCCCAGTCGTAAGTCCCGATCCGGTGTAGATCACGGATGGCAGGTTGGTAGTTAATCAGCGCCCTACTACCCTTGTTAGGGGAGAACGTCCCTGACAGCAAGATAAGAGCAATGATGCGCACCTGCTGCTCTCGGGTAGTAGCACCATCATCGAAATCCGTTGCTAGAGTCGAGCGGCGAATTCCCCTAGCACTGAAATGAGTCGACTCTACCTCAGCTCGAGCCCGAATACCAATCGGTCCCAATAGCTCCTCGACCTCAGGAGAAAACACGTCGATCATGCTGTCAAACGGCAGCGCTACATAGCTAAACTCCAGTCCCGTAATGAGACTGAAGTCGGTAAGAGTGATCATCATCTCACCCTTGGGGAAGTGGAAAGTGGTTGTGGTGTCCCAAAAGAACTCCACCAGAGCACGGACTACATGGTGACCCCTGCTAGAGGAAATCATGGCCTCGGAGGTCTCGAACAGTGCACTAAGCCCGTAAAACTCCCAAAGAAGTCTCGTCTGATCGTCTCTTGCGATGTACATCTTGTACAAATCGCCCAAGCCGTCACAACCGGAACCATGACAGCGTGTCCTCCCGACTGTGATGCCCCGTCTCACCCTCTCAGAGATATGGTGGAAGGGAGAGAAGTACAAGGTCCACTCATCCCACTTAGGAAGTCGGCCGAGCGAAGTGGACGGTTCAGCATTGTCCTCTACGGGATCGTGCTCCCGTCGAACGTCTCGGGAACGTGAATCCGAACCTCGCTGTCTTGCCATGCTACATTGTGCAGAATTATCATAAATTAAGGTTCTATAGTATCTAAGGTTCGCCTAGCCGCATGATACTATGTTCGCAAAAAACAAAGTATGTAGTACTAAAACAGAGCACAAATTCGAATTGAGCATACACGACATGTTAAAGCAATCAAACAATTTCTTGCAATACTATAGTAATTATTGTGACAAATTGGACAAGAATTGCTAGCAAAAACATCAAGAACAAGCCACATTGTTTTCCCGACCTTAAGAGGTTCAACAATGGTGATTTGTTCATTTCTTAACCAAATTGAGTCAAACAAGTCTCAAATTACTCTCAAGGCAATATATAAGCATAATCAAGCAATTTCATGGAAAAAAATTTGATAAAAAAAAGAATTAAGCAATTCTAAATTTGAATTTTCAAGAAATTCGAGAACAAATGCATGCAAAATTCATTAAAAACGGTGTGAGTTTGGAGGAAACTTACATAGATCGGGAAAATGGATGGAATGAGCTTTGATTTGCAACAAATTTGAGCGAATTTGGTTGAGAAACAAGCAAGAACGAATCAAATGAAGTTCTGAGAATTCTCGAGTAAGAAACGCGAGCAACAGCAGCATAAATGAGGAAGAGAAGGGTATTTAAGGAAAACCCAACTCTAGCGCCAAGCGTCAGACCTTGGCGTCAGTTGATAAGCTTAGCTCTTGGCGCTAGCTTCAGGGTCTGGCGCTACAGCCAGATAAGTGGCACTGATGTAATTTCAGCGGCGCCAGAATGCTCAGCCACTAAGTACGGTTGTTCCAACTTTTTGCAATATGTTTCGGGTTCCTTGGTACACCAGTTAGCCCCTCTAAGCAATTTGACACGATTTTTAGTAATCGGCTTGTTTACATAAAGTGATCGACCTGATGAAAGATCGTCTCACTTAGCTTAAAGCGCCTAATCATTGGCTCATCGCAAAAGGCACCGACATACTGTTCATTTAGAAAAGCACCGACATACTGGTTCATAATTCAGCAAAAGGCACCGACATACGGGTTCACAAGCAGCAAAGCGCCGACGTACATGCATAGCGTAAGCAAAGTTAAAGCGAGCTTTTAAAGATCGACAAGCGGAGGTCTTCGATAATTTTCTTTGAGAAATTGTTGCAACAAATGAGGATAGCTTCAAGCGAGGATATCTTCAGCAGCATTCCCTAGCTTGCGGAGAGTTGTCATAAATAACAGAAGGTGATTTCAAGCGAAGTTGTCTTCGATCGTCTTCCTTAAGATGTGGAAGATGGTCACAAAGCGGAAGAAGATCGTTTCAAGCGAGCAATATTCGATAGTGTTCCCTTGCTTGCGGAAGATTATCATGGAGGAAATGGAGGCACTTACAAGCGTAGCAGTCTTCAAGTGGGATGGCATTCTCTAGCTAGTAGGAGGTCATCAAAACAACAAAAAGCAGCAACATATTGGTTACTTTCAGAGACGTGTGCTCGACGGTGCAAGATACGCGTTTCTTAACTCTTTTATCTGTTTAACTAACGCTAGTTTGAAAATACCAGCGTTACAAGAATGATTTAGGATCGCAGAACGTTCTGAATCATCTCCGTCCCTATCGATACTTTGACTTTTGTTTTCGAAACTTGCGTTTCTCCAAACTCAGTCAAAGTGGGGGCTTCTGTAGACACCCATTTGTGTCTCCCCAAAACCAAACCCGGTGATGAGTACCTTTCACGTCGAATGATAATCGAATGAAGTGAAAGTGTGGGAAGTTTAGTGTTGCGGATAGTTTTAATTTCTTTTCTTTTCTCTCTGTTTTTGAAACTTATTTTAAGAAAACAGCCAATCCAGTTTGGTTGGTCCATGATATAGGTCCAATAGTGGTGTAGTTGGATAGGGATTGAAAAGAGCTTTCCAACGATATATTATAAGCCCAATTCCGATGAATATTGAGGAAGTTATGGCCAATTTACCGAACTGGGCGTGTTTTGAGCCTTATATGCGGCCCAATGATCTAGAGGAGGGCCTAATATGGATTTATTATTCCTAATGCAATTAGGAATGGTTTTAGTCTTCTAGATTCTTCTAAAAGGTTCTTTTCATTCCTAATCCAATTAGCATTGATAAATTGACTTTTGTTGACTGTTTAGAGTTCTAATCAGAATAAAAGAATGTTTTTTGAGGAAAATACTATTTTATCCTCCTGTACGGCAATTTCTATCTGATTTTTAGAAAACGCGTCAATTTCTTAGTCAGCGCCAAATGCCATCATTAGCTCCTGACGCTAAGCTTGGCACCTGGCACTAGCGTTAGCGCCTGACACACCTAGCATTATTCGAAGTTTTCTTCGCCCTAGACGTGAAAGGTTTAATTTCTGAGGGTATGGTCCTAAAACTCTCTTTCAATAATTTAATTTAATTATTTGTTTATTATTTTCCTTGAAGTTACTAACGTGTGTATTTTGTTATTAAAAAGAGGTACGAGGCATCGAAGTAAGTACTTTAATGGTCTTTATTGATGTTATTATGTAGAAATCATGCTTAGATTGTTATTTTGATTCCTAGTATCATGTCTAGGGTAAATTTAATATCATGTATGATTAAAATTATGATGCCTTTTATGTTCTTCCTAATATTTATGATTGTTAGTATCATGTTAGGATTAAAGCTTTGATTTTTATATGCTTAGTGACATGCTAGGGTTTATTATTAATCTTGTTAGTATCATGCCTAGGATCTTGCTATTGTTATTATGCTTTAACATGATTATTATTATCATTATTATGATGATTATTGTTTTGATTATTATTATGATTATTATTATGTTTCTTGATTTTTATTTTTATTGCTTGATCACGCCTTTTATGCATGCTTAAAGGGAATTTGTACTTGTAATCACGCTTAATAAGATAACTAATAATCTTGTTAGGGTTAATATGATTATAATTCAAGTGATCGCCAATAATAGTTTTATTTGTGCATTAATATTCAACCAACATAGATAAACAAGTTTAGGGTTAATCCTATTGTTTGTATGTTAGTCAGGAAGCGCACATGAATACGATCAGAATAAAGTAGAGGCCTATTATTAAGGCAGGTTCAATCTCTTTTAGGTTGGATTTGTACCTTCATTCTCGAACTACCAGTCATGGTTCAAGACCTATTGGAGTTGACGATCTCCTGGATCGTTAAGGGGTGTAACCTTCACCTCGTGAAGAGTTTACAATTTCCTAAAACTTGTTGGCGATTCTTTTGCTCTATCTTCTTTCTCTTTGGACGCCACTGTACTTTAGTGTATGATCACATTGGGGTTCAAGCTAGGGATTATTGCTTGATATATTCCGTACGGGTATTGTTGCTAAATAGTGGAGCTGCATTACTGTCACCTTAGTTCCTAAAGTTCAACACCCCTCGTATATCCAGGAGTTTAGACCTATATCATGTTTTACTATGGTCTACAAACTGATTTCTAAGGTTCTCACTAACAGAATTGCTCAGGCTGTTGGTTCTATTGTTAGTTAGGCTCAAGCTGGCTTTATTCCTGGGAAATACATTTGGGAAACATTCTACTTGCTACTGAACTCATTAAAGGGTACTCTCATAAGTTTATACTCCTAGATGCATGCTTAAAATTGATTTGAGGAAAGATTATGACTCGGTAGAATGGAGTTTTTTTAAGAGTGTTTTGGAATTTTCCTAGCAAGGTGGTTGATTAGATTATGGCTTGTGTCTCTTTTGTCTCTTACTGTATTATGGTGAATGGTTTTCCTAGTAAACCTTTCCTTGCTCAAAAAGGTTTGAGGCAAGGTGATCCTATGTCTCCCTTTCTATTTGCTTTGTGCATGGAATGCCTCTCTAGATGTTTAGTTGAAATGATTCAGGATCCTAATTTCAATTTTCATCCTAGATGTGAGAAATTAGGAATCACTCATATGATGTTTGCAGATGATCGTCTCCTTTTTGCTAGAGTTGATCCTATCTCTATCCAGCTCCTCTTGGGTGCTACATAGGAGTTCTCCAGTGCTTCTGGTTTGTCTGCTAACCTCAGCAAAAGTGAGGTTTACTTTGGTGGGATTTCTGAGATTGATTAAGATAATTTGCGGAATATTTTAGGCATGAGCAAAGGTAGTCTTCATTTTCAGTATCTTGGTGTTCCCTTATCTTCTAAGAAGTTGACCATTGCTCAAAGTAGGCCCTTAATTGAGAGGGTTACTGCTAGAATTGATAGTTGGACTGCAAGGAACTTGTCTTATGCTGGCAGGCTGCAACTTATTAAAAGTGTGCTCTTTTGTATTCAGGCATATTGGGCTAAGATTTTCATTTTACCAAAGAAGATTTTAAGAGAAATTGAATCCAGGTTTAGAGAATTTCTTTGGACTGGCAAAAGTGCCTTTTTTAATTAAGTTCTTGTCTCTCGGGATCATATGGCTCTTCCTAAAGTTTGTGGTGGTTGGAATATCACTCTTCTTAGTGATTGGAATAAGGCTGCTATTTGCAAGGTTCTTTGGGACTTAGCTCATAAAACTGATAATTTATAAGTTAAATGGGTTCATATTTACTATTTCCATAACAAAGATTTGTGGATTGCTCCTATTCCTAACAAATGTACTTGGGTTCTAAAGAAAATCTTAGGTTGCAGTGAAATCATTGATAGAATTGGTGGCTGGTCGTCTGTTATGCATGCTGGTAAAGTGTGTATTTCTAAGATTTATTCTCAACTCAAGCCTCAATCTACTAAGGTAAACTGGATCATCTGTAATAATTATGCTTCCCCTAAGAGCATTTTTATTACATGGCTAGTTTTGATGAATAGGGTGGTTACTAAAGATATAATATTGCAATGAAATATTAACTGTGATCCTGCCTGCTTCTTTTGTCAGAACAATAATGAGTGTGTGTCCCACTTGTTCTTCCTTTTCCCTTACTCTAAAGACATTTTGGAACAAATTCTTGCTTTAATGAAGATTCAAAGGTCAGCCCAAGATTTCCAGGCTGAACATCAGTGGCTTCTCAGGAACTCTAGGAGATTAAGCAGCAAAGCAAGATTCTTTAATAGGAAGCTGCTTGTTTTGTTATGTTCTGGTCCTTTAGTTTGGTTTTTACCAGTTTTGAGTTCAGGTTGCTATTTTGGCCTGTATTCTGTACTGTGTTTTGTTGCTCTGCCTCTTTTGTCTAGCCCTGCTGTTTTCTGCAGCTGAGTCTTGGTGAAGGTTGTTTTGTTTTATGCAGTTTGTAGTCTTTTGCTGTTTTGTGTTTGCCGGTTTAAATTCAAACAAAGCTTTTTAAATAAAACAAAAGTCTAATTAATTCAACATAGCTAATTGAATCAAATGAAAGTCAAACACATTCAAACGAAGCTTTTTGAATCAAATGGAAGTCAAAACATATTCAAAATAAGCTAATTGAATCAAATGAAATTTAAACTTTTTGAAACAAAGTTTTTTGAATCAAATGAAAGTCAAACACATCTAAAAAAAGCCTTTTGAATCAAATAAAAGTCAAACAAATTAAAATAGAGCTTTTTAAATTACATAAACGTCAAATGTATTCAAAAAAGTTAATTGACTCAAATGAATGTCAAACACATTCCAACAAAATTTTTTAAATCAAATGAAAGTCAACACACATGCAAACTAATTAAGATTTTTAAATCAAATGAAATTTAAATACATTCAAACAAACCATTTTAAATGAAATGAAAGTCAAATGCATTCAATAAAGCTAATTAAATGAAATGAAAGTCAAATACTTTCAAACAAAGCTAGTTGAATCAAATTATAGTCAAACACATACAAACAAATTATTTTCAATCATACGAAAGTGAAATGCATTCAACAAAACTAATTGAATAAAATGAAAGTCCAACACATTCAAACCGAAAATCAAATGTATTCAACAAAGCTAATGAAATTAAATGAAAGGCAAACACATTCAAACAAAGCTTTTTGAATCAAATTAATGTCAAACACATTCAAACAAAACTTTTTCAGTCAAAAAAATATGAAATGCATTCAATAAAGCAAATTGAATCAATTGAAAGTCAAACACATTCAACTCAAAGATTTTTTAATCAAATGAATGTCAAACACATTAAATAAAGATTTTTAAAATTAAATGAAAGTCAAATGTATTCAACAAAGCTAATTGTATCAAATGAAATTCAAACACGTTCAAAAAAAGTCTTTGAATCAAATAAATATCAAACACATTCAAACAAAGCTTTTGAAACTAATGACAGTAAAACACATTCAAACAGAGCTTTTTAAATTAAATGAAAGTCAATTTCATTAAACAAAGCTAATTAAATCAAATTAAAGTCAAACACATTCTAATTAAGCTAATTGAATCAAATAAAAGTCAAACACATTCAAACAAACCTTTTTCAATCAAACGATAGTGAAATGCATTCAACTAAGCTAGTTGAATCAAATGAAAGTCAAATTATAGTCAAAGTTAAGAACTAGAGAGAGAAAGTCTCAAGAACTAGAGACAGAAAGTTGAAAATCGATTGAAACCCACAATTTTGAGCATCGATTTTAAGCCCGATTTCAATGGCAAAGAGGAAGAAAGGTAAGGGAAGCAAGAGTTCAGGGTCTAAATCGAAGAAAAAGCAGAAGGCAAGGCAGAATTCAGGACCCAGAACAAGGAATTTTACGAAGAAGAAGGAACAGAGTATTGCTTCTGAAGATGTCTCAGTTGAGAGCTGGCTTGATGATGTAATGGAGAATGTTATTCCGGAGATTTAGATTACTGATGAGGAGAAAGGAGCACATCAAGAAGACTTCAATTCGTGGTTACAGGTAATTCATAACTCTGCTTCCGCCATTGATGCTGAGCTTCGAACTGATGCTTGTTGTGATAGTGTTCTTAAATTTGATAATCCAACTCCTATTTTGATGATTGAGCATAACAATCCCACTCCCAATTTGTCTCCCCCAATTTCTGAGACCCCCGATTTGCAATCCTCTGTTTTTCAATCTCCTCCTGTTCGATTGAATTGGCGGGATTCTCTTTTTGAGGGTACTAGGGATGAGGGGTTAGACCTCTCTGGGGGTGGAAAAATTGATGATAGGCAGGATGCTAGTTGTTTGGTGCAACTTACTTTGGAAGATGTGAAACCAGAAGTTGATTTCTGGAAGTCAGCGATTGTTTGCTACATTGTTTGTGCTAAACCTCCATTGAATGTGATTAATGTGTTTATAAGAAGGGTTTGGGGCAAATATGGGATAGATAAGATCTCTTTGATTGATAATGGGGTGTTTCTGGTTCGATTTAGAACTGTTGAGAACAGAGACAAAGTTCTGAATGCTGGACCCATTTTGTTTAATTGAAAGACTGTTATCATGAAAGCTTGGGAGCTTGAGTTGGATTTGGCTAAGGAAACAGTTACTAAGGTACTTGTATGGGTCAGACTTGTGGGGCTTTAACTTAAATTTTGGGGCCATAATGCTTTGATGAAGATTGCCTCTCTAATTGGTGACCCTATTAAGACTGATAGAGCTACTGCCTCTAAGGAGAAATTGAATTATACTCATGTGATGGTTGAGGTTGAGATTGATGCTTCATTTCCAGATAATATTATATTCCTTAATGAAAAGGGTGTCTGCATTACTCAGAAGGTGGAGTATGAGTGGAAGCCTATAGTATGCAAGGTTTGTCATGGTATGGGACATGAGGATGCTCATTGTCCTAATCATACAATGAAAGCCAGGAAGCAGAATAGGCAGCCACCTAAGCAAATGTGGAGACCAATTCAGAAGACTAGTTCCTCTCAGCAGCAAGCTAATGATATGAGGGGGAGCAGGACAGATGATATGACTGATGCTGGTGGACTGGATTCAATGTCTGAACTTCCTACACTGTTAAGATCAGGTGTTATTTTGGTTGGGGGTAGTGCCAATAGATTTAGGGTTTTGGAGGAAGGGGAATGCCCTAAATTATTTAATGAATAGTGTGGGTTTTGGAATGTTAGGGGCCTAAATATGCCTAGCAAGTTGTGTGATGTGTTGTGGTTCATAAGACAACATAATATAGGTATGTTTGGGCTTCTTGAGACCAGGGTGAAGGATAAGAATTTTGGTAGGGTGTTTGATAGAGTTGGTGGTGATTGGTCTGTTTGCTCCAATTACAGTAAGCATAAAAATGGGAGAATTTGGGTGATTTGGTTGTCCCAAATTTTTGAGGTGATGGTGGTTAAGGTGGAGATGCAGTTGGTTCATTGTAGAGTACTTCACAAGGCTACTGGTTTTCAGTTTGAGGTAACCTTTGTTTATGGTTTAAATGAAGTTGTGCAAAGAGGTGAGCTTTGGGATCAGTTAAGGATGATTGCTGGGATTGTCCAAGGCCCCTGGCTTATTGGTGGGGATTTTAATAATGTCCTTAACCTTAATGATAGGGTTGGTTCTACTGTAACTCTTGCTGAAGTTGAACCATTTAGACAGTGCTTGAGTGATGCTGAGTTGTTTGATTGGCAAACTGGTGGTATGTTTTATTCTTGGAATAATAAACAAGATGGGACTGATAGAGTGAGCACTAGAATTGATAGAGTTCTGGTGAATAATGCTTGCTTGGATGAGTTTCCTAATTTGAAGCTACTTTCTTTCCTGAGGGTCTTATGGATCATTGTCCATGTGTTTTTCAGCTGTTTGATGGTGGTATGCAATTGAAGAAACCTTTCAGATTTTTTAATATGTGGATTAATGCTCCTGGTTTCTTAGATGCTGTAAAGGAAGCTTGGTTGGTTACTAAAGATAGACTATTGCAACGGAATATTAACTGTAATCCATCCTGCTTCTTTTGTCAGAACAATAATGAGTGTGTGCCCCACTTGTTCTTCCTTTGCCCTTACTCTAAATACATTTGGGAACAAATTCTTGCTTTATTGAAGATTCAAAGGTCAGCCCAAGATTTCCAAGCTGAACATCAGTGGCTTCTCAGGAACTCTACGAGATCAAGCAGCAAAGCCAGAGTCTACATGATGTATTTTGCTGAAACTATACATAGTATTTGGCTTCAAAGGAACAGTTTAATGTTTACTGGTTCCTGTCTGCCTGCAGATTTGGTGCTTAGGGATATTGTGTATAAAGTAGCTGTTAGATGCAATGATGTTGATAGGAAGCTACTTGTTTTGTGATGTTCTGGTCCTTTACTCTTGTTTTTACCAGTTTTGAGTTCAGGTTGCTATTTTGGTCTGTATTCTAATTTTTGTTGCTCTGCCTCTTTTGTCTAGCCCTGCTGTTTTCTACAGCTGAGTCTAGGTGGAGGTTATTTTGTTTTCTGCAGTTTGCAGTCTTTTGATGTTTTGTGTTTCATGGTTGCAGGTTGTGTCCTACTTCTCTACTTTTCTCTTGTTTCTCTTGTCCTTAGCTTTCAAAACCCTTCCTAAAAGGTGGCTGGAAGCTTGAGTCCAGTTTGGTCCTGCTTCTTCCTCTAGAACCCTTCCTAGAAGATGGCTAGAGAAGTTGTTGGAACTGTTTGGTGGGTGGTTGGCCTGGTTATCAGGTCTTGTGATGTTAGGTGCTAGTTATAACTTAGCTCTTGTAAGTTGTAACATTCTCTCTTTTCGTATAAAAATCTGCTATTTACCAAAATAAAAAATAAATAAATAAAAATAAAAAGGCAAACACATTCAAACAAAGCTTTTTTAATCAAATGAGAATTAAACACATTCAAACAAAGCTTTTTTAATAAAATGAAGTCAAATAAATTCAAACAAAATTTTTTAAATAAAACAAAAGTCTAATTAATTCAACATAGCTAATTGAATCAAATGATAGTCAAACACATTTAAACGAAGCTTTTTGAATCAAATGAAAGTCAAAACACATTCAAAAAAAGCTAATTCAATCGAATGAAACTCAAAGTCTTTCAAACAAAGTTTTTTGAATCAAATGAAAGTCAAACACATCCAAAAAAAGCTTTTTGAATCAAATAAAAGTCAAACAAATTAAAATAGTGCTTTTTAAATTACATAAAATTCACATGTATTCAAAAAAGCTAATTGACTCAAATGAATGTCAAACACATTCAAACAAAGTTTTTTAAATCAAATCAAAGTCAACAAACATTCAAACAAAGATTTTTGAATCAAATGAAACTTAAATACATTCCAACAAACCTTTTTAAATAAAATGAAAGGTAATTGCATTCAACAAAGCTAATTAAATAAAACGAAAGTTAAATACTTTCAAACAAAGCTGGTTGAATCAAATTATAGTCAAACACATTCAAACAAATCATTTTCAATCATACGAAAGTGAAATGCATTCAACAAAGCTAATTGAATCAAATGAAAGTCCAACACATTCAAACAAAATTTTTTGACTTAAACGAAAGTTAAATGTATTCAACAAAGCTAATTAAATCAAATAAAAGTCAAACAAGTTTAAACAAAGCGTTTTAAATCAAATGAAAGACAAACACATTTAAACAAAGCTTTTTGAATCAAATTAAAGAGAAACACATTTAAACAAAAAATTTTAATCAAACGAAAGTCAATTAAATTCAACAAAGCTAATTAAATCAAATGAGAGTCAAACACATTTAAACAAAGATTTTTTAATCAACCGAAAGTCAAATGTATTCAACAAAGCTAATGAATTTAATTGAAAGGCAAACACATTCAAACAAAGCTTTCGAATTAAATGAAAGATAAACACATTCAAACAAAGCTCATTGAGTCAAATGAAAGTCAAACACATTCCAACAAAGCTTTTTGAACAAACTGTAAGTCAAACAAATTCAAACAAGGTTTTTTTAATCAAATGAAAGGCAAACACATTCAAACAGAGCTTTTTAAATTAAATGAAAGTCAAATGCATTCAACAAGGCTAATTGAGTCAAATGAAATCAAACACATTCAAACAAAGCTAATTGAATAAGATGGTCAAACACATTAAAACAAAATTTTTTGAATCAAATGAGAGTTAAACACATTCAAACAAAGCTTTTTAAATCATATGAAAGTCAAACAAATTCAATAAGACCTTAAATTTAATGAAACTCAAACTCGTTAAACAGATCTAATAAAATCAAATAAAAGTCAAGCACATTAAAACAACGCTTTTTAAAACAAATGAAACTTAAACACATTAAAAAAGACTAATTGCATAAAATAAAAGTAAAACACATTCAATCAAAGCTAGTTCAATCAAATAAAAGTCAAACACATTCATTTGTGCTCTAATGAAGATAAGAATGTTGTTTTGATTTCAGGTCCTCATATGTTTAATAATAAGCCTGCTATTGTTAAGGCTTGGAGTGATAAATTCAATTTTTCAAGCTGAGATACTTAGAACAGTTACATTATGGGTTAGGTTTCCAAATCTGCCTCTGAATTGCTGGGTGTAGGGAATAATTTCAAGCCTTAAATCCCACTAGCTCGAACCCCACTGTGATCATACACTAAAGTACGGTGGCGTCCAAAAGGGAAGAAGATAGAGCAAAAGAGTCGCCAACATGTTTTTTAAGGAACTTGTAAACCATTCACGAGGTGAAGGTTACACCCCTTAACGATCCAAGAGATCGTCAACTCCATAAGGTCATGAACCAAATAAGGGTTCGGGGATGATGGTACAAATCCACCCTAAAAGAGATTGAACCTGCCCTAATAATAGGCCTCTACTTTATTCTGCTCGTATTCATGTGCGCTTTCTAACTAACATGCAATCAATAGGATTAACCCTAAACCTGTTTAATCTATGTTGGTTGAATATTAATGCGCAAATAAACTATTATTGGCGATCACTTGAATTATAATCATATTAACCCTAACAAGATTATTAATTATCTTATTAAGCGCGATTACAAGTACCAAATTCCCTTTAAACATGCATGAAAAGGTGCGATCGATCAATAAATATAAATAATCAAGCAACATAATAAATAACAATCAATATCATGAATAATAATTATAAATAAAATAATCATGACAATCATCAATCATAATTAAAATAATAATAATAACAATATTCATAATCATGTTAAAGCATAATAAAAATAGCAAGATCCTAGGCATGATACTAACAAGATTAATAACAAGCCCTAGCATGTCACTAAGCAATAAAAATCAAATATTTAGCCCTAACATGATACTAACAATCATAAATATTAGGAAGAGAATAAAAGACATCATAGCAATCATATTTAATATTAAAATACCCTAGACATGATACTATAAACATCATAGTAACAATATAACACATTCAAAAAGAGTTTTTTAATTAAATAAAAGTCAAATGCATTCGACAAAGATAATTGAATCAAATGAAAGTCAAACATATTAAAACAAAGATTATTTAATCAAACGAAAGTCAAATGTATTCAACAAAATTAATTGTATCAAATGAAAGTCAAACACATTCAAACAAAGATTTTAAAATCAAATTAAAGGCAAAAACATCTAAGTAAAACTTTTTAAATCAAATGAAAGTAAAATACATTAAAACAGAGCTTTTTAAATTAAATGAAAGTCGAATATATTCAACAAAGCGAATTGTATCAAATGAATGTCAAACACATTCAAACAAAGGTTTTTAAATTAAACAAAAGGCAAACACATTCAAGCAAAGCTCTTTTAATTATTGCATTGATGATTTAGCTTTATTTGAAATAAAGAGTAAAGGATCTTTCTTCACTTGGTGTAACAAGGCTCATAACGGCCCTAGGATCTATTCTAGGATTGATAGGGGTATTTTGAACCAAGAACGGATTGATCTTTATGTGTATGTGGAAGCTTTTTACTTACCTCCATCTCTTTCAGATCATAATCCTGTTCTTTTTTATGTTTTTCACTCTCAGCCTGGCAAGGGGAGACCTTTTAGGTTTCTTAATTGTCTTGCTGATCATGGAATTTTTTTTAGTACTATTGATTCTGCTTGGCAGTGTTCTGTTCCTGGTAATGCTATGAATAGGGTTTGGGATAAAGTTAAGCAAGTTAAGACTGCTCTTAAAACTATGAACATTGAGAAGTTTGGTGATATTTCTGAGAAAATTATAGTTGCTTAGAATTAGGTCTCTAACATTCAGCAACAGATTCATTCTGATATAAATAATGCTAATTTGCATTCTCAAGAATTATAAGCTATCCAAAATGTTAAACACTGGATCAATGTTCAAGAAAGCATCTATAAGCAAAAATCCAAGGTTGATTGGCTTAAGCTTGGTGATAGTAACAACAAGTTCTTCGTTGCTGTTATGAAGCAAAGACAGGGAAGGAATAGAATTGACACTTTCTTCAATGAAAGTGGAGATTTACTGAAAACTCCTACTGATATTAAAGAAGAAATTACAAGTTTCTACAAGGCCCTCCTTGGTTTAAGAGCAACTTCTCTTCCTAGAATTGATCTCAATAATGTCATAAGAGGTGCTCAGCTGTCTAGAGATTCTCAACAATCTCTTATAGCCCCTATTTCTATTGAGGAAATTGATTCGGGTCTGAAGGATATTGATAGCTCCACGACTCCTAGGATTGATGGTTTCAACTCTTACTTTTTCAAGAAATATTGGGAGGTTGTGAAAGATGATGTTTATGCTGGTGTCATGGAGTTTTTCAATACTGGAATCTTGTTGAAGCAATGGAACTGTACTTTTGTAACTTTAGTTCCTAAGGTTCATAGTCTTTCCCTTTCCAAATATTTCAAGATAATTACTTGTTGTTCTATTCTCTACAAGTTAATCTCTAAGATTTTTACTTCTAGACTTGCAACTGTGATTTCTAAGGTGATTGACAGTGCTCAAGCAAAGTTTATCCCAGGGAAGCATATAGGAGATAATATCTTACTAGCTACTGAGCTGATTAAAGATTATGGGCATAGGTTTCTTTCTCCAAGGTGTATGCTAAAGATTGATTTGAAAAGGCTTATGACTTGACAGGGTAAAGTCGTATCCCCAAATCAAAAGTAATTCCTAAATCCTCTTACTAATGTAGATAGGGAAGTCGGGTCGGATCCACAGAGAAACGAGTCTTTTTATTCCTAATTAATTAATATAATCTAGATTATAAAGTAACCAAAATATAATGATAAAAGGAAACTAAACTACGAAGAGTAAAAGTGGGAAAGAATAAAACTAGGAGGAAAAACAATGAATAAAAGGCCTAGGGCATAGGTTCACCAATAAATAATATTCCAGGGTAAAACATAATAATCAATCATCAATGCATACATTAATCAGATCATAAAAGGCTTTCTCTACGTATTACAATCACACAATTAATTTACCGGTATTAAATCTCATCTCTTGATTCTCGACTTAACCATTTATAAATTAACCTGCCTATTGAAACTAGACCTAAACATCAATTCTCATATGTCGAATCTCGAATCAATATTGTGAAACTCATGCATAAAAGATCGGCTCAAATATAGTCACAGAGCATTAAATCAATCAATAAGAAATTAATCTAGCATTGACAATTAACAACAATAAATTACCCCTTCATATTATTTATGGATCCCCACAAACCCTAGAAATAAAACTACTCACACATAATATAAACTAAACTAATCAAAGTAATAAAACAAGACATGATAAAAAAAAATAAAATAATTAACTAATATCAAGAGAAGAGAAATCGTTACCAAATAAATCTGGAATTAAGAATAGAGTTAAGAAACTAATCAAAAAGCTAAGTAGAGATAGAAAATCTAAGAAAGAAATTAAGGAAGAGTAAAAAAAGGTCCTAAACTCGTTTTACGAAGAAGTATTTATACTCCGTAAGAATCCTAAACTAAAACAAACTTAAACGACGCTAATCGTCTCCTAACAATAACACGCTCCCGATCGGGCGGGGCACCGCCCGATCGGGCGCGCCTTGCTTCCCTCACCCGGCCGGGCGCACCTCTGGGCGCCAGCCTCTTTCGCCGGGCGGCTCTCTTGGGACACTATTTGGACTTCGATTGGGCTCTAATTCTTCGGGTCAATCTGGGTTTCCTCTTCGGGTCTTGAATACTCGATCCAAATGCTCCGGTATCACATATACTGAGCACTTAATCACCGGTTCGATGGCTCTAACTGGCCTTGGGCTATAAAAACTGGTCGTGCTTCTTTAACGCTTGTAGTTGCTCCATAATATCTCGGGAAAATGCTCCAAAAGTGCAAATCCCTACAAAAGTCAACCAAATCTACGAAAACACTAGAAAACACCAATTAGTAATAAAAGTGGCTCTAAAGAGCCAAAAACACTACTAATTATGACCATGGGACGGGGGTAAAATACTATATAAAATAGACACATCAAATTCCCCCAAGCCAAACCTTTGCTTTTCCCTAAGCAAAGATCTCATCAATGAATAAATAAATATGCTTCTGCCTAAAAAGTAAAAATCAAGCACAAACAATTCAGGGTAAATCAAATAAACATGCTTTAAAATCAACCAATCAAATCCATCTAATTGCCCTTCTTCCGTAACAATTATCAAATAGAGCAAACCACAAGAGCATATAGAATTCAAGACTAGTTCTCACACACTCAACTCTCATTTATGTGGCGAGTAAAAGATGTACTCGATCGCTCTCCAACCAACCCCTTTAATGTGAACAATGCCCTCCCAACTCACACTCTCGTGTGTATAAAAAGATGTATGCTCAACCTACTAGTCGACTCGAAATATGTCAAATCATAACTTGCATTGATAAAAACACTTTCACATTCATACAACTCTATGCACAAAGGTCGGAAGGTCTTTAAAGCTTGTAATTTAAGGCTAGGGTAAAGGGTAGGAATCGTTTGGGAACAAGTGAGAGAAAAGCTATGCTTAAGGGAGAAAATCCTAATAAAACCCATGATCAAAATAAATAATGATCAACATCTCCTACATAACTCAACTCTGGAAAAAATTCACCGAACACAACTCCAAACAATATAAACAATCCCAACTCTTAAAATTTAACTCATAAGATATAATAATGAACAAGTGGAGTGAATAAACATACTTTATTTCCAAACTTGAATATTTTTCATAGAAGCTCAATTTTTTTTTTCCTTTGATCAACCTCCAACTAGAACATTCGAACATTGAACACTTTCTTTTTTTTTTTCTTTTGATTTTTTTTCTATTGAAGTTCACTTATTTTTTCACTTTTTTCTTTTTTCTTGAACTTCTCTTTTTTTTCATATCATCATCCTTTATTTTTTCAAGAAAATATAACTTTCAAACTCATAAAAAATAAATATGATCAAAAACAAAATAACTTCTCAAAACCCACCCACATTGTGCAAATAATAAGCACACTACAAACTCCCTTACCTCACTCACTAATAGCTCCCCCAAGCCAAGCTTGGGACTAGTAACCAATGGGGCAAAATAGGCTTATAATGTGGCTAATAAACAAACGTATCTACTATCATCTGGAGGCTACCTAAAAGACTGAACGCCTTCGTCCTCCTCAATGTGCACAAGAGTCATACAAACATTACTTATAGTTGCAAACCAATACTCAAATTCATGGACATACCAGGAACTAACACACATTCCCAACCAAATCAACTAGTCAAGCACTATATTCACAAATAGTTGGCAAAATTGACGCGTGTTAAGGTTTAAAGGCAATCAAACATCAAATCATGATCAACTAATCCACAATCCTTATCATCATATACCAAGAATCAAAACAATTTTTTTCAAGTATGGGGCACAAGGAAGCATGATTTATAATTCATTGTAACATATTTTTGTATTTTTTTTATTTTTCAATTTTTATTTTTATTTTTCATATATAAGAAAGCAATAAAACTAACCTAAAAAGAAATAAATCTAACCTAAGAAAACACACCAAAAATAAAAGAAAAGAGAAAAAGAAAGATACCAAATCCAAAATCTCCCCCAAGCAAGAATTAGACAATGTCCTCATTGGCTCGGGAACTAGCCAACATAGCTAGTCCTGATCATCCTCATCCATGGAGCCAAAACCTCCACCTCCACTGCCACATGCACCACCTGCACCAGAAGAGCTACCACCAAAATAATCAGCATGAAAACTCCCCCCCGCCGGTCCCCCGAAAGGAATGTCCTGGTCGTACCCATGGAAGGCAGAATAGTCAGTATAAATGTCATGGGCAGTGGGATCCCTATCGTATCCCTAGGGTGGAGGATGAAACCAGTCAGGGTAGATAGCATCGTCGGGAATGTTGCCTCGACGAGCATAATCATCGTACATAGGGTAGAGAGCTCTACCCTGGTTCCTCTCAAGGTACCCTAACCTCTGGTCAATGTGAGATTGCTCGATACGGCCTAAAACCTGACCTATACTCTGAAGGTCCCAAACTGGATCAGAGTCAATATGGGGGACGGAGTGAGACATGCGAGGTGCAGAAAATGCTACCTCGGGCTCAGGCTGGGGCGGTGGAACTGGTGGTGGTATAGGTGGTGCTTGCCCCCTAGCGTTGGCAACTAAAAGGTCGTATGTGTAAGATGCTTGCCCGGGGGGAAAGTCGGTCAAGTCAGGACTGGGTAGGGAAAAGATGGACAAAGGCTGCTCGGTCCCAGTCCTAATACACCAGTGGGGTGTCTGCTCACTGTCCTGTCGTACCCACCCTAACTCCTCAAAATACCTAGCGGTCATATAGGTATCTGGTACACATTTGGTCAGTTGGTGGGGTCCACTCTCAACAAAACCAGCCTTTTTCACTGCTATTCTAGTGATAAGGCCTCCTATACGAATGGGGGTGCGAGACTGGGTACTGGATGTGGCATGTCTGCTCAAATGTTGGATGATGTACCTACCTATATTCAGTTTCCCAAACCCATACACATAGTGTCCTATAACAGCTATTTCGTTAGTTTGGGGGTTATGGGGCTTATTCCTACCCAGAAAACACAAACCCACAAATCTTTGCCAGATTTTTGGAATAGGGTGATGGATAGGTTTTGTAATAGCATGTAAGGGGTCGGGGGTAGGCAAACCAGTAAGAGCCTGATAAATGTCACCCATTTTGAAGTCAGCATGCCATTGAAATGGTAATTCATAATTCAATTCAAACAATTTACCAAATTCCACAAATGTTAAACTAATATTCCTATTGTTCAACCTTAAAATTAAATTCGGTCCATTTTTACTATTTACAACTTTCAAAGAAGACAAGAATTCACCAGTTAATTCACGGTATGTAGGATAGTGCATATCAACGAATTTTCTCATTCCTATGTTATTCAAAAATCGTTTAACAAAATAAAAAAAACCGTACGATTCTAAAGTAGGGCGGTGTAACCACCGTGAAGGAATTACCTCGCGCCCGACTAGGTATTCTAGCCGCTCCTTTTGCTCTTGGCTAGCAATACGGATCGTCGACCAGTAGGGGAGTTGTAAATCCGGGTCGTACTCCTTCCTCGAGCTAGAACAACTACCGAAAATAGATCGAGCCCTCTTAGAAGCCATGGTAAAAATGGGTATGAAAATTAATTTTAATGGAATTCGAAAATTTATATATAGAATCGTAGAAGATGAGAAGAGGATTAAGAATATGTTAAAATATTTGGATTTGGGTGAGAAATGAAGAGAGAATCTTTGAGAGAGGGTAGAGGTTTTATGGTTTTAGAGAGAGAAAGTTATGGAGGAAAAGAGAAATGAAGGAAGAAATATGAAGGAAGAAGGAGAAAAAGAGCCCGGATGGTTCGCGCTCGGTCGGGCAGACCTGTAGCCCGATCGGGCGATCTAGATTTTTTTTAAAATTGACGATTTTTTTATTTTCTTCTTTTCTACAATTTTTGGCTAACTCTTGTCCTTCAAACCTGTAAAAACACTCATAAAACCCATTAAATTACCTCATCTCTCCTCTCATAAGGAAAAGAAAGAAAAACTAGTCTAAAAAGCATTAAAAATACGGGTTGCCTCCCGCAAAGCGCTGGTTTATCTAGGTCCCACACGACCTTCTTACCAAATACAAGAACTAGGACCCTCGACCTAACGCTTGGTCGGGTGGTTTTTCACCCGGTCGAGCGGTGTTTAGGCAACGACGCGGTATCCTGACATAACCTGTGGGGCGCCAATTCACCTTAACTGGTGGATCCTCCTTGACTTGGATTGGGGGCTCTTCAATTCTACGCACTAAAGATCCCTCTTCGATCGAGGGTTGTTTCAAACTGTTACTACATTTAGCACTTGCAACTCGATCTGGCAGAACACTCACCGTAGGCTCAATTTCCATAACTTGCTTGATTGATTCCACCGTTTCATCCTCAAAGCCAAGACCGAAAGTGTAGAGGGCTCTTTCTATCGCATCAACTTCCTTCTGCCATTTGTCAATCTCATCTGAAAGGGATGCAACACATGCTACCGCCTCCATAGGATCTTTTACAAGAGCTTGGGGCTTGTTAGAATAACTTTGAACCACATTAACACTAAAGCACTTCTCCTCCGTCATGGGGCTTTTAGGGGTATTATTAAGATTAAAAATAATTTTATCGTCCCCTACTAATAGTGTTAATTTTCCACTTCTCACATCTATAATTGCTCCTGCAGTGTTAAGGAATGGTCTACCCAAAATGATTGGAGTTTGCATATCCTCAACCATATCAAGAACAACAAAATCAACAGGTATGTAAAATTTACCTACTCTAACGGGAACATCCTCTAAAACACCTAAGGGGTATTTGAAAGAACGGTCGGCCATTTGTAGAGTAATATTAGTAGCTTTTCATTTACCCATATCACACAATGCATTATCAATTATTAGATTGCCAATATTACAAGGGATAGAAAAACTACCCGGATCTTTTAATTTAGGTGGAGATTTATTTTGAAGTACGACACTACACTCTGTAGTAAAAGCTACTGTCTCTACCTCACTAATAGACCTTTTTCTTGTCAATATTTCATTCATAAATTTAGCATATGTAGGAATTTGTGTGATTAGTTCAGTGAAGGGGTCTGTTACCTTCAAATCTTTTACCATCTCCAAAAACTTACCAAACTGCTTATCCAAGTTTGTCTTTAAGTGACGATTGGGGAATGGAAGTTTGATAACTGGCTTTGGATCATTATTTCTCTTATCTGGAGTGGCAACCTTCCCTGGAGTCGTATCCTGCAATGTAGAATTAGATATATTAGTACTATGCTTTAGCCCTGTGGGGCTATTAGCTACATTGTCTGGTTTAACGGAATCAAGATTAGCATTATTTATTAAAGAGCAGGTTCATCAACTCTACGCATAGGGGGCCCTTCATAGTTTGAACCACTCCTTAGAGTAACTGCATAGGCTTGATTTGTAGGCCTGGTCGGCTGTGCTGGCAGAGCTCCCTGTTGGTGGGCTTGTAGAGTAGCGGAAAGTTGCGCAATTTTATTATCTACAATTTTATTGTGTGCTAGAATTGAATCAATTTGGGCATCTCTACTCTGCATGTGCTTCTGCATATTAACCAGCATCGCTCTAATTTCTACCAAAGTAGGGTTGGAAGATGAGGAGGTTTGTTGTGGTTGGTTCTTCTGGCCAGCATTGGGGTGGTAATAATTCTGTTATTGTTGTTGTGACGCCTGTGATTCTCGTGGTGGTGGATTTTGAACATTAGTACTCCGGTAGGAAAGGTACGGATGGTTCCGGTACCCAGGATTGTAGGTGTTGGAGTATGGGTTATTCTTCCTATAAGCTTGAAAGGCATTAACTTGCTCCACGGAACTCCTGCAATCTTATTCCCAATGACCTAAAATTCCATAATTTTCACAGAAAGCCTCATTAGCATTATTATTAATTTCACAAACATTGGCTATATTAGCAGTGCTAAGATTATCTAATTTCTGGCAGATAGAGGTTAATTGAGCTTGCAAAAAGGATACAGAGTCAACACTATGCTTTTCTGTAGACACCCATTTGTGTCTCCCCAAAACCAAACCCAGTGATGAGTACCTTTCATGTCGAATCATAATCGAATGAAGCGAAAGTGTGGAAAGTCTAGTGTTGCGGAAAGTTTTTATTTCTTTTCACTTCTCTCTGTTTTTGAAAACTTATTTTAAGAAAAACAGACAATCCAGTTTGGTTGGTCTATGATATGCGTCCAATAATAGTGTATTTGGATGAGGTTTGCAAATACCTTTCCAACGATATATTATAAGCCCAATTCCAATGAATATTGAGAAAGTTATGGCCAATTTACCAAACTGGGCCCGGTTTGAGCTTTATGTACGGCCCAATGATCTAGGGGAGGGCCTATTATGATTTATCATTCCTAATGCAATTAGGAATGGTTTTAGTCTTCTAGATTCTTCTAGAAGGTTCTTTTCATTCCTAATTCAATTAGCATTGATAAATTGACTTTTGTTGACTTTTCAGAGTTTTAATCAAAATCAAATAGCATTTTCGAGGAAATTATATTATTTTATCCTCCAGTACGGTAAACTTATCGGATTTTCAAAAACGCGTTGGTATTAGGCTTGGCGCCTAACCCCAGGCCTTGGCGCCTGGAACCAGGCCTGGCGCCTGACGCTAGTGTTGGTGCCTGGCGCCAACTAGCCAGGGTTGGCGCTGCTTTGTTTTCTGAGCGTCAGACTCTGTTTTGTATAATTTATCTTTTTGGCTGATTTTCTCTATAAATATCGTATTAAAAACTCCGTTTTCATTCACCGATCATCTTCATTCATTCATCATCTACATTCATTCATTCACCAATTGTTTTCATTCATTCATTCACCTATTCTCTCTAATCAATCACCAATTCTCAAGAATTCTCATCTACAATTAGTTTTCATTCGCAATCTTTAATTCTCTAATTCTCTCTTAATTCATTCATCTTTCTTCTAAACCTTGCTTTTTCATACAAAATTCCGCATTCACAAGATCTAGAAACACCTAGCAATATTCGAAGTTGCCTTCGCCCTAGACGTGAAAGGTTTTAATTTCTGAGGGTTTGGTCCCAAATCTCTCTTTAAATTATTTAATTTAATTGTTTTGATTATTATTTTCCTTGAAGTTACTAACGTGTGTATTTTGTTATTAGAAAGAGGTACGAGGCATCAAAGTAAGTACTTTATTGATTAATTGATGTTATGATGTAGAAATCATGTTTACATTGTTCTTATGATATTCCTAGTATCATGTCTTGGGTATTTTTAATATTAAATATGATTGTTACGATGCCTTCTATTCTCTTCCTAATATTTATGATTGTTAGTATCATGTTAGGGTTAAAGATTTGATTTTTATTGCTTAGTGACATGCTAGGATTTGTTATTAATCTTGTTAGTATCATGCCTAGTATCTTGCTATTATTATTATGCTTTAATAATAACTTGAACATGATTATGATTATAATTGTTATGATTTATGATGATTATGAATATTAGTATTATTATTTTGATGATGATTTTATTTATGATGATTATTATTATGATTATTATTTTTATGATTATTATTATCTTGATGATGATTATAATTTTATTGTTGTGATATTGATTATTATTATGTTGCTTGATTATATTTATTTTTATTGCTTGATCACACCTTTTATGCATGTTTAAAAGGAATTTGTACTTGTAATCACGCTTAATAAGATAATTAATAATCTTGTTAGGGTTAATTTGATTATAATTCAAGTGATCACCAATAATAGATTTATTTGTGCATTATATTCAACCAACATAGACAAACAGGTTTAAGGTTAATCCTATTGATTGCATGTTAATCAGAAAGCGCACATGAATACGATCTGAATAAAGTAGAGGCATATTATTAGGGCAGGTTCAATCTCTTTTAGGTTGGATTTGTACCTTCATCCCCGAACCCTTATTTGGTTCATGACCTTATGGAGTTGACGATCTCTTGGATCGTTAAGGGGTGTAACCTTCACCTCGTGAACGGTTTACAAGTTCCTAAAAAACTTGTTGGCGACTCTTTTGCTCTATCTTCTTCCCTTTTAGACGCCACCGTACTTTAGTGTATGATCACAGTGGGGTTCAAGCTAGTGGGATTAAGGCTTGAAATTATTCCCTACAGTTTTTGGCGACTCCACTGGGGAGGATTTCTATTTTAATTCCTGAATTTGTTTCGGCAATGATTTAGAATGAGTGGATTAGACTCGAAAAGTTCTAAGTATTTCATGTGCGTAATTTTGATTAACATTATTGTCATATGCATAAAAAAGATCTCATTAGAAAGACCACCCGTAATGAGTTAAAAACATAGGATTTTACACGTAGGAAATTTGAGAAATATCTTTCATAACTAGGACTGAAATAACACCGCGCGAAACTGGAAAATTTTATCGAGCACAGAAAGCTGCTGAGGCATGTGGGAAGTAGCGTCAGGGGCCAGAGCTTGGCGCCAGACTTTTAGCCGTAGTGACAGACGCCAGCATTGGCGCTCAGGCGCTACAGTTAAAATCTGGCGCCAGTCTCTGATTGCTGGCGCCAATTTCCCCCAATACCGAGCCAGAAATATGCGTTCTAATTTCGACCGGTTTTTCGTATTGTTTGCTCGATCATACTTCCTGATTGAATTTTTTCTCACTTCTATGAAACCCATACGTGTTCTACATATGGACATAACCCTCTGGGAACTCATGCTCCATCTACCCGATTGAACGCTCCGTGCAACAAAGGGTACATCCGAGATGTTGAATTCACCAAACAATGGAAGCGAGTTTTTTCTAAAACTCGCGGTGTCCCATCCACTCGCGCCAACCCCTTACGGTTAGGCTTCCGCGCGTTGCATCCGGACAATTAACCATGGACCCCTTTTGACTAAACCATATCCCAGACTTTAGAGAACTAGAGCCATGGTTAGGTTGCAAATGCATTGCATCATGTTGTGCCTACTTGACTAATTGTGCATTATTTGTTGTGCATATATATTCTATGTTTCTCTTAACCGTTTGTTGACTTGTGTTGAGACTAAATAAATTAATGACTTAAAGAACTTTGCCTAATTAATTAATTAATTAATTAATTAATTAATTAATTAATTAATTAATTAATTTGAGTCAATAAAGTCTAATATTCTAATCGGAATCGACCTAATACGACTTTAGGCATACCCCAGTTGACTAATAACACCGAAAACAGTCCCAGACCGAAGCTCCAATATTGGCGCCAAGGTCTGAGTTGTAGCGCCACACTTTGGAGTGTAGCCCCTCACGACAGCTATGTTGTCTGGCGCCAAGCTCCACAATGTGACGCCAGTCCTGTCGCTTGGCCGATAGTTCAGATTATTGGTCGAGTCATCACCTAGGGTCTAATTAATCAGTTTTCTGTTTAATTTGGTTAATTTTGCTGTCAATAATATTTAATTGAATCGATGATCGAGTCTAGGCACTAAGTCCCATGGTCTTACACAAGAGTCCAAGCATGTCACTTACACTCAACGCACACACCAATACACATACTTTGACCATGATTAAGTGAGTCTTGTGTGCGCGTTTTTCCGTCATTTTTTTTAGGGGGGTAAGTCGGATATTGATCCTCCAATATATATAAAAAAAATAATAATACTTAATTCCCTAAAAATATGTACATTATTTTTGCCAAAAATATGCACCCTTTTCTTTTTCTTTTTCCCTTAAAATAGACCATAAAGTCAAGTTGATTCGAGTCAAGTAATTAAAACACAAAATGATTTAATTTACAGCGCCTGGTCAAGAAGGGAAGGACGATTAATCAAAGATAACCTCTTCGTACAAGTCCAACTTTTCGACAAACCTATAGCTCGCAAGAGGAAAGCTAGGGTTATAATGGCAACTCAAGAAGAAGTCAATGATCTTAAGAACCAACTGGCTACTATGACTGAGACACTGAAGCTTCTCGCACTTAGGATCGATGATCCCGTGAAGCAACAGCAAATGGACCTCATGCAAGAGAGTTTAAGCAAGTTGTCCACCGACTACAAGTTTCAAGAGCTTACATCACAAGGGGTCTCGGTGGACAAGGATCTTCTTCCGCAGAAGTTCAACCCCAACGACATCCCAAAATTGAGAGCAATTGTCAACCCTTACTTTCATTTAAGAGCGTTTGAAACCATAATGAGTATCAAGGGTATCGATAAGAAGGTCTTTCCTTCTCTTTTCTCACTATCCCTCGAGACCGTTTGCCAACAATGGTTCTTTTCTCTCGAGAAAGAAAAGACCTCTATCTGGGAGTCTATAGCAAACGCTTTCGTAGATAGGTACAAGTGCAACATTCAAGTCGAGACTGACCATAGAGAACTTGAAATCCTCAAACAGAAAGAGAATGAAGGCTTCACCTCTTTATTTAACAAGTGGAGAGAAACCTCAGCTAAGATGATTGAGGTACCAAGTGAAAAAGAGTCTGTGAGACTGTTTATCAAAAATCTCTAAGAAAAATATTCCAAGCATCTTAAATATCAAAATAATCTCCATACCTTCAAAGCCGTTTATGACATTGGGATCAATATTGAAGATGACTTGGCTAAGTCAAAAGCTGCCAACAATAACTCCAACAGTGGCTAGAAAGGAAATAAGAACGACAGTCCTTCTTCTTCCAAAACCGCCCACTCAAATAATATTAGCACCTTTAATTTAGGAGAAGTTCTTTCCATGAACAACCAAGGACAGAAGAAACCACTTAGTAGGAACTTCACTCCTATTGGCATGAGTTATGACATCACATTTGATCGATTAAATGCAAAAGGTTTTATAACTCCTATTGGACCATTTGGGGACCCACCAGTTGAGAAGAGGTCGGTTAACTGGAACCCCAATGCACACTGCAAGTATCACCAAGGTAGGGGCCATTCCACTGAAAGCTGTTGGAAGCTTAAGGAAGCTATCCAAGACCTAATTGACAATAACAAACTTTCGTTGCCCCCTGCCAGTAAGAAGCCAAGCATCGACAATGCACCTCTAGCTCATACCCTAGCTATCTCCGATGAGGAAAACGAGGTTGACCCCTCCTCTCTCATTAAACCTGTCAAAGAAATCTGTGCCACAGAAAAAGAAGAGGAGATCTTTTTCGATGTCAAGGATAGTATTCCAGAACCGGCGAATAAGGAAGATATACAACTGCTCACACTGTCCATGAAGGAGGCATCGCAATTACTACGTGAAGCTCTCAAAGTTCTTAACGAACTCCATAAGAAATATGATGAGCTTCCACTTCCAAAAGAAGAACCTAAAAGAGAATTCACACCAATGAGAACGACTTATGGGGCAAAGCACTTTCCCTTCCAAGTCACTGAAAAACCCAAGATGAGCAATAGAATCTGCACTCCAATTGGGATCCCATATGCGCAAATGTTCGAGATTCTCTCCGAGTGTGGCGAGATCAAACCTTTCGAACCGAGACCATTCGAGTCATTAAAAAGGACAGATAGATATTACTGTCAATATCATCAATCAGGGGGTCACACTATAGAAAACTGTTTCAAATTCAAGGATTTGGAACAGAAAATGATTGATGAAAAGAAACTAGTCCAAGTTCAACAAGAAGAGGATACAACCATTAATGGAGTTTGGGATAGTGATGAAGAATATGTCTATCTAAAGGACATAGTAGGATCTTCACCTTCAGTGTCATACACCACAGATGACATTTGGGCTGTAGAAGATTCATCGATAGATGTCCTCACAAGATCTGGGAGAATGCAACCTCCCGTTTCAACACAACCTATGCCCACCATACATCAAGTTCCTATGCCTATCATCGAAGACAACGACATTGTTAAACAGTTTAAGAAGACAAAAGTTGAGATGAATGTGTGGAAACTTCTGGCAACATCTCGAGAGAATAGGTTGGTTGTAATGAATGTCTTGGATAAAATCGGGATAGATTCTAACACTACTCCTGAGGGACTAGCCAACTTCCTCACAAGTGACCTTCCTAGTCCGATTAATTTGATCACCTTTTCTGACAAAGATTTACCCCCAGAAGGTGACAAACATTACAAGGCATTAAACCTCACAGTAGTTTGCAACAGGATGAATGTTCCTATGACTCTTGTAGACAATGGATCAGCTATCAATGTCTGTCCACTTAGAACTACGAGGATGCTCGGCATAAGAGACGAAGATTTAACTTCATCTACACAAGGAATAAGAGCCTACGATAATACTCGTCGTCAAGCTCTTGGCAAGATTACCCTAAATGTAACGGCAGGAGCAATAGAACATGCTACTACTTTCCAAGTAGTGGACATCAAAGCTTCATTCAACTTATTGTTGGGACGC
This sequence comes from Chenopodium album, assembly GCF_948465745.1. NCBI lineage: Eukaryota > Viridiplantae > Streptophyta > Magnoliopsida > Caryophyllales > Amaranthaceae > Chenopodium > Chenopodium album. The sequence goes on from NC_137834.1 coordinate 70,188,181, forward strand.
CTTTGGCGTCATGATCTGAAGGCCGTCCCTTCATCTCTCCACCAACAAGTGAAATCTATAGTTGGAGGAATTCCAATCACCATCGATGCTTCTCCTATGAGAATCAAATCCATAGAAAATCCAATTATTAATGTGGAGCACGACGAAGAAGATGAAGACCTATGGGGCTTTAATGAAGAAGTCTCCTTAATCTAGGAGGATGAAAGGACATCTCTTTGCCATGACCCCCATTCCAACATGATTGTCAACGTCATGCTGAAGAAACAAGGACATTTTCCAGGGATGACTTTAGGAAAGAAGAAAGGAATAGCAATACCGCTGGAGTCACCTGGCCTCCGTAAGTTAGATACTTTCGGACTTGGTTTTGAACTGACTCGGAAAGATCTCAAGCGAGCCCAGGAAAATTTGAAAGCACGTAGGGACACTCGCATTCAAAATAAAGCAATTTCAATGGATCAGTACCCTCTTACGCTTAATGGCCAGTTTATAAAAGAAGGAGAGGACTATCCATGCCATGAATTTCCCGAGCCAATTGTTGTAAACGGCATAAGACAACCAGGATTCGAGATTTTCTTGGATTGCTACTTCACTGATGAAATCCCAACTCCCGTCCATAAGGAGAAAGCACCCCCTTGCTTTGACTTTAACGTCATGGGATTACTGTTTGCGCGAGAAAAGAATGAGCCAACTTATGATGAAGATAACTCCTCGCTCATTCAAACGGTCCTACAAAGTGAAAGCTTCGACCCCTCGAAGCTAATTACTCCAGCCAAAGGATCACTACAAGGGTGGCGCAAGACTATCAAAGTGACTACTCTAAGCAGAAGGAAGATATCAATCACGACAAGACAAGGACCGATGTTTGAGGAGTCGTCAGAGTCAGAGTATGAGTCAGAGTCTTTCCCTTTAGAGTCTTCTAAGTCTTTAGTAGTTACACCTCCCCCTCTTATTTCTTCTCCTAGGATAGTTAGTGATCCAGTCCCTGAGGACATATCACTCTTTGATGTAATGATCTCAGAGTATAATAATATTTCTCATTCTCCTAACTTCTTGTGTTCCTCTCTAACCCAAGATGACGAGCATTGTTTAGCTAATGATGAAAAAGACAAAGAAATTATTAAAGCAATGGAAACACTCGAAAAGAAAACACCGGTAATTGAAGAAACTGAAACAGTTGACATCTCGAATGATTCAACTAATAAAAGAGAAGTTAAAATCGGATTAACACTGAATAAGCAAGAAAGAACCGATTTAATTAACTTACTTAAAGAATTTATCGATGTATTTGCTTGGTCATATGAAGATATGCCAGGCATTAATAGAGAAATAGCTCAACACACTATACCACTAATTCCAGGAATGAAACCTGTAAAACAAAAGTTGCGTCAAATGAAAGCAGACGTAGCACTTAAAATAAAAGAAGAAGTTCAAAAACAAATAACCGCAGGTTTCATCAAGGTATCCAAATACCCCGAATGGGTCGCCAACGTCGTCCCAGTTCCGAAGAAAGACGGATGGGTAAGGATGTGTGTCGACTATCGAGATCTAAATAAGGCAAGTCCAAAGGACGACTTCCCTTTGCCACACATCGATATTCTGGTAGATAACACGGCAAATCACGCACTTCTCTCATTTATGGATGGGTACGCAGGTTACAACCAGATTCTCATGGAATAAGAAGACATGGAGAAAACAACCTTTATAACACCATGGGGCACTTACAGCTACACGGTAATTCCATTCGGGTTGAAAAACGCGGGTGCTACTTACCAACGTGCAGCAACTGCCTTACTCCATGACATGATGCACAAGGAAGTCGAGGTATATGTCGACGACACCATTGTAAAATCAAAAGACCGTCCAGGCCATCAAGAAGCCTTAAGGAAATTTTTCAAAAGGCTAAGAAAGTATAACATGAGGTTGAATCCATCAAAATGTGCTTTTAGAGTCACCTCAGGCAAGCTCTTGGGATACGTCATAAGCTATAGAGGATTAGAGGTAGATCCAACCAAGATTAAAGCAATCATGTCAATGCCACCGCCTAAGACTGAGAAACAGATTCGAGGATTTATTGGCCGGTTGCAATACATAAGTAGGTTCATATCAAAACTGACGACAATATGTGAACCAATCTTCAAGAAGCTCAAAAGAATATACCAGTAATATGGGATGACGAGTGTCAAAAAGCCTTTGAAAAGATCAAAGCCTATCTCGTAAATCCTCCCGTATTAGCACCAGCACTTCCCGGAATACCTCTTAGGTTATACTTGACGGTTACCAAAGAGACAATGGGAGCCATGCTAGCACAAGAGGTAGAAGGCAAAGAGAACACAATTTACTACCTAAGTAAAAAGATGCTCGAATACGAAACACGCTATGCACCGCTCGAGAAATTGTGCCTCGCCTTGGTGTGGGCCACAACTAAGTTAAGACATTACATGTTGGTGCATACCGTTTTCGTAGTCTCCCAATTAGATCCACTCAAGTATCTGTTCGAGAAATCTACACTCAATGGACTCATTTCAAGATGGATAGTCAATCTAGCCCAGTTCGATGTAAGGTTTATGCCACAAAAATCTATTAAAGGATCCGTGGTGTCAGACTTTTTAGCAGATTTTCCAATAGAAGACTCGACGCCAATACAAGACAATGAATTTCCAGATGAAGACTTAATGGTCACTGAAGATGATACTTGGACCTTGTATTTTGACGGAGCCTCAAACCAAAAGGGATGTGGCGTTGGAGTACTTTTAGTATCACCTAGAGAGGAGCATGTTCCAATCTCCATAAAGCTTGATTTCGACGTTACCAACAACGCTGCATAATATGAAGCGTGCGTGGTAGGCCTTGAAACAACTTTGGCATTGGGAGTAAAGAAATTAAGAATATTCAGAGACTCTTCTTTGATCATCAATCAAATATCTAAGAGGTGGAAAGTAAGGAGCGAAAGCCTAGCCCCTTACCAAACCTATCTGGAAACTCTTACCGATCAACTAGAGAAGGTAGAATATACATATCTACCTTGAGAGGAAAACCAATTTGCCGATGCTTTGGCAAGATTAGCCTCAATGGTTAGGATTCCCACGGAAATTGAGCAAATGCCTCTAACTATCGAAAAAAGGAACAAACCAGCATATATCCAGGCTATAGAAGATGACGACTTAGTCCAAGAAGAAGAAGAAGAAGAAGAAGAACAACCGTGGTACACGGACATACTCAACTATGTCACCAATGGAGAATACCCTCCTCATGATGACAAAAGAGCAAAGCGAGCATTAAGACTTTTGGCTTCTCAATATGTACTCATAGACAACAAGCTACATAAAAGGATACCTAAAGGTCGAGCTCTCCTATGTGTAGGAAATATGGATACACAAAGAGTAATGAGAATAGTTCACGAAGGAATCTGTGGCACTCATGTAAATGGCAAAATGTTAGTCCAGAAAATAATGCGAGAAGGATATTATTGGACTACAATGAATAGGGATTGCCATCAATACGTAAAAAGATGCCCTAAGTGCCAAATTTATGCCAATTTACAACATGTCCCTCCATCTTTGCTCTACACCTACACATCGCCATGGCCAGTATCTACATGGGGAATTGACATAATTGGCAAAATCATTCCCCCAGGAACAGGAGGCCACGAATTTATTCTAGTAGCAATTGATTACTTTACATAGTGGGTCGAAGCGCAATCGTACGCTAAATTCACTGCAAAACATGTAGCACTCTTTATCGAAAGAAATATTATTTGTCGATATGGATTCCCACATGAAATGATAAGTGACAATGGAACTCACTTTCAAGCCAAAAGTGAAGAATTGCTACAAAAATATGGCATTCAACATCATCATTCTTCCCCTTATAGACCTCAAGCAAACGGAGCAGTCGAGGCAGCTAATAAAAATCTAAAGACTATCATCGAGAAAATGACGGAAAATTATAAGGATTGGCCTGACAAGCTTCACTTCGCATTGTGGGGTTATCGCACGTCAATCCGTACATCAACAGGAAATACGCCATTTACCTTGGTATATGGAATGGATGTCGTACAACCTGTCGAACTAGAAATACCATCTCTACGCATCGCGTTAGAGAGTAAACTCGATGAAGTTGAATGGACTAGGGCAAGATATGAAGAATTGATTCTACTCGACGAGAAACAACTAGAAGCTCTACATCACACTCAGTGTTACCAAACTCGTATGGCTAGGCATTTTAATAAGAAGGTCAAGACAAGAAATATCAAAGTAGGAGACTTGGTATTAAAAGCGCTAAGGAATAATGTTTTAGACCCAAGGGGAAAATTTGACCTAACTGGTCTGGACCCTACATTGTCAAAACAATCCTGTCAGGAGGTGTAGCAAAACTAACTGATATGGAGGGCAATGAATTCTCAAACATGACAAATCTTGACCAACTTAAGAAATACTACCCATAAATTACTTGATTAGGATACTTAAGAGAGCTACGTTCGGCCTGATTCCTTAAGAAAGGATACGTAGGCAACCCTTTACAGGTGCGGCCACTTTTTTTTTCGACATCTCCGCATTCCAGAATTAATTAAAAATTCAACAGAAAATCGGCGAATTGTTGGCGTCGCGGAACAGAACCTGGCGCCACCCAGATTTCATCAGCGCCAGCTAATGGAATTGGCGCCTAGCGCCAGACTTCAATGGCAGGCGCCAAATGCCAATGACTAGCGCTAATTCGGGAATAAAATCTAGGCGAATTTCGGTGTTTTTCGAAAAATTTTCGACTTCCTTAGTCGAAGAATTTCTGCAAAATTAATTTTTTTCGATTTTCATTGCTTTAATAAAATAAATTTAAAGTAAATAATTTAATTGAAAGCTAAAATTTCATTAATAAAATAAAATTACATTATTGATGGAATTTAAATAAAGCTGAAATAAATTAACTTTAAATAAAAATAACAATCTAAGTCTAATAAATCTAAAGCTAAGCAATGCTCTTAATCCTTCTTTTCCTTTCTAGCTCTTTTCCAATTCTTGTCTGCTTCCTCCTCTTCATCCATAACTTTAGCTAGTAGGCATCCTTTAGAGGACCTACATTCAATTTTGGAGTAGATGGTCTCCCCTTCAGCTAACACTCCATGCTTCTTTTCCACCCAGGCCTTTTTATCTGTGGTGTTAGCTTTCCTTTTCCCTTTGTCTTTGGTAGTACCTTTCTTCCTAGGCATTGCAGGTGTTTTGAATTCAATTCTTGCACCTAAGCGTTCCTTGGCAGGAGTCACCCTATCACCTAGACGATTCTTCACATCGGTTCTACCCTGATCAGTCGAAGATTTCTTCAGCAACCACTTCTTTACATCATTGGGCAAAGAAGGAGGAACCTTTTCGGTAATCACTTCCCATAAAAGGTCTAGCACTCCAGTAAGCATCGAATCTATCTACTTCTTGAGATACAGGGTACTCAAAGGGAGGACGAAGATCTCCGGAAGGAATATTCTGAAGCAAGCCGTATTGTCTTTTTACCCTGCAGGGGTAATAATAAGTTACACGAGACAAGCTTGGAAGACGGCAAAAAGGTTGCTTGTTAACACCAACCATCCTTTCTATTTTCCACCATGGGACGATCCACTTGATAGTGAAATCACGTGATTCTAAGACTTTTATCCACCCATGGCGCCCAATTTTAGGGATGTGCTTCTTCCTTCTCACAAAGCAATTGGGAGTATAATTTTCAATATCGTCCGAAGGGATAATTAATCCTATCCTCTCCATTAGCCACGTCTGTAAAAAAATTGCAATGCAAATAAATTATTATTACAATGCAAAAATATATTTTTTGATTTCTGTAATTAAAAATATTATTTTTCTACCTGTAATAAAATTGGAGAGCCGCGAAGAGGCGCTTTTGGGTCCCTTTTCAGTTCATCTAGACTAATCATAGTCTCTCCAACTATTAATGGCATCGGATTTCTCCCTGATTCAATTTGTTCTAGTACAGTGGTTATAATTGATTGGCTCTCATTATTTTTACCACTACTAAGAAAAAATTGGTTAAGCACGCAAAATAGGAACGCCCTTCTTCTATATATATGAAAAGATTCAGAAAGAGGTTTATCAAAATAATGGCGTGCAAATTCTTTAAAATTAACTATGTTGCCATCTACTATTTTTGATAAATCCCTTTCCTTTAAATTAAAGAAGCGTTAAAATCCTTATAATAATATGCATCTACTCTAGGGATTGCTATAAGGTCTATTGCAGGGAAGCCTAAGATAGCACCAAATTCCTCCGGCAAAGGGCTAATCTCATCATACCCTATTTCTGAAACAATGAGTATCAACATTCCAAAATTCTAAAGAGGTATGTATGAAGTCTAGGTCAAGATCTACCCCTTTGATGCCATAAATTCCCCCCAGGTGAAATAAATCTAATTCTTTTCTCTCCATCGCATTAAGAGATCGACACCATTCATGAATGTATTGGGTGAAGGTCTTGGTGACTAAAGACATGATTATTGTTTTTCTAAAGAAGAGAATTATTTATTCGCTGGAATTATGAGAAGAATCGACTTGGCAGGGGGATTTTTATACACAAATTGCGAGGAATTTCAATCAGACTGAAATACGGAGTCAGCGTCAATTGGCGTCAAAACCCCGTGATTGGCGCCAACCGCCAGCGCTTGGTGTCACACGCTAAGTGTAGCGCCTGGCGCCACGCGCCATAGTGGGGCGCCAGCTGGCGCCAAGTTGCCAGATCAGCCGCGCGTGCTCAACTTGTGTTTTTTAATATTAGACTCGAGTCGGTTAATGACTTTATGGCTCCGTTTAATTTTCCTAAACATCTTTTTTATCCTTTTTCTTAATTAATTAAATATAGCTATTATTTTTAATTTATATTAATCTTTTTGGACTTTATTTTAAATTCCAAACATCCGACATTTCATTCGATTTTTTCCTTTTTTATTTTTTCTTTTTGGGGGAGAGAGTCGGTTACCCTCCATCAAAAATAAAAATGACGGAATTTTTGCGCAAAACTGTTGTCACACTTTTCACGCACACACAAACATACACATAACAGTAAATAAATTCATAATAGCATAAAAATACAAAATGTGTCTATAAATAATGAGTCTAAGGCAAAGTTCTATAAAAAAGTCAAAATAAAATATACACAGGAACAAACTACGGCGCCGGAGGAAGTAGGCCCATCATGTCATAAAATTGCGCCGTACGAGGAGTAACTCTCCACCAGCTCCAGCTCCAGCTCCAGCTCCAGCTCGAGTCTCCGTAGGAGGAGGAAGACTCAATATAGGACCACTCCAGCCAGGATCAACCTGAGGCTGAGGACGCGGAGGCTGCTGCGATGACGAGCCAACCTCGTACATCCCACCACCTCTGAAAGCCGAAGTAGCCTCACCTACCGGTGCAGCGTGAGCACTCTCAGAAGAAGATCTCGAGCCCTCTGCAACGTCAGCTCGAGCAGCCTCAGAGCGACCACCTCTACCCCCTGACGAAGTGCGACGACGTCTCGAGCTAGACCTCGCTGGATCCCTCCGCCCCTCAGGTCTCGTGCGGGTGTGAGAAGCGATAGGATGGCCCTGCAAAAAGAATTAAATCAGAAACAAATTAAAATTAAAGCAACAATGAAAAAATAATGAGTAAAGAAAGGCTACCTCTCGGATGACGTCATCCCAACGGCAAGTGGCCGCGTTCCTCATCCGGACGAGCTGGCTCCGGAAGGCATCTATGCATCGTGCCATCGCCGAAAACACCTCACGTGAAAACTGTCAGAAAAATAAGTCAGTAAAAATACATGATATATGAACACAAGATTCGAAAAAAAACTAGGCTTATTCTAGTCTGGTGGCGAGGAATCGATCGCTCTACGAAGCGCTCGCCCTCGGGAGCCGGAGAAATCATCTCCTCGATCGGCCCGTACATCCCCTGGTAGTGGATGGACATACGGGGTGGCACGAACTCAGTAGCACCATCCTAATAAAACAAAAAAGGTTAGTAAAGTATTACTTGGGGGCTACTTAGTGGAAAGTAAAGCTAAGAAAATCTTACCCTCACATCCTCAGCTGGTACGGGGGCTGGAGCTAACAAAGGTAGTAGCTCCTCAGCATAACACCGCCCGAGGATCACATGGGACTGCAAAGGGGTACCAGTTCCCTCAGACATGCTCGACAACTGCGCCTCGTCGAACATATGACGTGGTGAAGCAACGGGAACGACGAAGACATCAGAAGAGTTCTGTCTAGCGACCCTCTCTCCTAAGTACGCGACCGCTCCATAAGTCCCCAGAAAATAGCGACGCTCAGCAGAGTACTGTGCGGCTAATCCAAGGACTGTCCAACCGCCCCACGGCCGGTATACTACTTCAGGTCCCTATAAAGAGCATCAATCAAGCAGGAATATGTCTAAAACACCGTGGAAATGCAAAATAAATAATAAAAGTCGTACCGAGATGATCCAGTTTCGGACATGTGTAGTGGACATGTCCACATGATGACTGCCGCAAGAGGCGCTCACAGGAAATCCCCGCGGCGATGGTTTCGCCGGCGCAGCAGAAGGAAAATACTCGTAGAACCAGATCTACAAGGAGTTAAAAGTGCGAGCAAATGCTAACTAATATGCAGAGCTAAACTTTATAGGGAATAAATGTTTACCTCTACGACCTTCCAAAAGGCAGACAAAGCAACGTTCGTCCCAAAGGACCGGTGTCGACACGAGTCCCTCAGCGCACGAACGAAGTCAGCATATGCCAAGCTGGCCCAGTCATAAGTCCCGATCTGGTGAAGATCACGGACAGCAGGGAGGTAGTAAAGCAATGCCCTACTACCCTTGTCAGGGGAGAATGTCCCTGACAACAACATCAGCACAAAGATACGCACCCGCTGCTCTCGGGTGGTCGCATCATCATCAAGAGCCGCTGCCAGCGTCGAGCAGCGAATTCCTCTAGCACTAAACTGAGTCGTCTCGACCTCAGCTCGGGCCCGAATAGCGATCAGCCCCAACAGCTCCTCGACCTCCGAAGAAAAGACGTCGATTCCATCGTCAAACGGCAGTGGCACAGAAGTGAACTCCAGTCCTGTGATGAGACTGAAGTCCGTAGGGGTGATCATCATCTCGCCCCAGGGGAAATGGAAGGTGTTGGTGGTGTCCCAGAAGAACTCCACCAAAGCACGCACAACGTGATGACCCTCGTTGGAGGCAACCATAGCCTCAGAGGTCTCGAACAGAGTAGCTAGCCCGCAAGACTCCCATTGGAGTCTCGTCTCAAGATCCCTAGCGATGTGCATCCTGTACAAATCGCCTAAACCATCACAACCAGAGTCGTGATGACGTGTCCTCCCGGGCTTGGTACCCTGTCTAACCCTCTCAGAAATATGGTGGACAGGGGCGAAGAACAAGGTCCGCTCATCCCACTCCGGAAGTCGACCAAGCGAAGTGGAAGGTGTGATGTCATTCTCTACGAGCTTATGCTCCTGTCTAGTGTTTCGGGACCGTATACCCGAGCCTCGTTTTCTAGCCATGCTACATTGTGCAAAATTATCATGAATTAAGGTTCTGTAGTATCTAAGGTTCGCCTAGCCGCATGATACTATGTTCACAAAAACAGAGTACGTAGTACTAAAACAGAGCACAAATTAAAATTGAGCATGACAGCATTTTTCAAGCAATTAAACAATTTCTTGCAACACTATAGTGATTATTGTAACAAATTGGACAAGAATTGCTAGCAAAAACATCAAGAACGAGTCACATTGTTCTTCACGACCTTAAGAGGACCAACAATGGCAAATTGCTCATTTCTTCACCAAATTGAGTCAAACAAGTCTCAAATTACTCCCAAGACAATATACAAACATAATCAAGCAATTTCATAGCATAAAACTTGACAAACAAAGCAAATTGAGCATTATAAGTTTTGAATTTTCATGAAATTTGTGAATAAACATGCCAAGAATTCATAAAAAACTGATGTGAGTTAGAAGAAGACATACATATATCAGGAAAATAGATGAAAAGAGCTTTGATTTGCAACAAATTTGAGCGAATTCGGTTGAGAAACGAGCAAGTAATGAGCAATTGAAGGTTCAGACTTCTTTCGAGCAGTTTCGCGATGAACAAAGCAGCGAAATGAAGAGGATAGGAGTATTTAAGGAAATCCCCGCGCTGGCGCCAGGCCCTATGCATTGGCATCACAAATTTGGCTTGGCGCCTGGGGCCAATATCAGCGCCTGGCGCTAATGCTAATAAGGTGGCGCTGATGGTTTTTCAGCGACGCCAAAACACCCAGCCACCTGGTGAGGTTGTGCTAGTGTAGACACCTAAAAATGTCTCCCCAATACCAAACCCGATGATAAATAACCTTTCACCGCCACTATTGTTCGGATTTAGTATTTAATCCCAAGAGTGCTTAAAAAATCGTATTTTATTAAATTCATACTTTTGAACGGTCCATGGATTAGTCTTGTTGTTTGGTAAGAGCATAGTTTTAATTTCAGCCCAACTTATTTTCAGTCCAAACCTTTTTATTTTATTGTTTTATTATTTATTTTTGGCCCAAACATTTTATTTATTTTTTTTAATTATTTTCTTATTTTAGCCCGAATAATAAAAGTGAGAAAAAAGCCCGAAATTATCAATCGGCACTTAAAAAAGCCGAAAGAAATTAGGGTTAAAAATGAATTTAGACGGGAAAATGGACTGGAAGTTCCCGCGCCACGGCAGACAGCCACCGTGTCACGGGAACCCTTCCCGTCTGACGGTGGGACTTCCCGTGACACGGGAGGTCTGCCGTGACACGGGACGTTCCGTGTCCTTTCCGCGTAAACCCTTAACGCGTTTTTCATTCCGTTTTCTCCAAAACTGTACCATGTCACGGGGAAATGTACCGTCTGACGGTACAGTCTGACCGTGTCACGGGATACTTTTTTAGGGTTTTTAACAATTTAGGGTTCCGTGTGCTCCCTCAGCACATTTTCCCTATAAATACCCCCTTATTTCTGATGTACGGGGCAACCAGAATTTTATTATTTTTATTTTCTTTCTTCAATGCTATTAACCTAAACACTAGCCTACCCTTTTCACTTCAAAATTCCTTCTTCAAGCACTCAAAGGAGTCCATATTTTACTCGAGGTTCTGTCCTTAAGCCAAGGCGTGAAAGGTAGAATCGTTTGAGGGTTTGGCCCCAAAATCAACCTTATTTTATTTAATTTAATTTAGTTATTGTTTTATTATTTCCTTGAAGTTACTAACTCGTTTATTATTTTGTAGTTGCAAACGAACAGATTCAAAGTAAGGATCATGTTCTTTTTATTATTATTATTTTTCTAACGATTTTTATGTTGTTGGAATTGTGATTAAATTGGTTTTAATATTAATGTTTATTTTTTTGATCACCATATTGCATGTTAAAGGGAATATCTAATTGAAAATCACGACTACTAAGATAATTTGGACAACCGGTTTAGGATCCTTTTTAATCTTATTATTAATTGAAGTGATCACCAAATTTTTAGAATTATGTGTGCATTAATATTGAACCAATTTAGTTAAATAATATTTTGGAGCAAATTGAATTATTGTTTGTATGCCTTTGAGATCACAGGAATGCTTTTCAATAAAAGAATCGAGTAGAGGCCAATACGGGCGAATGTGACTCCATGACTCACTTCGTACCATTATCCTCGATCCTCCTTTCGTGGTTCCGAACCATATGGAGTTAGTAATCTCATGGATTATGAATGGGGTGTAACCTTCACGGGTCAATCGTTGTTGCCTTCGTTGTCCCTTTATCGTGGTTGCCTTTATGATCCGTGAACGGTTTACAAGTTCCTTAAAAACTTGTTGGCGGCTCCCTACTTTATTTGTCCCTAATAGTTGTCCCTAATCGTAATGTCAATTCCCACTTCCTATGAGTGCCAAGCATATTCACAACATGCTTTTAATGTAGGCGCACTTCGAGCGTCGCCTACAATTTGGCGACTCCACTGGGAGGATTCTTAATTATTTATCGATATGAGTGATCGGTATTTAATTAAGATGAGTGGATGAGACTTGAAAGATTCTTGAAAACATATTCCTGTGATTAATTTGGCATTTTTGCATCTGCATAGACGTTTTAACGTCGCATTCAGGTATGTCCCGTAGGAAAAATTGGATAACTTGGTTGCGCGCAAAAGCAAACAGGGCACCAGTCAGATTTTCTGAATGCCGTGTCACGGCAGAGTCTGCCGTGTCACAGTACAGTGCACCGTCAGACGGTGCACTGTACTGTGACACGGGAATTTTTTCCGTGTCACGGCAGTCCTAAAATCAGTCCGGTGGCCTATTTTCTTTTCTCACAGTCGACTTCCTTCGATTTTTCTGAAAAAACGTATGTGTTCTACATGCGTCTTAACCCCGGGGGATTTAAGCTCTATTGACCCAAAAACGCTCATGGCAATAAGGGTTCATCCTAGTTATTAAGTCCACCAAAACCATGGAGTCGAGTTTGATTTCATCACGAACTCGCGGAGCCGCCCGTTGGCATACACCCTCAAGGGAGGCTGCCTTGCTAACGCGTCCAAACTCTTAACCATGGTACCCTTTTGACACCCAAAGCTTGACCAATAGTTGAACATAGATCTCGACTCTAGGTTGTGAACTTTTTTTTACATCATCGTGCCTAAATGCTATGTGGTTGTTTGGTGCTAACCCTCATGCGTTTGCTCTTTTTGTTTAACCCATGACCGAGGGTTTTTATTCTCACATAGTAATTGGTACGGACTTAAAATCGATTAAAATCTGAAAAAAATCACAAAACTGACCTGGAACTGCGCACCGTGTCACGGCATGTTCTGCCGTGTCACAGTAAACAATACCGTGACACGGGAAAGTCTACCGTCTGACGGTAGACTGCACCGTGTCACGACAGTCTGCACCGTGACACGGTGCCCAGGAAAGTGTACTGTCAGTCTTTTTCTCGATTTTTGTGCGAATGCTGTGTCCAGTTTTGACACGTGTCTAGCTATACGGTCAAAACACGCGTCTATAACCTCACCTAATCACTCACACATTATGTCCACACACTTTTTTTTTAGTCGTGCACCACTTTTCGACCGTATTTTAGGGAAGTCTCGTTTTTGTGTCTTTTTTTTTTCGGAGTAAGTCGGATGGTATCCTCCCATGTTTTTTTAAAATTATAGATTTTTAATAAATTTTTTTTTCAAAATTATAGATTTTTAATAAAATATTTTCCGGATAGGTTAAGGTTAAGTTTGGTCATTAAAGGTGTGTTTGTTTCAGTGTCACAGCGCTTGGACAAGAAGCAGGGGTAGATTGTTACGGTTCGAGTTCATACCTCAACAACCTCTTATACCAAAGAGGCGTACAAGGAAACCACCTCAATCATCTCCACAAGATCCATCTCCAGTCTATTTTCAACCAATGGCGACTAAGGAAGACATTGAGAACCTCAACAGGACAATCGAAAGATTGTCTGACATGATGCAGACACTCACCACTAGAGTCAGCACTGTAGAGCAAGACAATCAAAACAGTGTCACTACTGCTGCGATGGACAAGATCAAGGATCAGATGAGCAAGATTTCCGAAGAGTTCACTTATGTGGAACAGCCTGTCACCTCCTCGTCCATAAGAGAGAAGCTTCCTGAGAAGTTTTCCACTGCTGATATTCCTAAATTCAAGCCTACTGATAATCCGTTTTTCCATTTGAAGGTTTTTTCTGCAACTATGGCTCTTAAGGGAGTAGATGTGACACTCTTCCCTACGGTGTTTCCACTTTCCTTAGAGCATGCTTGTCAACAATGGTTCTATTCTCTGGAATCCAAGCATGTCGCGACCTGGGAAGATGTTGCTGAAAGCTTTATGAACCGGTACAAGTGTAACATCCAAGCCAAGACTTCTGAACGTGAACTCTCCATTCTCAAACAGAAAGAGAATGAAGGCTTCACCACTTAATTAAGCAGGTGGAGAGAAACAACTGCACTCTTGGTGGATCCTCCCAAGGAGAAGGAAACGGTTCGCTTGCTCATTGCCAATCTCACTCATAAATACAAGTAACACTTGAAGTTTCTGCCTTTAAGTACCTTTGAAGCTGTATACGATATTGGAATCAATATCGAAGATGAACTGATGAAGTCTGTTGGTAGCAACAATAACAACAGCACTTGGAAAAACAAGAAGAACGACACTCCTTCTTCTTCGTCTTCTATGCCACATAATGCTACCAACAATATCAACATCAATGATGTGCTGGCCCTTAATGCTCCTCCTCAAAGATTCCAAAGGCAAAGGAGGGTTTATACGCCTTTGGGAATGACTTATGATGCTGCTTACGACCGATTGCATGGTCTGAGACTGATTATGCCAATCGGACCATTTCCAGAACCTCGACCTGAGAATAGGACCGCTAGCTATGACCCCAATGCTTATTGCAAGTATCATCAAGGCAAGGGTCATAACACTGAGAAGTGTTGGAGGCTGAAAGATGCAATCCAAGACCTGATTGATGCTAACCAACTTCCTGTCCCTCCAGGGGGCAAGAAGCCTAACATTCAAACAGGTCCTCTTTCTGATGCTTTGGCTATCATGGGAGATGAATTCTCCTTTGATCCGTCAATACTCATTCAACCTGTGAATGAACCTCTGCCGGAAGTTGTATTTATCTCAAGCACTGAAGAAGTGAATGGGATCTGGGATAGCGTTGATGAAGACGTCTATCTCAAAGACATAGCCTGTTCATCTCTCGGCACCATTGAAGATGTTTGGGGGGACCTTGAGGTCAACGTTCTCACCAGAAGTGGACGGTTGCAACAACCTAACCCACTTCCACCTCCACCACAATCACATCCGATAGTTGATCCCATCGACCCTGTGAATAGCGATGTGGTCAAACAACTGCAAAAGACTAAGGTGGAGATGAATGTATGGAAGCTTTTGGGCACTTCCCACGAGCATCGAAACGCTGTGATGAATGCTCTGGTGAAAATAGGAGTCGATGATGACATGACTCCTCAAGGATTGGTCAACTTTCTCACTACTGAGTTGCCGAGTACTAGCAATCTGATTTCCTTTTCTGATAAGGATCTACCCCCGGAAGGGGACCAACATAATAAGGCCTTACACCTCACTGTAGTGTGTAGGCAGATGAATGTTCCCATGAGCCTGGTTGATAATGGCTCTGCAATCAATGTGTGCCCACTCCGTACTGCAAAGAAGTTGGGTATAAAGAATGAAGAATTGACTCCCTCCACTCAAGGGATTCGAGCTTACAATAATACTCGCCGTCAAGCCGTGGGTACTATAATATTGAATATAACTACCGGGGCCATTGAACGTCGCACCAAATTTCAGGTGGTGGACATTAAGGCCTCTTTCAATCTGTTGTTAGGACGCCCTTGGCTTCATGAGCTAAAGGCAATTCCGTCATCGCTCCACCAGAAAGTGAAAGCCATAGTTGGAGGGGTTCCGATTACTATCGATGCTTCTCCTATGCGCATTCAAGTTATTGATACTCCTATCATCCATGTGGAACATGACGAAGAAGATGAAGATCTTTGGGGGTTTTCACTAGATGATGTTCTTGTGATCGAAGAAGAGGAAAAGTGCCATCTCGACTTCGATCCCTACTCAAATACCAGTATCAACGCCATTCTGAAGAAGCAAGGTCACTTCCCTGGAATGACCCTTGGGCTCAAGAAGAAAATGGCTAAATCTTGGGGCCATCCTAGTGCTCTCAAGAAGGATACTTTCGGCTTAGGATTCGAGCCAACAAAGGAAGATTTGAAACAAGCTGCATTGAAAATGAAGGCTCGCAACAACGCTCGAATCACGAAGACGGAAATGGCCATGGATCCATATCCGTTCACCCTCAACGACCAATACATCAAAGAAGGGGAAGACTTCCCATGCTATGAATTCCCTGAACCATTTGTCCATAATGGGATCCGTGAACCGGGATTCGAGGTGTTCCTCGATTGTGACTGCATCGATGAAGAGCTCTCCACAGCCGAGAAGTCAGCTAGCCTGAACTCTGATGATCTGGGAATCAACCTTCTTTTTGGAATGGAGAAGAATGAATCCAAGCCGGTCTGCAATGATAACTCCAAGCTCGTTCAAGCCGTCATAGCGAACAAGGATTTCGACCCCTCCGAGTTAATCGTCCAAGCTGACAACATTTCAAGGGGATGGCGCAAGACATTGAGGATCACTACGCCGAGTGCAGAGAAATTGGAAATAACCGCTGGCGAGGGTCCTATGTCTGATTAGTCTGAATCGTCTGGGTCCGAGTCCGAGTCTGAGTCTATGTCTATAGACGAGTCCTTAGAGTCTGAGGCCGACCCTCTTTCTGCTATAGAGTTCAACCCTGAGTCTCTTGTTGAGTCCTCTCTTCCTAGTCCTAATAATTCTGGTGAGGTCACATCCGACCTTGCCTCTCTTGATGTATTAGCCAATGAATTTAATGAAATGAGTACCTTTGCTTATGATGTGTGCCATTCCCCTAGCCCTGATCAATATTGCTTTGCAAATGATAAAAATGACAAAGAAATAATAAAAGCAATGAAAGAACACGAAAATAAAACAGCAGTTATTGAAGATACAGAAACAGTTAACATTTCCAATGATACAGCTGTTAAAGACGTAAAAATTGGATTAACACTAAGTCAAGATGAACGCAAAGAGCTAATTAATTTGCTTAGTGAATTTGTTGATGTATTTGCTTGGTCATACCAAGATATGCCAGGAATTGACAGGGATATAGCTCAGCATACGATACCACTCATTCCAAGTATGAAGCCTGTCAAACAAAAGCTGCGCCGAATGAAACTAGATGTGGCTCTCAAAATCAAGGAAGAAATCAGGAAGCAATTGGCCGCAGGTTTCATCAGAGTATCAAAGTATCCGGAATGGATAGCTAATGTGGTTCCAGTTCCAAAGAAGGATTGAAGGGTCAGAATGTGTGTTGATTACAAGGATCTCAATAAAGCAAGCCCAAAAGATGGGTTCCCTCTACCTCACATTGACATTCTTGTCGATAATACAGCAAACCATGCACTCCTGTCATTCATGGATGGTTACGCCATATATAATCAGGTATTGATGGCCGAAGAAGACATGGAGAAAACCACATTCATCACACAATGGGGTACATACTGCTATACGGTAATGCCATTGGGATTGAAAAACGCGGGTGCCACCTACCAAAGAGCAGCTACAGCATTATTACATGACATGATGCACAAAGAGGTGGAGGTCTATGTCGATGATATGATTGTTAGGTCTAAAGATCGCCCAGGCCATATTGTTGCACTTCGCAAGTTTAAGTGCAACATGAGATTAAATCCAGCAAAATGTGCATTCGGAGTCACGTCAGGCAAATTACTTGGATATGTGATCAGTTCTCGAGGAATTGAAATAGATCCTTCAAAAGTAAAAGCGATCATGGCCATGCCACCACCCAAAAATGAGAAGGAGATTCGAGGCTTCATTGGAAGGTTGCAGTATATAAGTAGGTTCATATCAAAACTCACAGCAATATGTGAACCTATATTCAAGAAGCTTAAGAAGAATGTCCCAGTCACATGGGATGATGATTGCCAAAAGGCTTTCGACAAAATCAAAGAGTATTTGGCAAACCCACCCGTGCTAGCGCCAGCAATACCTGACTTTCCTCTTCGACTCTACCTTACGGTCACAAGAGAAATGATGGGGGCAATGCTAGCACAAGAGATCGAAAGCAAGGAGAATGTAATCTATTACCTGAGCAAGAAACTCCAAGGATATGAGACGCAATACACGCCACTCGAGAAGTTGTGTCTCGCACTTGTATGGGCCGCACAGAAACTAAGACATTACATGCTCACTCATACAATGCATGTCGTGTCTAGGATGGATCCTCTCAAATACTTGTTCGAGAAAGCAACACTCAACGGCAGATTATCAAGGTGGATAGTCAATCTAGCTCAATTTGACTTGAGATTCGTGCCACAAAAAGCCATCAAAGGTTCTGCAGTTTCTGACTTCTTAGCAGACTTTCCGCTAGAAGAAGCCGAAAAAGAAGAAGATGAGTACGATTTCCCTGACGAAGATTTACTCATGACCGAAGACGATAGTTGGACGCTCTATTTTGATGGAGATTCAAACCAAAAAGGACGTGGTGTAGGAGTCTTACTCGTATCACCCAATGAAGAGCACATCCCAATTTCCATGAAGCTCGACTTTGATGTCACCAATAATGCCGCAGAATATGAAGCATGTATTTTGGGGTTAGAAACAGCTGTCGCCTTAGGAATTAAGAAACTCATAATCTATGGTGATTCTTCACTAATTATTAACCAAATCTCCAAGAGATGGAAAGTGAGAATTGAAAGTCTCGCTACGTATCAAGCTCATTTAGAAACTCTCACGGAGCAACTAGATGAAGTGGAATATACATATTTGCCAAGAGAAGAAAACCAGTTCGCCGACGCACTAGCTAAATTAGCATCAATGGTGCGAATTCCAGCCGACACAATCAGAATGCCACTGACCATAGAGAGAAGATATGAACCAGCTTATGTTCATGCACTTGACGATGAACAAGAACCACAGCAAGAAGACGAAGAGCCATGGTATACGGACATCCTTAATTATGTGACAAGAGGAGAATACCCTCCTAATACTGACAAAAGGGCACGCCGTGCTTTGAGGCTCCTGGCCTCACAATATGTGCTCATCAGGGGAGAACTCCACAAGAGAACTGCAATGGGAAGAAATCTCTTATGCATAGCCCAGAAAGAAGCACATAAAACCATGGAAAACCTTCATGCCGGTATATGTGGAACGCACATGAATGCAAAGATGTTAGTCCAAAAGATTCAACGACAAGGTTACTATTGGACTACTATGGAGACAGATTGTCACGAATACGTCAAGAAATGTATGAAGTGTCAAGTCTACGCAAACTTACAGCATGTTCCACCTTCGCTTCTCTACACGTATACCTCTCCATGGCCTTTCTCCACTTGGGGCATTGACATCATTGGAAAAATAACGCCACCAGGACAAGGGGGGCATGAATTCATTCTCGTAGCAATCGACTACTTCACCAAATGGGTCGAGGCTGCCTCATATGCCAAGCTGACGGCAAAACACGTAGCTCAATTCGTTGAGAAAAATATCATATGCCGCTACGGGGTACCACATGAGATGATTAGTGATAATGGAACACATTTCCAAGCCGAGTGCGCGGAATTATTACAGAAATATAACATCAAACATCACCGATCATCACCTTACAGACCACAAACGAACGGAGCAGTCGAATCGGCCAACAAAAATGTGAAAACTATCATCGAAAAGATGACAGAAAATTACAAGGATTAGCCAAGTAAGCTACATTTCGCCCTTTGGGGTTATCGAACCTCTGTTCGTACATCGACAGGGGCTACCCCTTTCTCTTTGGTCTATGGAGTTGAAGGTGTACAACCCATTGAGCTCGAAATACCTTCTCTTTGAATCGCATTGGAAAGCCAATTAGATGAAGTCGACTGGATTAGAGCAAGATACGACGAACTGGTCTTGCTTGATGAAAAACGCTTGGCAGCTTTGCATCATGTCCAAACCTACCAGCAGCGTATGGCACGGCATTTTAATAAAAAAGTCAAGACCAGAAATATCAAAGAGGGTGACCTAGTGCTTAAGGCACTTCGTAAAAATGTGTTAGATCCAAGAGGCAAATTCAGACCGAACTGGTCAGGCCCGTACATTGTTAAAGCCATCCTGTCTGGCGGATCAACTCAAGAAATTCTACGCCTAGTCGCATGGGTTCATGACCCAATAGAGCTACGTCTGGCCTGATTCCTTTTTAGGATACGTAGGCAACCCCTCAAGGGGGCCCGGCCACTTTAAAATAAAAAAAAATCCTCCTTCCGCGCCTCGATTCAGCATTGCGTCACGGTAAAAAAAAAAAAAAAAAAAAAAAAAAAAAAAGAATTGCCGCGACACGGGATACCCTACCGTGTCACGGTACTGTTCACCGTGACACAGTGGGCCTGAACGAAGAAAAAAGGAAAGAGGGACTCCCGTGACACGGGAATTTATCCCGTCTGACGGGAGAAATGTCCCGTGCCACGTCACGTCCTGTAAAAAAAAAAAATTGAATTTGCCGTGACGCGAGAATTTGTACCGTGTCACGGGACACTTTCACCGTGACACGGTGGAATTTCAGTTTTTCCGTTTTATTTTTGGAATATTGGCGCATTCGTTGTGAATTAATTGTTCGAGTTCTTATTTTCGTTCTTCCATTGCGTCCGACTCCTTGACTCGGATAAATAAATAATAAATAAAAGTCATTGTAATTTTATTTTAAGGCTGAAATAAATGTGCTATTATTAAAAATGCGACTACAAGTATTGGCATCATATGCCTTATTTTAAATAAAAATTATAAATAAGCAAAGCACTATTGATCTAATCTCTCTTCTGTTTAGGAACATCCTTCTCTTGCTCAATTAGGTCAGCCTTTACCATTAATGTGTCTTTTGTAGCCCGAACCATCACACCCCTAGCCGAACTTTAACCCCTTTCACCTTTCTTGAACTTTTTCGGTTGTTTCTCCCTATACACCATCTTTTCTTTACCCTTTCCTTTCACATAGGTCTTCTTTCTTGGCATCTTAGGAGTCTTAAACTCAATTCCTTGTGTTCTCGGACCTAGACGATCTTTAAGAGGAGCTTTCTTATCTCCAAGACGACTCTTTACATCATACTTGCGTGATCCGAATCGTTCCCTCCTACTTCTAGGGTTCAACCATGCCTTGTATGCACTAGATAAAGGAGGAGGAGCTTGGTCACTTGCAGAAACGGTCCACAAAGGTCTTCCAATCCAATAAGCCTCGTACTTGTGAACGTTACTTTCATGCAACGATACTTCTCGAGGACTATCGTTATAGCGTGGAATTACTTGTTCAAGTCCATACTGCCGCATCAGTCGAGAGGGACAGTAAAAGGTCAGTTTGGAGATACTAGGAACACGGCAATATGGAGTTTCATTCGTGCCAACCATCCTAGTAAGACTCCACCAAGGCACCACCCAACGAATGGAAAGTTCCCTCTTTGCAAAGAAATTTTTCCAATCTTCATACGACATGTTCGCAGAGTAATTCTTTTTCCTACGGACTAAGTCGTTAGGGCCATATTTTTCAATATCGTCGGGGGCTTCAAATAATTCCAAACGCTCCATCAACCAAATCTGCAAAAAAGAAAAAAAAATAAAAAAAATAAAAAAATATGCAGATTCCCGTGACACGGCAGTTTTAACCGTGTCACGGCAGACACCCACCGTGACACGGTGCCTGTTTTGTGTCACGGGGGCTATTCGGAGCGTGTTTTTACCTGCAGTAGTACCAGCGAGCCCTTCCTGATGGCTTTCCGGTCAGCTTTTGCCTCGTCAAGACCACGAAATGTTTCTCCAAGGCACGTCGGCATAGGAGATCTTCCGGATTCAACATGCTCAAGCACAGACGCTAGACAAGCATGTCCTACCCTACCGTTTGCAAATAGTAGCTTGCTAAACATGAAAAAAATATATGCCCTTCTACGATATACATGATAAGACTCAGAGATAGAGCGATTAAAATATAAGTTAGCAAGTTTTTCTAAGTCTACTTCATTACCACAAACAATTCTATTTAAATCTGGATCTGTTAGATTCAGATGGCATTAAAAATCTTGGTAATAATATTCACGTAGGGTAGGCATGGCAATAAGATTTCTAGCAGGAAATCCAAAGATTGCACCAAATTCCTCCGGCAGAGGACAGATTTCCTCATAATCAAATTTGAAACAGTGTGTTTCTGGACTCCAATAATCTAATGCTGCCCTAAGAAAATCATGTTCAATAGCTACATGTCGCAGGGCTAGTAAACCCGTGACATGAAATAATTCTAACTCTCTTTTTTCAGCATTGGTCAAAGAATAAGACCAGTCGCGCAATGTATTACCAAAATTCTGAGACATGATTATTGAAATATGAAGTTCTAAATTATTTTGTGTTTCGTAATTATGCATATCGTGAATAATCTGGTCTTATTTTATAGCAAAAGCGCTCGAAACTGCCCAGAATTTATCTTGTTATACGCGTAAAACAAACCGCTGACTAATACGCTTCCCGTGACACGGGAAATTCCACCGTGTCACGGGAACCTTTGCCGTGACACGACATGTTTTGCCGTGACACGGTGTACAGTGCCGTGTCACGGCACTTTACGCGTTTTCTTTTTTCATATTTTCCCGTATCTATTCGGATTTTTTTGAATATTTTATCTTCACCGTTTATTTTTCAGTCTTTTCTGAGAGTTTTATTTCTAATAAAATTCTCACCTTTTTTATTTTTTTTGTTTATCACATTATTTATTTTTTGTTTTGTTATTTTATTTTATTTTATTTTATTTTATTTTATTTTGGGGGAGGTAATTTCATTTATTTTATTTCTTTATCATTTTATTTTTGGGGAAGGTAATTTTTATTTATTTTATTTTTCATTTCTTTTCTTTTCTTTTGGGGAAAGTAATTGTATTGTGCTTGTCTTTTTATTTCTTTTTCTTTTGGGGAAGGTCGGTACCCTCCGTTACTCCACTTATGTTTTTTCGTCGCTTCGTTAATAAATACACAATCACACACAAGGAGTCTCAAACACACACTAACACACACAATAATAAATATATAAACCGTAAATAATGTACAAAGAGTCATAATACATAAATATGTCAAGTGTCATTATAGTATGTACAAACAAAAACCCTCGGTCAAAAGTCCCTAGAGCCAGAATCAGTCTCATCTCCACCCTGTGCATGTGGTCCACCCTGTGCATATGGGAACGGCGAACCGAAGAGTCCCTCGACCATCCGAGTACGGGGAGTAGCGTCCCTACTAGTCCCCGTAGGCCCAGCAGTAGCCAAGCTCAAGGCAGGACCCGTCCAGCCAGAAAACGGAGTAGACTGGCCCAAAGATACTGGAATCGTCGGTGAAGGCATCGTCCCATACATCGGAACTGAGAACAAGCCCGACAGCGGTGGAGGAATCCCGGATAATGGAGCTGAAAATGAACCAGGATCCAAAGGAGACCCAAACTCGGGAACTGGAGGCTGTGAAAATGACTGACGCTGCCCCTGACTCTGGCCCGGAAAACGCTGAGAAGACTGACCCTGCTGCCACTGAGCCTCCTGAAATGGCTGAGTAGTCTGAGGCTCTCGCTGATAACGCCGGTGAGCCTCAGGAGATCGTCTACCACGACCAAGCTCCTCCTCGTCCGAGCCTCTAGGCCTCGAGCGCAAGCGGGACCTCCGTCGCTCCTGAAAGATACAAAATCAAAAGGTGTCAACAATGCAAAATAAAACAAATGGCAGAAATAAAAAAAAAAAATAAGTGATACCTCAAGAACGTCGCTAGAGCCCCGACAACTCGCACCACGCCGAAGCTTGATGATGCAATACTTCAGCGCGTCCACCAGCTTCATGATTCCCATCATCTCCGGGCGGTTAGGCTGAGGATAAAACAAAGAAAAATCAGTAATAAGCAGCATTAAAAGGGTGGACAATGCGTCGAAGAAAAGTCACCGGCTCAAAGACCTCGGGCAGAGACTCCTGCGCCTGTCTATAACCCTCCGGTGCGTCAGCAATATGGTCCTCCGTGATACCGATCGGCCCGGGGTAGCGGACAGACTGAGGAGGAATCTGAATCCTCCCCACAGGGTGGATGGTCGTTTGAAAATATGATCGAAAAATCAAGTTATTCGACTATTTAAAACAGAGATTAGCAAAGAATATTCTCAAAAGAAATCATACCTCGGGAAGACGGGGTGGAGGAGCCAGAGAGGGAAGAAAATCCCGCGCATAGTCGCTCTCCATGTGAACAAGCTCCTGCCATGGAAGAGTGTAGCGCTCTCCCCTGTTGATCAACTCTGTGATCAAGCGAGAGTCCAGCATCGACTCTGGCGGGGATGAAGGCACCACAAAGTGATCGCCGCTATGCTGACGGACGACTCGCTCCCCCAAATACAAGACGAAGCGCCCGGTACCAACCAAAATGGTACGGTACACTGAAAGACGTAGGGCCTCGGGTAGATCAGTCATCCCGGCCCAAGGACGGTACTGGACATCGATGGGAACCTGGAAACCATAAAAAGTTAGGGAGTTAGGCGTGAAACAACGGAAATAACATCAGAAGGAAAGAACGCAACAAAACTAATCCTTACACCAACGGAAGAGGTGCCTCGGCGTAGTAGCCCACGAAGTGCCGGAACAGACTCCACCCGCGACTCTCCTCGGTCACGCCAGCTGGCCCCGACGGAGAAGTCATGGACCGCTCCCCGACGCCGGCGAGGAGCCAAGCCTGGGAAGTACTCGTAGAACCATAGATGCAACAAAAATAATATTTAGCACATGAGTCGAACAAGCTAAAATGAAACAAAAAGGGAAAAGTTCATCACCTCTATGACTCTCCACAAGCCATAAACGGTGATAGGGGACTCGTCATCCAGCTGCCGGCATCCATGACGTAGAGACAAAAGAAGATTCGCGTACCCAAGACTGGCCCAGCTATAGGATCCTATCTCGGGGATCCTGGCCAAAGAGGGGAGGTAGCAAAGGAGCACGCGTGAACTCCTGTCGGGAGAGAGGGTCATAGAAATCAGGATCAAGATGAAGATCCACACCCGCTGCTCAGCCGTCGTATCCTCCATCTCGAAGCCGCGAGCTAGAACTGAAGCCAGCTTCGATCGTCTACTCCTAGGACCACCTCGAGATACTGGTCGGGTCCTGATGTGCTGAACAATCGGACCCAACAAATCAGCTACCTCAGCCGATCCCCAAGATAGATCGGACATCTGACCTACAGCCCGGTCGGTGAAGCGCAGCCCGCTGATCATGCTGAAGTCTAGAGGGGTCACCGTCATTTCCCCCCAAGCAAAATGAAAGGTGTTGGTAGTATCCCAAAAATACTCAAACAATGCGCGAACGACTGTCGCGCCGCAACCCCGGGGGCTGCGAAACCCTACAACCGCCGCGTAGAAATCGACCAAGCCAGCAGATTCCCATAAGACGCTCGTATCAGGATCCCTCGTAATGACCTGGTGAAGTCGAGGGATCAAATCGCCGGCTCCGGAACCATGTTGGCGAAGCGTGCCATCAACTATGCCGGAGAGTACGCGATGAGAGACATGGTTTTCACGGCAGAAAACCAACTGGTCTGGAGTCCACGGAGGTAGAACCCACCTACCCCTACTCGTAGAAGTCCGAGGCTCGTACTCTAAGACGTCGTCGTCCATGCCCTCAGGGACAGTGGGAGTGTCCTCCCGAAAAGCCCGACGCCGGCCGCGGGTAGAAAGATCGCAATTTCGTCGTCTAGGCATGTTATTATCAAAATCTAAATGTTAAGCATCATTTCCTAAACATTTAATTCAAGTTGCAAAAATAAAAATACTTAGCATCATTCCCTAAGTTATTTAATTATATGCTAAATTTTTACCTCCAGGCTAAAAATTGGCAAAATTATGGTATTTAGTTTTTCCACGACAAACTAATACTGCAATTCTCCTAGCCGCATGATACTATGTTCTCCATGACAATATAGCACATACGCAAAATATGAATCAACACATCATTTCACAAGATTCACCACCATTTCTAGAACAAAACATGAACATTATTTCACAAAGTAGCACCCAAAAATGGTGATTTGCTCAATTCTCCATCGAATCATGCAATTTTTGCCTCAAATCTCTCACAAACACACATGTATACATATACAAGCAAAATCATGGCAAGAATTTCAATGTAAAACTTCAAAATCAAAAACCCCCAAATTGATTTTTTAGGGTTTGTCATGAAATTATTTATGTGAAGCAAATTCAAATCAAAAATCAAAGGAAACTTACATGGATGCTTGTAGAGGGTCGAAAATGGGGGAAAATAGCAAGAAATTACAGCAAATTGGTGAAAATTCGAACTCCAAAAGCACGAAAAAACTTCCGGCCACCAGCAGGACCGCCGCGATACGGTCAACAAAATCCGTGACACGGCGAGGCTGTCCCGTGTCACGGCGAGCTTCACAAGCGACGGAGCTCTGGCGGTTCAGACGGCAACTCCGGTGACTCTGCAGCGACTTCGAACAACAGCAACAACAGTAGGAAGCTCGAAGCAATAGTAGCCGCAGCCCACAGAAAAATAAAAATAAAAAGAAAGAGAAGAGGAAAACCGCCGTGACACGGTGGTGAGCTCCGGCCGACGGGAAACAAAACCGGTCACCGGTGAATACTCGACGAGGCACGGAAACCCAAGAATTTTTTGAGGTTTTTGGAGTAAAAATCAGATGAGCAATGAAATGAAAATGGTGAAGCAAAATGTGAATTTAAAGAAAAAAATAACCGTTGCAACGGACCCCGTTAACCGTGCCACGGTTACCGTTATTGTGTAACGACACAATTTGACGTGGCGCGTTGACCAATTCAAACAACATAAAAAAAAGGGGGGGGAAAGTTCCCGTGACACGGGATTCTGTCCCGTCTGACGGGAGTTATTCCCATGTCACGTCGACCCTGTGACGTGGCGCAGCAATCTTGCACACTGTCAGTGAATATTCCTTGCGTTTTTGACTAGTTTGACTGATTTTCCGAGCTTATTGGGCGATTATTTTTCGCTAGAATTACGCAGAAAATTCTAACTTATGTTTAAGAGGGACTAAAATTACCATTTTACCCCTGGCAAGCGTCAAAGTCTATTTTTCGGCATTTTAAGCATTTAATATGGTCGGATAATCGGCTTAAAATTGTGAATCGTCTGCGGCCCATGTTCGGGATAACCGAACCATCATACACTTACCAATTTCAGCAATCGTAGGTTTTCCTCAAGCATGGAAAGCGTTATCGGTGGGTTTTTCTTCAAGTATAGAAAACCGCCAAGTCGGCTTTCCTCAGGCATGGAAAGCGTTGTCGGTGGATTTTTCTTCAAGTATAGAAAACCGCCAAGTCGGCTTTCCTCAAGCATGGAAGGCATTATCGGTGGATTTTTCTTCAAGTATAGAAAACCACAAAATTCCTTTGTCGGCTTTCCTCAAGCATGGAAGGCATTATCGGTGGAATTTATCAAGCATAGAATGACACCAAATTCATACGTCGACTTTCCTCAGGCATGGAAGGTATTATCCGGTAGCTTTCTTCAGGCTTAGAAAACTACCAAACTCTTCAGTCGGCTTTCCTCAAGCATGGAAAGCGTTTCAACAAATGTCACTCGGTAGATTCCTTCAAGCTTAGGAAGCTGCCAAATTCGTTTGTCACCGACACACTGGTGCCAGATACGTATTCTATCCCATTACTCTTTTATCTGTGGAATTAGAATTTTTCTGCAGGTATCGGCGTATACAGAATGATTTAGGATCGCAGAACGTCTTAAATCATTCTCCGTCCCTATCGGCTACTTTGACTATCGTTTTTGAAACTGACGTTTCTACAAACTCAGTCAAAGTGGGGGCTTCTGTAAACACCTAAAAATGTCTCCCCAAAACCAAACCCGATGATAAATAACCTTTCACCACCACTATTGGTCGGGTTTAGTATTTAATCCCGAGAGTGCTTAAAAAATCGTATTTTATTAAATTCATACTTTTGAACGGTCCATGGATTAGTCTTGTTGTTTGGTAAAAGCATAGTTTTAATTTCAGCCCAACTTATTTTAAGTCCAAACCTTTTTATTTTATTGTTTTATTATTTATTTTTGGCCCAAACATTTTATTTATTTTATTTAATTATTTTCTTATTTTAGCCCGAATAATAAAAGTCAGAAAAAAGCCTGAAATTATCAATCGGCACTTAAAAAAGCCGAAAGAAATTAGGGTTAAAAATGAATTTAGACGGAAAAATGGACTGGAAGTTCCCGCGCCACGGCAGACAGCCACTGGACGTGAGGTCTGCCGTGACACTGGACGTTCCGTGTCCTTTCCGCGTAAACCCTTAACGCGTTTTTTATTCCGTTTTCTGAAAATTTCCTGCGTCACTCCAAAGCTGTACCGTGTCACGAGGAAGTGTACCGTCTGACAGTACAGTCTGAACGTGTCACGGGATACTTTTTTAGTGTTTTTATCATTTTAGGGTTCCGTGTGCTCCCTCAGCACATTTTCCCTATAAATACCCCCTCATTTCTGATGTACGGGGCAACCAGAATTTTATTATTTTTATTTTCTCTCTTCTATGCTATTAACCTAAACACTAGCCTACCCTTTTCACTTCAAAATTCCTTCTTCAAGCACTCAAAGGAGTCCATATTTTACTCGAGGTTCTGTCCTTAAGCCAAGGCGTGAAAGGTAGAATCGTTTGAGGGTTTGGCCCCAAAATCAACCTGATTTTATTTAATTTAATTTAGTTATTGTTTTATTATTTCCTTGAAGTTACTAACTCGTTTATTATTTTGTAGTTGCAAACGAACAGATTCAAAGTAAGGATCATGCTTTTTTTATTATTATTATTTTTCTAACGATTTTTATGTTGTTGGAATTGTGATTAAATTGGTTTTAATATTAATGTTTATTTTTTTGATCACCATATTGCATGTTAAAGGGAATATGTAATTGAAAATCACGACTAATAAGATAATTTGGATAACCAGTTTAGGATCCTTTTTAATCTTATTATTAATTGAAGTGATCACCAAGTTTTTAGAATTATGTGTGCATTAATATTGAACCAATTTAGTTAAATAATAGTTTGGAGCAAATTGAATTATTGTTTGTATGCCTTTGAGATCACAAGAATGCTTTTCAATATAAGAATCGAGTAGAGGCCAATACGGGCGAATGTGACTCCATGACTCACTTCGTACCATCATCCCCGATCCTCCTTTCGTGGTTCCGAACCATATGAAGTAAGTAATCTCATGGATTATGAATGGGGTGTAACCTTCACGGGTCAATCGTTGTTGCCTTCGTTGTCCCTTTATCGTGGTTGCCTTTATGATCCGTGAACGGTTTACAAGTTCCTTAAAAACTTGTTGGCGGCTCCATACTTTATTTGTCCCTAATCGTTGTCCCTAATCGTAATGTCAATTCCCACTTCCTATGAGTGCCAAGCATATTCACAACATGCTTTTAACGTAGGCGCACTTCGAGCGGCGCCTACAGCTAGCCTTCTGCAACACATTTTTGGGCTCCTTGGTACGCCAGTTAGCCCCTCTAAGCAATCTGACATGATTTAGTAATCCGCTTGATTACATAAAGTGATCGACCTGATAAGAGATCGTCTCACTTAGCTTAAAGCGCCTAAGCATTGGCTCATTAGCAAAAAGCACCGACATATAGGTTCAAGAGCAAAAGAGCACCGACGTACAGGTTCAAAGCAACGGAAGCGCCGACGTACAGGCATAGCGGGAGCAAAGTTCAGGCGAACTTTTAAAGATCGACAGGCGTGGATCTTCGGTAATTTCCTTTGGAAAATTATCGCATCAAATGAAGGTGACTTCAAGAGAAGATATCTTCGACGGCATTCCCTAGCTTACGGAAAGTTGTCACGAACAACTAGAGGTAATTTTGGGCGAAGTTATCTTCGATGGAATTCCCTAGGATGTGGAATATTATCAATGCGGATGGAGATTGTTTCAAGAGAAATAATCTTCGATGGTATTCCCTTGGACGTGGAATATTATCAATGCGGAGGAGGATCGTTTCAGGCGAAGCAATCTTCCAAATTGGAAGCAGTTACAGGCGTAGCAGTTTTCAAGCGGGATGACATTCTCTAGCTTGCAAGAGGTCATCAAAATAAATCGCTTACTTTTAGAGACGTGTGCTCGACGGTGCAAAATACACGTTTCTTAACTCTTTTATCTGTTTAACTAATGCTAGTTTTGCAGGTATCGGCGTTGCAAGATTGATTTAGGATCGCAGAACGTTTTGAATCATTCTCCGTCCCTATCGATACTTTGACTTTTGTTTTCGAAACTTGCGTTTCTCCAAACACAGTCAAAGTGGGGGCTTCTGTAGACACCCATTTGTGTCTCCCCAAAACCAAACCCAGTGATATGTACCTTTCACGTCGAATCATAATTGAATGAAGAGAAAGTGTGGAAAGTCTAGTGTTGCGGAAAGTTTTTATTTCTTTTCTCTTCTCTGTTTTTGAAAACTTATTTTAAGAAAAACAGCCAATCTAGTTTGGTTGGTCCATGATATGGGTCCAATAAGAGTGTAGTTGGATGAGGCTTGCAAAGACCTTTCCAACCATATATTATAAGCCCAATTCCGATGAATATTGAGGAAGTTATGGCCAATTTACCAAACTGGGCCCGGTTTGAGCTTTATGTACGGCCCAATGATCTAGGGGAGGGCCTAATATGATTTATCATTCCTAATGCAATTAGGAATGGTTTTAGTCTTCTAGATTCTTCTAGAAGGTTCTTTTCATTCCTAATTCAATTAGCATTGATAAATTGACTTTTGTTGACTTTTCAGAGTTTTAATCAAAATCAAATAGCATTTTCGAGGAAATTATATTATTTTATCCTCCAGTACGGTAAACTTATCGGATTTTCGAAAACGCTTTGGTATTAGGCTTGGCGCCTAACCCCAGGCCTTGGCGCCTGGAACCAGGCCTGGCGCCTGGCGCTAGCCATTGGCGCCTGGCGCTAGTGTTGGTGTCTGGTGCGAGCTAGCCAGGGTTGGCGCCAGCTCTATTTTCTGAGCGTCACACTCTGTTTCGTTTAATTTATCTTTTTGGCTGATTTTCTCTATAAATATCGTATTAAAAACTCCGTTTTCATTCACCGATCATCTTCATTCATTCATCATCTACATTCATTCATTCACCAATTGTTTTCATTCATTCATTCACCTATTCTCTCTAATCAATCACCAATTCTCACGAATTCTCATCTACAATCGGTTTTCATTCGCAATCTTTAATTCTCTAATTCTCTCTTAATTCATTCATCTTTCTTCTAAACCTTGCTTTTTCATACAAAATTCCGCATTCACAAGATCTAGAAACACCTAGCAATATTCGAAGTTGCCTTATTTAATTGTTTTGATTATTATTTTCCTTGAAGTTACTAACGTGTGTATTTTGTTATTAGAAAGAGGTACGAGGCATCAAAGTAAGTAATTTATTGATTAATTGATGTAGAAATCATGTTTACATTGTTCTTATGATATTCCTAGTATCATGTCTAGGGTATTTTTAATATTAAATATGATTGTTACGATGCCTTCTATTCTCTTCCTAATATTTATGATTGTTTGTATCATGTTAGGGTTAAAGATTTGATTTTTATTGCATAGTGACATGCTAGGATTTGTTATTAATCTTGTTAGTATCATGCCTAGGATCTTGCTATTATTATTATGCTTTAATATTAACATGAACATGATTATGATTATAGTTGTTATGATTTATGATGATTATGAATATTATTATTATTATTTTGATGATGATTTTATTTATGATGATTATTATTATAATTATTATTTTTATGATTATTATTATCTTGATGATGATTATAATTTTATTGTTGTGATGTTGATTATTATTATGTTGCTGGATTATATTTATTTTTATTGCTTGATCACACCTTTTATGCATGTTTAAAGGGAATTTGTACTTGTAATCACGCTTAATAAGATAATTAATAATCTTGTTAGGGTTAATTTGATTATAATTCAAGTGATCGCCAATAATAGATTTATTTGTGCATTATATTCAACCAACATAGATAAACAGGTTTAGGGTTAATCCTATTGATTGCATGTTAATCAGAAAGCGCACATGAATACGATCAGAATAAAGTAGAGGCCTATTATTAGGGCAGGTTCAATCTCTTTTAGATTGGATTTGTACCTTCATCCCCGAACCCTTATTTGGTTCATGACCTTATGGAGTTGACGATCTATTGGATCGTTAAGGGGTGTAACCTTCACCTCGTGAACGGTTTACAAGTTCCTAAAAAACTTGTTGGCGACTCTTTTGCTCTATCTTCTTCCCTTTTGAACGCCACCGTACTTTAGTGTATGATCACAGTGGGGTTCAAGCTAGTGGGATTAAGGCTTGAAATTATTCCCTACATTCCCCTTGTTACCAAAGCCTCTAGGATTCCCATATTGGGAATTGTGTATCGCCATATCTTCAATAACCGGACATGCATCATCAACATTAAGATTCATAAATCTCCCACTTGCTGCAGAATCTAATATTATTCTAGGTGAATTTCCGATGCCATTGTAAAAAGCTTGGATTAACTGCCATTGTGCAAAATTATGGTGGGGGCATTCTCTTTGTAGGTCCTTGAA
Organism: Chenopodium album; assembly: GCF_948465745.1. Classification (NCBI taxonomy): domain Eukaryota; kingdom Viridiplantae; phylum Streptophyta; class Magnoliopsida; order Caryophyllales; family Amaranthaceae; genus Chenopodium; species Chenopodium album. The sequence continues at coordinate 70,220,464 of NC_137834.1, forward strand.
CCTCTCCCAAGCCTCATATAAAGTTACATCGGCTTCTTGGGCAAAGTGTCGAATTGCACTCCGTAGTACAGTTGTTCTCTTTGCAGTATAATATTTGTTATAAAAATTCAAAACAAGAGTTTCCCAGTCAGTTATACCAAGTGCAGTTCTATTTAATCCATTAAACAATAATTTGGCTTTTCTAGTTAAAGAAAAAGGAAAGAGAATCTCCCTGATTTGGTCTTGTGTGACCCCAGCTTGCCTGATGGTATTATAATACTGACAATAGTATGCAATATGAAGATTTGGGACTTCACCCTTAGCTCCACTAAATTTCTTCCTTTCTATCATCGTTATAAATTGGGGTTTAATCTCGAATTGTACCCCATCAAGAGCCGGAGTGGGAGTAAGGTCTGGAAAATCTGTACGCTTTGGTTGTGAGTAATCACTAAGCTTCTTTGGAGCCGTCATCTCTGATTCTTGATCTGATGATACCTCTGAATCGCTAGAACCAGTTTGAGGGTCCCGGTGATTAATATTATCACCAAAATCCGCCAGAATTTGCTTGTAGAAATTCTTCTATCTATGGAAGGATCGTTCAATCTCAGGATCAAATGGGATGTACCCAGATCTGGAATACCTGAGCATAAACAAAAAAAACTAAAAGAAAATATGAGACTTGCTACAAAGAACTAACGTTCTCTGAGACAAAAAGAAATAACCTAGACTACAAAAATAATCAGAAATAAAAATAAAACCGTTTCCCCGGCAACGACGCCAAATTTTGACAAGGTAAAGTCGTATCCCCTAATCAAAAGTAATTTCTAAATCCTCTAACTAATGTAGATAGGGAAGTAGGGTCGAATCCACAGAGAAACGAGTCTTTCTATTCCTAATTAATTAAAATACTTTAGATTATAAAGTAACCAAAATATAATGATCGAAGGAAACTAAACTACGAAGAGTAAAAGTGGGAAAGAAGAAAAGTAGGAGGAAAAACAATGAATAAAAGGCCTAGGGCATAGGAATAAATAATATTCCAGGGTAAAACATAATAATCAATCATCAATGCATACATTAATACGATCATAAAAGGCTTTCGCTACGTATTACAATCACACAATTAATTTACCGGTATTAAATCTCATATCTCGAATCTCAACTTAACCATTTATAAATTAACCTGCCTATTGAAACTAGACCTAAACATCAATTCACATCTGTCGAATCTCGAATCAATATTGCGAAACTCATTTATAAAAGATCGGCGCAAATCTAGTCACAGAGCATTAAATCAATCAATAGGAAATTAATCTAGCATTGACAATTAACAACAATAAATTACCCCTTCATATTATTTATGGATCCTTAAAAACCCTAGAAATAAAACTACTTACACATAATATAAACTAAACTAATCAAAGTAATAAAACAAGACATGATCAAAAAAATAAAATAAATAACTAATATCAAGAGAAGAGAAATCGTTACCAAATCAATCTGGAAGTAAGAATAGAGTTAAGAACATAGTATATGAGAGAGAAACTAATCTAAAAGCTAAGTAGAGAGAGAAAATCTAAGAAAGAAATTAAGAAAGAGTAAAAAAAGGTCCTAAACTCGTTTTACGGAGAAGCATTTATACTCCGTAAGAATCCTAAACTAAAACAAACTTAAACGACTCTAATCGTCTCCTAACAATAACACGCGCCCGATCGGGCGAGGCACCGTCTGATCGGGCGCGCCTTGCTTCCCTCGCCCGGCCGGGCGCGCCTACGGGCGCCAGCCTCTTTGGCCAGGCGGCTCTCTTGGGCCACTATTTGGACTTCGATTGGGATCTAATTCTTCGGGCCAATCTGGATCTCCTCTTCGGGTCATGAATACTCGGTTCAAATGCCCCGGTATCACATATACCGAGCCCTTAATCACCGGTTCGATGGCTCTAACCGGCCCTGGGCTATAAAAACTGGTCGTGCTTCTCCAATGTTTGTAGTTGCTCCATAATATCTCGGGAAAATGCTCCAAAAGTGCAAATCCCTGCAAAAGTCAACCTAATCTACGAAAACACTAGAAAACACCAATTAGTAATAAAAGTGGCTCTAAAGAGCCAAAAACACTACTAATTATGACCATGGAACGGGGGTAAAATACTATATAAAATAGACACATCATGACTCTGTTGAGGGGAGTTTCCTAAAGGTTGTTATGTCTGAGATTGGTTTTCCTAGTCAGTTTATTAACTATGTCATGGCTTGCTTTTCTTTTGTCTCTTTTTCTATTCTGATTAATGGAATCCCTTCTAAGCCTTTCCTTGCAAAGAAGGGTCTTAGTTAGGGAGATCCAATGTCTCCTTTTCTATTTTCCATTTAAATGGAGTATCTATCCAGGTGCCTCTCTGAGTTACAGTTTAATCCTGATTTCAATTATCACCCTAGGTGTGAGAAAATGGGGTTGACACATCTCATGTTTGCTGATGATTTATTGCTCTTCTCTAGAGTTGATACTGGGTTATTTTCCCAGATTTTTGAAGCTTTCTCTATGTTTTCAAAGGCTTTTGGCTTATCAGCTAACTTGGACAAAAGTGAGGTTTATTTTGGTGGTAATTCTTAGTCTAAGCAAGATGAGCTAAGAAATTTGATTGGGGTTGTTTCTTGTACTATCCCTTTTAAATATTTAGGTGTTCGTCTATCCTCTAAAAACTTGACTATTGCTCAATGTAAACCTCTTGTTGATAAAGTGACTATTAGAATTAATGTTTGGACTGGTAGACAATTATCTTATGCTGGTAGGCTGCAGTTGGTGAAAAGTTTATTTTTAGAATCAAAACTTATAGGGCCTAGATCTTCATCCTTCCCAAAAAGATCCTGAAGGAAATTGAGTCTAGATTTAGAGCTTTCTTATGGACTGGAAAAGCTAACCCTTCAAAGAAATCTCTTGTCTCTTGGTCCTAAGTTTTCCTTCCCAAGGTTGGTGGAGGGTGGAACCTTATTTCTCTCCCTGAATGGAATCCAAACTTATAAAGCTCAGATCTTCATCCTTCCATAAAAGATCTTAAAGGAAATTGAGGCTAGATTTAGAGCTTTCCTATGGACTGGAAAAGCTAACCCTTCAAAGAAATCACTTGTCTCTTGGTCCCCAGTTTGCCTTCCCAAGGTTGGTGGAGGGTGGAACCTTATTTCTCTCCCTAAGTGGAATATCGCTGCTATCTCTAAATTGCTTTGGGACCTTGCTCATAAAGCTGATAACATATAAGTGAAATGGGTTCATATACACTATTTCAAAGACAAAACTTGGTGGGAAAATCATGCTCCTAGAAAATGTTCTTGGATTCTGAGTAGGATTTTAAAGTGTAGGACTGTTATTGATGATATTGGTGGATGGGATGCCGTTAAGCAAGGTAATAAAATCAAGATTAAGAAGATCCACCTGAAGATTATTGCTCAAGCTACCAAGGTTCCATGGAGAAGGCTCTTTTGTAACAATCCTGCTACCCCTAAGAGCTTATTCATTCTTTGGCTTGCTGTTAGAAATAGGTTGCTTGCAAAAGATAGATTGTCTATTTGGAATTTGCAATGTGAGCCTATGTGTTTTCTCTGCAATTTGCATATTGAGTCTGTTCAGCATTTGTTTTTTTGAATGCAGGTTTGCTAGAAATATCTAGAAACAGATTTTGGATATGTTTGGTTACAAAAGATTTGTTCTGTCCTTCGATGCTGAAGTAATGTGGGTTTCTAAAGTCTGTAGGAAATTTAGAGCTAAGAACACACTTTTAGGTATGTCTTTTACTGTGGTTGTGTACAAGATATGGCAACAAATGATTGCTCTGATCTTTACAGGAAGCTGCAAATCTGGTGCAGTTGTCCTTAGAGATATCTTGTTTGATGTAGCTTTTACATGTTCTGTTAATGGCAGAAATTTGTTGCTCATGTAATGTTTTGGTTTTTTTGGGTGCTTTGTTTGCTTTTGGTAGCTTTGATCTTATTGTTTTTAGTAGTTGTCTGGTCTTGGTTCCCAGTTTCCTTCCTAGAAGGTGGCTAGGAACTTGAGTCCAATAGCTGTTATTGTCCAACCTGAAACCCTTCCTAGAAGGTGGCTAGGTTTGGTTTAAGAGCTGTTTGTGTGTTTCTATGGCCTTTTGGTCTTTGGTGTTTTGGGTTTTATTGCTTAGCTTTTGTAAGCAATAATTTTTAAATTCGACAACTTCTCACCTTTTCGTAATAAAATTTCCATTTACAAAAAAAAAAAGCTCTTTTACTCAAATGAAAGTTAAACACATTCAAACAGAACTTTTTAACTTAAATGAAAGTCAAACATATTTAACAAAGCTAATTAAATCAAATGAAAGTCAAACACATTCTAACAAAGCTAATTGAATCGTATGAAAGTCAAACACATTCAAACAAAGCTTTTTGATTCAAATGGAAGCAAACAAATTAAAGCAAAGCCTTTTAAATCAAATGAAAGTCAAACACATTCAAACAGAGCTTTTTAAATTAAATGAAAGACAAATGCTTTCAACAAAGCTTATTCAATCAAATAAAAGTTAAACATATTCAAACCGAGCTTTTTAAATTGAACGAAAGACAAATGCATTCAACAAAGCTACTTTATTCAAATGAAAGTCAAATAAATTTAATAAAGCTAATTAAATCAAATGAAAGTTAAACTTATTAAAACAAAGATTTTTGAATCACACGAAAGTTAAATGTATTCAACAAAGCTAATTGAATCAAATGAAAGTCAAACACATTCAAACAAAGCTTTTTAAATCAAAAGAAAGACAAACACATTCAAACAAAGGTTTTTGAATCAAAGAAAAGTCAAACTCATTCAAACAAAACTTTTTAAATCAATCAAAAGTCAATGCATTCAATAAAGCTAATTGAGTCAAATGAAAGTCTAACGCATTTAAACAAAGATTTTTGAATCAAACGAATGTCTAATGTATTCATAAAAGCTAATTGAATGACATGAAAGACAAACACAATTAATCAAAGATTTTTATATTAAATGAAAGGAAAACACATTCAAACAAAGCTTTTTAAATAAAATAAAAATCAAACACATTCAAACAAAACTTTTTAAATCAAACGAAAATAAAATGCATTCAACAAAAGCAAATTGAATCAAAAGAAAGTCCTACACATTCAAAGATAGCTATTTAAATCAAACGAAAGTCAAATATATTTAACAAAGCTAATTGAATCAAATGAAAGTCAAACACATTCAAACAAAGTTTTTTCAATGAAACGAAAGTCAAGTGCATTGAACAAAACTAATTGAATCAAATAAAATTCCAACACATTCAAACAAAGATTTTTGAGCCAAACGAAAGTGAAATGTATTCAACAAAGCTAATTGTATCGAATGAAGGTCTAACACATTCAAACAAAGATTTTTATATCAAATGAAAGACAAACAAATTCAAGCAAAGCTTTTTAAATCAAATGAAAGTCAAACATATTCAAATAGAGCTTTTTAAATTAAATGAAAGTCAAATGTATTTAACATAGCTAATTGAATCAAATAAAATTCAAACACATTAAAAAAAAGCTAATTGAATTAAATGAAAGTAAAACACATTCAAACAAAGTTTTTTGAATGAATTGGAAGTCAAACAAATTCAAACAAATCCTTTTGAATTAAATGAAAGGCAAACACATTAAAACAAAGCTTTTTAAATTAACTGAAAAACAAATGCTTTTAACAAAGCTAACTGAATCAAATGAAAGTCTAACACATTCAAATGGAGATTTTTTTTATAAAAAAAATGAAAGTCAAATGCATTCAAATTAGCTAATTGAATCAAATGAAAGTCAAACACATTCAAACAAAGATTTTTAATTCAAAAATAAAATTCAAATGCATTCAACAAAGCTAAATGAATAAAATGAAAGTCAAACACATTCAAACTAAGCATTTTAAATAAAAGAAAACTCAAACGCAGTCAATTAAAACTTTTTCAATCAAACGAAAGTCAAATACATTCAACAAAGCAAATTCATTTAAATAAAAGTCCAACAAATTAAAACAAAGGTTTTTGAATCAAACGAAAGTCAAATATATTGAACAAATCTAATTGAATCAAATAAAAATCAAACACAGTCAAACAAAGCTTTATAAATCAATTAAAAGGCAAACACATTCAAACAAAGCTAATTGAATCAAATGAAAGTCAAACACATTGGAACAAAACTTTTAAAAATCAAACGAAAATAAAATGCATTCAACAAAGCAAATTAAATCATATGAAGGTCAAACATATTGAAACAAAGCTTTTTAAATCAAACGAAAGTAAAAAATATTCAATAAAACTAATTGAATCAAATGAAAGTCAAACACATCCAAACAAAGCTTTTTCATTCAATCGAAAGTTAAATGCATTCAACAAAGCTAATTAAATCAAATGAAAGTTATACGCATTCAAACAAAGCTTTTAAAATCAAATGAAAGTCAAACACATTCAAACAAAGTTAATTGAATCAAATGAAAGTCAAACACATTCATGGTTTGTACTGGTTTGACTTAAAAGCTTTATTTAAATGTATTTGACTCTCATTTGATTCAATTAGCTTCGTTAAATGCATTTGACTTTCATTCGATTCAAAAAGCTTTGTTTTAATGCGTATGACTTTCATTTTATTCAATTAGCTTTGTTGAATGCATTTAACTTTCGATTGAATAAAAAAGCTTTGTTTGGATGTGTTTGACTTTCATTTGATTCAATTAGTTTTATTAAATATTTTTTACTTTCGTTTGATTTAATAAGCTTTGTTTCAATGCATTTGTTTTATTGAATCAAATGAAAGTCAAACATATTCTAACAAAGCTTTTTGAATCGTATAAAAGCCAAAAACATTCAAACAAAGCTTTTAGAATCGATTGAAAATCAAATGCATTTAACAAAGCAAACCGAGTCAAATGAAAGCCAAACAAATTAAAATAAATCTTTTTAAATCAAATGAAAGTTAAGCACATTCAAACAAAGCTTTTAGAATCAAATAAAAGTCAAACACATTCAAACAAAGCTTTTTAAATTGAGTAAAAGTCAAATGCATTCAACGAAGGTAAATGAATCAAATGAAAGTCATACAAATTCAAGCAAAGATTCTCTCTAACCCTTTAGAGAAGGATTCGTTGGTTGCCTTCATTGGATTCGTTCTTCAAAGGGTTAGATTGGGGAAGCAGGTTTTTTATTCTTCATTTTCTTCAAAATACAAACCCTAAAAGCTTTTGGAACTCTCGGATCCTTTCTTCGACCTTCAAGATTGAAGAAGGGTTCGTTGTTCCAGCGATTGTGTTGGATGAATCGGCTGCTGGTCGGTGTTTTGGGTCTAATCTATTTCCTAGCATTCGGAAATTGCTGAAAATGCTAATTTTTTCATTCGTTGGGCTGATTCCGGGTTTTTGGGGCTTTGATTTTCCAAATCAAACCCTCGATTTTCTAGGTTTTCGTTCAAAGAATGATGTCGGTTTCTGAGCTAGTTCGCCGGTGACTGGGTTTTCGTTTTCGTTTTCTGATCTATTTCGCCGGTGACGGGTCTAGTTCAATGGGTTCAGGGTGCGTTTCAAAGTGGTCGACGAGTCAGTAGATTCGACGCTTGTCTTTCAACCCCTGATTGGTGTTCTATTGTCGGGGCTTTACTCTGTTTTCTGGGTTCGACGTTCTCTGGGGGTTTTCTGGTGCTTGCGGGAATTCTGCTTGGAGGTTGAACTCGTTTTTGGGTTGGTGGCAGCTCCCCTGAATTGTTGATTCGTAGAGGTTGAGGTATTCCCTGATGTTCTTCAATTGTAAAACGAAGGTTGAATAAGTGTTATTTTGCCCCTTTTGTTATCATTGTGTAATATGGGAATTGCTTCTTTGGTTGTAACTACTGTCCAGGCGTCTTGTATTACTTTTTCAAATTAGGCTTCCTAGTGATTAGTGTTGTTGGTTGATGGTTCATGGTAGCGATCCCTTGTCCTGTTTTGTATTGTATGCATGTCATGCTGCTGCCCAAGCAGACTGGTTTCTAGGTTGTTATTAGCTGTGATATTATGATTATGCCTATTGATGGTGGATAGTTTCTAGAGGTTGGTTGTCATAGTTGAGTCTTGGTCTTGTTAAATTGTTTGGTGTGTAGTGGGTTGAGGCCCTATTTTTAGTGTTATCTCCTAGCATGAGGTGCTAGTTGATGGCCTGGATTGTATGGTGGGTGGTATCCCTATTGCTACCTTGTTTCTTAATTCTGCCCAGACTCCTTTTTATGCCTCTTCCATTGTGGTAGTTGTTGATCTATTTTTGTCTCGGCATCTTATGCTTCTCTGCTTTGCTTGAGACTCCTTGTGATTGTGTTGCTGGCTGATGGTTCATGGCTGCGATCCTTTTCCTGGTTTATATTGCATGCATGATGTTATTCTGTCCTGGCAGGCTGTCTTCGGGGTTGTTATCAAGCGGATTTTATGGTGATGCTGGTGGGAGGTGTATTTCTTTGTTTTATTTGGTGGAGGTTGGATGTCATGGTTGAGTCTTTGTCATTTTAGCTTGCCTGGTGTGTAGTGGGTTGAGGCCCCATTTTTAGTGTTGCCTCCTAGCATGAGGTGCTAGTTGATGGCTTGGATTGTATGGTGGGCAGTATCCCTCTTTCTACCTTGTTTCTTGCTTTTGTCCGGGCTCCTTCTTATGCCTCTTCTGTTGTGGTGGTTGTTAGTCTACCTATGTCCTGGCATCTTATGTTATTCTGTTTTACTTGAGCCTCCTTGTGTTTGTGTTGCTGGCTGATGGTTCATGGCTATGATCTTTTGTTCTGGTTTGTACTGCATGTATGCTATAGTTCTGTCCTGGCATGCTGGCTACGGGGTTGTTATCAAGCTGTTTTTATGGTGATGTTGGTGGATGGTGTATGCTTTGTCGTTGTTTTGGCGTGGTGGAGGTTGGTTGTCATGGGTGAGTCTTGGTTATTTTAACTTGCTTGGTGTGTAGTGGGTTGAGGCCCTATTTTTAGTGTTGTCTCCTAGCATGAGGTGTTAGTTGATGGCCTGGATTGTATGGTGGGTGGTATCACTATTGCTACCTTGTTTGTTGCTTCTACCAAGACTCCTTTTTATGCCTCTTCCGTTGTGATAGTTGTTGATCTACCTTTGTCGTGGCATCTTATGGTTCTTTGTCTTGCTTAAGCCTCCTTATGTTTGTGCTGTTGGATGATGGTTCATGGCTGCGATCTTTTGTCCTGGTTTGTACTGCATGCATGATGTTGTTCTAACCTGGCAGGCTGACTGCGGGGTTGTTATCAAGCTGCTTTCTATGATGATGCTGGTGGATGGTGTATGCTTTCAAGCTAAGCTGATGCTTTATTATGCTCACCTTATTTGTTATCTTTGGTGTATAGTTTTTTTTTTTACCCACTTTTGATTGTAGCTTCAGTTTCCTCTCCCTTTGGTAGTTAGAGGTTCCGTAGTTGTTGTCTTTATTTTGCCTTCGGGCTTTGGTTTTGTTGCTTCTGTGGCCCAGAGGGCATGTACCGAACGTTCATTTCTTGCAATTGCTACTTATATGGGTAGTAACTCTTTACTTTTGGTAATTAAATTCTTTATTTACCAAAAAAAAAAGTCAAACACATTCAAACAAAGGTTTTTGAGTCAAATAAAAGTCAAACACATTCAAACAAAGCTTTTTGAATTGAATAAAAGTCAAATGCATTCAACAAAGCTAATTGAATCAATTAAAAATCTAACACATTCAAACAAAGTTTTTTGAATCAAATAAAAGTCAAACACATTCAAACAAAACTTTTTGAATTGAATGAAAGTCAAATACATTCAACAAAGCTAATTGAATCAATTAAAAATCTAACACATTCAAACAAAGTTTTTTGAATCAAATAAAAGTCAAACACATTCAAACAAAACTTTTTGAATCAAATGAAAGTCAAACACGTTCAAATAAACCTTTTTGAATGGAATGAAAGTCAAATGAATTCAAAGAAGATAATTTAATTAAATTAAAGTTTAGCACATTCAAACAAAGCTTTTTAAATCAAATGAATGTCAAACACATTAAAACAAAGCTTTTTGAACCGAATGAAAGTCAAATGCTTTCAACGAATCTAATTGAATCAAATGAAAGTCAAACACATTCAAACAAAGTTTTATGAATCGAATGAAAGTCAAATGCATTGAACCAGCTAATTGAATTAAATGAAAGTCAAACACATTCAAACAAAACTTTTTGAATCAAATAAAAGTCAAACACATACGAATTTTTTTTTTAATCAAATCAAAAACAAACACGTTCAAACAAAGCTTTTTGAATCAAATCAAAGTCAAACACATTCAAATAAAAATTTTTGAATAAAAAAAAGTCAAATGCATTCATCGAAGCTAATTGAATCAAATGAAAGTCTAACACATTCAAACAAAACTTTTTGATTCGAATGAAAGTCAAATGCATTTAACGAATTTAATTGAATCAAATGAAAGTCAAACACATTTAAACAAATCTTTTTGAATCAAAGGATAGTCAAACACCTTCAAACAAAGATTTTTAAATCAAATAAAGGTCAAATACCTTCAAACAAAGTATTTTGAATCAAATGAAAGTGAAACACATTCAAACAAAGCTTTTTGAATCAAATGAAAGTCAAACACATTAAAATAAAGCTTTTTGAATAAAATGAATGTTAAACCCATTTAAACAAAGATTTTTTATTAAAAGGAAAGTCAAACACATTTACAAAAAAAAATTTGAATCGAATGAAAGTCTAATGCATTCAAAGAAACTAATTGAATCAAATGCAAGTCGAATACATTCAAACAAAGCTTTCTGAATCAAATGAAAGTCTAACACATTCAAAAAAAGCTTTTTGAATCAAATAAGACTCAAACACATTCAAATGAAGATTTTTAAATCAAATGAAAGTCAAATGCATTCAACAAAGCTAATTGAATCAAATGAAAGTCAAACACATTCAAACAAAGTTTTTTAAATCAAATGAAAGTCAAACATATTCAACAAAAGATTTTTGAATCAAATGAAATTCAAACACATTTAAACAAAGTTTTAGAATCGAATGAAAGTCAAACACATTCAAACAAAGTTTTTTGCATCAAATGATAGTCAAACGCATTCAAAAAAAGTTTTTGAATCTAATGAAAGTCAAACACATTCAGAAAAATCTTTTTGAATAGAATGAATGGAAAATGTATTTAACAAACCTAATTGAATCAAATGAAAGTCAAACACATTTAAACAGTGCTTTTTGAATCAAATGAAAGTCAAACACATTAAAACAAAGTTTATTGAAAAGAATGAAAGTCAATCCATTAAACAAAGCTAATTAATTCAAATGAATGTCAAAATCATTCAAACAAAGCTTTTTGAATCATATAAAAGAAAAACACATTCAAAAGAAGTTTTTTAAATCAAATGAAATTCAAATGCATTCAACGAAGCTAATTGAATCAAATGAAAGGCAAACACATTCAAACAAAGCTTTTTGAATCAAATGACAGTTAAACACATTTAAACAAAGTTTTTGAATCGAATGAAAGTCAAGCACATTCAATCAAAGATTTTTAAATCAATTGAAATTCAAATGCATTCAACGAAACTAATTGAATCAATTCAAATGCATTTTTTGAGGCTTTTCTGGACTATTATAAAGATCTCCTTGGGAGTAGTGCTGATGCTACTGGTGAGGTGCATGATAGTGTTGTCCAAGAAGGGAAATGTTTGGGTGTTTAACAGTCAGATAGGTTGTGCAGGAGTTTAAGTGAGAAATATGTGAAAGAGGCGCTTTGGAGTATTGATGATGATAAAGCCCTAGGCACTGATGGGTTTTCAAGTAATTTTTCAAGAGTACTTGGGATGTTACTGGTAAAGATGTTACTAGAGTTGTGCTGAATTTTTTTTGCTGAGGGTAAGCTGCTGAAGCAAGTTAATGCCACTACTCTGACCCTGGTGCCTAAAGTTGATAATTCTAATAAAGTGACTCAGTTTAGGCCAATTGCTTATTGTAATGTTGTTTATAAGATCATCTCAAAGCTCATTTGTGCAAGGCTAAAGGAAGTGCTTCCTGACTTAGTTGATCCTTGCCAGGGTGCTTTTGTTGCTGGAAGGTCCATTCTGGACAATATCTTGGTTTGTCAAGATATGCTTAAGAGTTACAGTAATAAGAGAATGCCTCCTAGGTGTACAGTTAAGGTGGATTTGAGGAAAGCTTATGATTCTATAAGTTGGAGCTTTATAAGAAATATGCTTGGGCTTTGGGGTTTCCTATAAAGTTTACTGATTGGATTATGGAATGTGTCAGCACTCCTTCTTTCTCTTTAATGTTAAATGTTGGGTTGCATGGTTTCTTTGCTGGGAAAAAAGGGATAAAACAAGGTGATCCTATGTCTCCCTTATTATTTGTTTTGGTCATGGAGTATTTGACTAGGATGTTAAAGAAAATTTTGAAGAAAAAGGGGTTCAAATACCATCAGAGATGTAAGAACTTAGCCACGAACCACCTTATTTTTGCTGATGATTTGATGTTGTTCTCTTATGGGGATGTGGATTCTGTTAAGCTGCTCCTAAGGGCTCTGAAGTCTTTTGAAAGAAGATCTGGGTTGCAGGTTAACACTGATAAGACTGCTGTGTATTTTGGTAATGTGCAGAATCAGAATAGGGATGCTATTTTGCAGCTGTCTGGTTATGTTATTGGTAGTATGCCTTTTAAGTATCTTGGAATTCCTTTGAATGACAAGTACTTAAGAGTCACTGATTATGATGCTATAGTTGACAAGATGCTGAATAAGATTCAATGTTGGAGTAGCAGGAATTTGTCTTATGTTGCTAGAGCTACCTTGATAAATGCAGTGCTTATGAGCCTTCACACTTATTGGGCTCAGTGCTTGTTAATTCCTAAGACTGTGATGCTTAGGATTGAGCAACTTTGCAGAGCTTTTTTATGGGATGGCAAGGCTGTCTTGAGTAGAGCTCCTCCTTTGGCCTGGGATTGGGTGTGTAGACCTAAAAATGCTGGTGGATTGAGGATCAGAAACTGTTTGCTGTGGAACAGGGCAGCTCTTGGTAGCTATGTGTGGAAGATTGCTAAGAACACTGAGTCTCTGTGGGTAAAATGGGTGCATTTAGTGTATCTAAAAGGGCAATATTGGTGGCAGTATAGTCCCAAGAGAAGTGCTGGTTGGGGGTGGAAATTGATGTGTAAGGTCAAGGAGGAGCTAAAGAAAGGTTTTGCTAGTAATATGTGGCTTAGCAAACAGTATAAAATTGCAGACTATTATAAGTGGTTGCAGGGCAACTTGGATAAGGTTTCTTGGAGTAAGTGGGTTTGGAATAAGTTCAATGTTCCTAAGAACTCGTTCGTAATTTGGTTGGCAATGTTAGGGAGGCTCAAGACTAGGGATAAGCTTTCAAGGTTTGGGGTTTGCTCTGATGATCTGTGTCTATTATAGGGAGAGGAGACTGAAACTATTACTCATTTGTTCTTTGCCTGCAAGTACAGTAAGAGATGTTTGACTAGTGTTTGTAGTTGGCTGGACATTGGTTTACAGCAGGATAATATTGGTGAGGCCTGGAAAAGTTGGAGGAATCTGGGGAAAAACAAGATTCAGAGCAACTTTTATCTTGCTACTTTGAGTGCTGCTATTTACAACATTTGGTTAGCCAGAAATCATGTGTTCTGGCAGCATGCTGTAATACATCCTGAGGTGTTGGTAAAAGCAATCAGAAGAGAAGTTAGTGGAAGAGCTCAACAACTTATTGATGCTAGATGGAAGACAGAAGACTGTAAATGGTTGTTTAAGCTTAGGCATATGCTGTAATTGCTGTTTAGTTTTTTGTTGTTTCTCTGTTGTTTGTTTCTGTTTGGAGTTGCTGTTGTTTTGTTCTTTGAGTTCTGCTCCTCCTGTGCCCTTCCTAGAAGGTAGCAGGTTGTGTGTGGTTCTCAGAAGAGTTGCCTGGTTGTCCTCTTCTCCCTGCCTGTAGGTGGTTGAGGGTTTTCTAGGCTTCTAGGGGTGGTGTGGGCTGTTTGGCTCTTGTGAAGTTTGGGTAGCCTGTCTCAGGCTGTGTATTTGTACAGTTTGTATAGTTTTTATTGTGTTAATATAATTGCTTACTTACCAAAAAAAACAAAAAAAAAAAGAATCAATTGAAAGCCAAACACATTCAAAGAAAGCTTTTAAATCAAACGAAAGTCAATCACATTCAAACAAAGCTTTTTGATTGAATGAAATTTAAATGCATTCAACGAAGCTAATTGAATAAAATAAAATAAATAGTAAATCAAATGAAAGTCTCAAGAGCTAGAGAGAGAAAGTCTCAAGAACTAGAGAGAGAAAGTTGAAAAATCGATTGAAACCCACAAATTTGAGCTTTGATTTTCAACCCAATTTCAATGGCAAAGAGAAAGAAGGGTAAGGGAAGCAAGAGCTCAAGATCCAAATCGAAGAAACAGCAAAAAGCAAGGCAGAATTCTGGACCCAAAACAAGGAACTATACGAAGAAGAAAGAACAGAGCATTGCTTTTGGGACGTTTCAGTTGAGAGCTGGCTTGATGAAGTAATGGAGAATACTAGCCCTATGAAGGAGTTAACTCCAGAAGACTATGCTAAGCATAAGCAGGAGTTTAATAGATGGCTTTAGGTAATTCGTTCTTTCTCATCCGTCATTGATGATGAGCTTCGTACTGCTGCTTGTTGTGATAGTGTCTTAAATTTTAACACCCCAACTCCTACTTTGATGCTTGAGAACTCTAGGAGTAATTTGAATGTGTTTTCCCCAATTTCTGAGAAACCCGATTTGCAATCCCCTGTTTTTCAATCCCCAAGCTCTAATCCTGTTGTTCGATTGAATTGGAGGGAGAAGCTGTTCCAGGGGACTAGGGATGAGGGGGTAGACCTCTCTGAGGGTGTAAATCTTTCTGAGGGGAGGAATGAGCCTAAAAGGGATAGTTGTGATAAGATCCAAATCAGTTTTGAGGATGTGCAACCAGAGATTGATTTCTGGAATTCAGCAATTGTGTGTCATGTGATTGGGATCAAACCACCATTGTTTGTTATCAATGGGTTTGTAAGAAGACTTTGGGGTAAATTTGGTATAGATAAGGTCTCACTAATGGCAAATGGGATATTCGTTGTTCGTTTCAAGAATGTTGATGTAAGGGACCGAGTTCTGGGTTTAGGACCTGTTTGGTTTGATACTACGCCTGTAATAATGAGAAAATGGGTGGTGGGAATGGATCTGTCTGCTGATCCAGTGGATCTAGTACCTATTTGGGTAAGGATGCCTGGCCTAAACCTGAAATACTGGGGACAAAAGGCTCTTATGAAACTGGTTTCACTGATTGGGAAGCCTATTAAGACTTATAAGGCTACTGCTACTAAGGAAAGATTGGAGTATGCCCGGATTATGGTGGAGGTTAAATTCAATGCTGAATTACTAGAGTGCATTGAGTTCCTGGATGAGCTTGGTAACACATTCAAATAGGGGGTGAAGTATGAATGGAAGCCTAGGGAGTGTAGGGTGTGTGGTGGGATTGGACATGATGATGCTCAATGTCCTAACCATAAAGTTCAAGCTAGGAAAATGGAGGGGCTGTAGGCTGGGAAAAATCAACACATCAATAAACAAAAGAAAAAGTCACAAAGAGTTTGGAAGCCAATTACAAAGCCTGATATTCAGAACCAGAATGATGGGAGCAGGACAAACACCTTGAATGGTGGTGTGCAAACTGATGATATTTGTCAAAGACCTCAGCTAGTGCAGTCAGGTGTGTTTTTAGTTAGTAATAGTGGAAACAGATTCAGTGTTCTAAAAGAGGGGGAATGTTCTCACTCTTACCATGGATAAGTTTGGATTCTAGAATATAAGAGGTCTAAATAAAGCCAGTAAGCTTTGTGATGTCTTATGGTTTATTAGACACCATGGAGTGGGATTATTTGGACTTCTTGAAACAAAGGTGAAGGCTGTGAAGTTTGGTGATGTCTTTAATAGGTTTGGAAGTGAATGGTTTGTCTGTGCTAACTATTCCTACCACAACGGGGGTAGAATTTGGGTGGTTTGGTTATCTCAGTTTTTTGATGTGACTGTGGTAAGATGTGAAACTCAGTTGATTCACATATGTGTAGTTCACAAAGCTACTGGTGTGAATTTTGAGTGTACAATGGTCTATGGTCTGAATACTGTTGGTGACAGGGTGCAGCTGTGGGAGCAAATTGTTGAGCTCAGTAATAAAGTTAGTGGCCCTTGGATCTTACAAGGTGATTTCAATAGTGTTCTGAATCTGAATGACAGAATAGGGAGCACTGTGTCCTTAACTGAGGTTGAGCCTTTCAGAACTTGTCTAAGGGGTGCTGGTCTCACTAATTGGGCTACAGTTGGAATGTTCTATACTTGGAATAACAAGCAAGAGGGCAAGGATAGAGTTTGCTCAAATATTGATAGGGTTATTGTTAATAATGAGTGGATGTTGAAATTTGCTGATATGCAAGCTACTTTCTTCCCAGAGGGATTAATGGACCATTGTCCTTGTGTGATTAAGTTGTTTGATTCTGGTAATCAAACTAAAAAACCTTTTAGGTTTGTGAATATTTGGGTGGACTCTCCAGATTTTCTACCTGGGGTGAAGGAAGCCTGGAGTAAGAAGGTTTCTGGTACCCTTATGTATCAATATGTGAGGAAACTGAAGGAGGTAAAACAGGTGTTAAAAGAGCCTAAGATGGGTAGATTTTCTTGTGTGGAGGTTGATGATGCAGTTGCTGAAAAGCACCTTGAAGATATCCAGGTTAAATTGCAAAGTGATCCTGGTAATGAAGATCTTATCAGTCAAGAAAGACTGGCTAGAATCCAGTTTGCCAAAACTCATGCTGATAAATTTAACTTTTTAAAACAAAAGGCAAAGGTTCATTGGCTCAAGGATGGGGATATGAACACTGCATTCTTTCATGCTATGATCAGGAAGAGAAGACTTCAGAACAATATTTATTCTACTGTGAATGATGAGGGGATGGTTATTTCTGATCCTGGGCAAGTATGTGAAGCTTTCCTTCAGTATTATCAAGGTTTACTTGGTACTGAGACTCATATGAGTGGCAATATCCATCAGGGAGTTATTTCTGAAGGTAAAACTCTCTCTGAAGATCAGAGTGTTAGTTTGTGCAGGGAGTTTTGTGAACAAGATGTCAAGAAAGCTTTGTGGAGCATTGAGGATAACAAAGCTCCTGGTCCTGATGGGTTTTCCAGCAAATTTTTCAAGGCTACATGGAGTTTGGTTGGTCCTGATATCACTAAAGCTGTCCTTGATTTCTTTAGTTCAGGCAAGCTCCTGAAGCAGATTAATGCTACCACCCTCACTTTGATCCCTAAGGTTGAGCATGCTAATAGGGTCACTCAATTTAGACCAATTGCTTGTTGCAATGTGGTTTACAAGATCATTTCCAAAATGATTTGTGATAGACTAAAGGAAGTGCTTCCTGATCTAATTGATGGGTGTCAAGGTGCCTTTGTTTCTGGGAGATCTATCTTGGATAACATTTTGATATGCCAAGATATGCTTAAAGCCTATAATAATAAGACGAAGCCTCCTAGATTTACTATTAAGGTTGATCTGAGGAAGGCTTATGATTCTGTTAATTGGAGGTTTATCCAGGAGATGTTGAATGCTCTCAAGTTTCCCACCAAGTTCATTTCCTGGATAATGTAGTGTGTGACCACTCCTGCTTTCTCTGTGCTGCTTAATGGGGGTTCTTATGGTTTTTTCAAAGGGAAAAAGGGGGTGAGGCAGGGTGATCCTATGTCTCCTCTTTTGTTTGTTATTGTGATGGAGTATCTAACCAGACTTCTCAGGAAAGTTGGTAAAAAGAGAGAATTCAAGTTTCATCAAAGGTGTACTTCCTTAGCTCTTAATCACTTGATCTTTGCTGATGACTTGATGCTTTTCTCTTATGGGAACACTGAATCTGTGAATCTCCTCATTAGAGCTTTGAAAACCTTTGAGGCAAGATTAGGGCTTCAAGCTAACCTTGACAAAACTGCAATTTATTTTGGGAATGTTCAGCAGCAGGTGCAGGATAGCATTTTGATGAGTTTTGGTTTTATCATGGGTGATATGCCTTTCAGGTACCTTGGTATCACTCTCAATGCTAAGTATCTGAAAGTGAGTGATTATGATAGTCTGATTGATAAAATGATGATGAGACTTCAATGCTGGAGTAGCAAAAACCTGTCCTATACTGCTAGAGTCACCCTTGTTAATTTTGTTCTTATGAGCTTACATACTTATTGGGCTCAGTGTGTTCTTCTACCTAAGAAAGTGGTGGATAGAATCACTAAATTATGTAGGGCTTTCTTATGGAGTGGAAATGCTGTGCTGGCTAAGTCCCCCCCCAGTTGCCTGGGATTGGATTTGCAGGCCTAAGAGATGTGGTGGGTTAGGTATTAGGCATTACAGAAACTAGAACAGAGCTGCTTTGGGTAGCTATGTGTGGAAAATTGCAAAAAAATCTGACTCCTTATGGGTGAGATGGGTTCACTCTGTTTATATCAAGGATGAAGATTGGTGGGATTGTAAACCTAAGAAAGATGCTGGTTGGGCATGGAAGCTGTTATGTAAGGTCAAAGATGAGCTTAGAGAGGGCTTTGAAACTAGGGTTGGTTAAATAAAAGGTACAGAATCAAAGATGGCTACAAATGGCTCAAGGGTAACATGGATAAAGTTGACTGGTATGATTGGGTTTGGAATCCATTCAACATTCCTAAACATACTTTTATTAATTGGCTTTCTGCTCTAGATAGGCTCAGAACTAGAGATAGGCTTGCTCAGTTTGGGGCTTGTACCTCTATTGACTGTCTTTTGTGTGGTGAGGATACTGAAACCAGCAAGCACCTTTTCTTTGGGTGCAGTTATAGTACAAAGGTTATTGATGATGTTGCTCAATGGCTTGGTTTCCCTAGTGGTCTTTTGCAGTCTCTTAACAGCTGGAAGAGCTGGAAAATGAGAGGTAAAAACTGTTTCCAGAAAACAATGATCATGGCTTGCTTGTCTGCTGCTGTTTATAATATCTGGATGGCTAGAAACCATGCTTTTTGGTCTAAAGCTATACTAAGGCCAAATTTTCTTTCAAAGGGTGTTAAGAGAGAAGTGATGATTAGATGCCAGCAACTGATAAACCATACTTGGAAGATTGAAGACTGTAAGTGGCTGCAGCACCTCAAGTCTTGTATCTAGTTGCTTTTTGTGCCTGTTTGTTGTTTAGTCTTGTTGTATGGGGAGTTGGGTGTAAGTTTTCTTTGTTTGTTTTTGCAGGTCTAGGTTTCCCTGAGCCCTTCCTTGACTTGGTTCTGGTTTTTTGTTCCTGCTTTAGACCCTTCCTAGAAGGTGGTAAAGCTGAACTTCAAACCATGGAGGTTGTTTGCCTTTGTTGCTAAAGGCTTGTGTAGCTTTAGTTTCCTGCTGGCCAGGATTGTACACTATATTTTTGTACAGTTTTTTTTATCAATATACTTTCTTACCTTCCAAAAAAAAAATAAAGAATAAAATAAAATCCAAACACATTCATATTAAACATTTTGAATCAAGTGAAAGTCAAACACATTAAAACAATGTTTTTTTAATCGAATGAAAGTTAAATGCATTCAACGAAGCTAAAAGAATCAAATGAAAGTCAAACACATTCAAATAAAGCTTTTTGAATCACATGAAAGTCTAACACATTAAAGGAAAGCTTTTTGAATCGAATGAAAGTTAAACACATTCATACAAAGCTTGTAAAATCAAATAAAGTCACACACATTCAAACAAAGCTTTTTGAATTGAATGAAAGTCTAATGCATTCAACAAGGCTAAATAAATAAAATAAAAGTTTAACACATTCAAACAAAGCTTTTTAAATCTAATGAAAGTCAAACACAATCGTAAAAAACATTCTGAAGTTGAGACAAAGTTAGAGAGAGAAGCTCTAGTTTTGGGATTCTGCGGTTTTCAAGGTGGTTTGATCTGAAGTTGGTTTTCTCACTCAGCTCTAATTGTCATGGCTAAGAAGAAGAAACAAGCTACTCCACTCCCTCGTTCTCTTGCTTTTGGATCTCTCACCCCTGCTGATCTTAATCGATTGAAGAACTTGAATATGAACACTATCCCGGAGGTTGAAGATGAAACTAATTTGGTTTCTCCGCCAGCTCATCTTGTTCATCCATCAGGAGGTAGGATCACTAGAGCTGAATTGAAGATCCTTGAGGATTCATTTGCTGCTGCTCAATTGCAGAAATCCAGTGAAGTGGTACCTAGGGTTTCCCCGATTATTGTTTCATTGCCTAAATCCACAGCTGTGCAACCAAATGATGCGATTCCGATTGTTTCTAGATCTGCATGTCACCCTAAACACCCTGGTTCATCTAATCAATCCAGGAATTCTGAGAACTGGTCGAATTTGTTTCGTGGTAAACTGACTGCTAAGGGTGCTGCTCTGAGCTTTGTGGCGCCTATTTTGAAGAGTGGAAAGCCTGTGGCCCAAATCTAAGTGGTGCAATGCAGTTATCTTTTATGTTGTCGGATTTTATCCCACAATTGCTGCTGTTCATAAATTCATTGCCCAAAACTGGAGTAATTTTGCTAAACCTGAGATTTTTTTGAATGATGATGGTTATTTTATAATCAATCTGTGTTCAAGTCATGATAAGAATGCTATTCTAAGTGCAGGGCCCCACATGTTTAATAATAAGCCTGCTATTGTTAAGCCATGGTCTGATAAATTTAATTTTCAAGCTGAGATACTTAGAATTGTACCTCTATGGGTTAGGTTTCCAAATTTACCCCTGAATTGCTAGGGTACAGAAAATTTAAGCAGAATTGGTAGTACAATTGGGGTGCCCTTGTTTGCTGATGAGTGTACTACTAGACAACTCAGAGTCTCTTTTGCCAGAGTGCTCATAGAAGTTGATATAACTAGGCCACTGCCTACTAGTGTGACTATTGAAAGCCCTATGGGTGAAATTCTTGAGTTGAAGGTGCTATTTGAATGGTCTCCACCTTTCTGTAATAAGTGGGATAAAGTGGGGCATGATTGAACTGCTCCTAATGTTAAACCTAAACCTAAACAAGCTGTGTCTCAGCCAGTTTAACCCCCACAAGAGAAGGTTTGGGTCCAGAAACAACCTGCTCCAGTCCCTGCATCAGCTGTGGTTACTGAACAGGATTAAGAAAAGGACCAAACTACTAATTTTCAGCCTGTTATTACTCCTGCTCATACCTCTTTTGCTGCTTATTCTGATGCTGATTGGAGGGTGGTAAGCAAAAGAGCTAGATCTCATGTTGCTGATATTCATCAGAATATACCTAGAACTAATAATGCTTACTCTACTCTACTAGAAGATGAAATTGCTGAAATAATTCCTAACGGGGGTGATGGTAATCCCCCTTTAGTACCATGATTATTACAACCTGGAATGTTAGGGGTCTTAATGACCCTAATAAGGTGACTGTTGTTAAGCAGTTGCTCAATGATCACTCTATTGATGTTATGGCTATTCTTGAAACTAAAGTTACACTACATAAGTTTGAAGCTATGAAAAAGAAATTTGGAAGAGCTTGGGAATGGATTTGTAATCATGCCTACTCTCCCAAGGGTAGGATTTGGGTTGGCTGGAAGCTAGATGTTGTGTCCTTCGATGTTATTACAGTTGCTGAACAATTCATTCATACAATTATCACTACTAAGGATTTACAGCATCAGGTTGCTTGCACTTTTGTTTATGAGCTTCATTCTATTCAGCATAGGTCTGCTATGTGGGCTGGAATCAAGGCCTTGGGTGTTATTCAGCTACCCTGGATTTGTATTAGAGACTATAATTCTATCCTCTCTTCTGAAGATAGATTTAATGGGAATCCAGTTACTGATTATGAAGTTAAGGATTTCAAGGATTTTGTGCATGATTTGGAGCTTGTTGAAATCAAGAGTAAAGGCTCCTTCTACTCTTGGAATAATAAGGGTCATGGTATGGATAGGTCTGCTTCTCGAATTGATAAAGGATTGGTTAATGAGGCTTGGATGTTGGCTTATGGTCAAACTGAGGAAATTTACCTTCCCCCTTCTCTCTCGGATCACTGTCCTGTTCTAGTTGATGTTGCTCATTCAGTTGCTGGAAAAGGCAAACCTTTTAGATTTCTAAATTGTCTTACCTCTCATCATGATTTTCTTGAAGTTGTGTCTTCTCACTAGGATGTTTCTGTTTCTGGGAATCCTATGTTGCAGGTTTGGAAGAAACTAAAATCTGTCAAAGCTGGTCTTAAGAGTCTAAACACTAAGCATTTTGCTAAAGTTACTGACAGATTAGAAGAAGCTAGGTTCTCTTTAGCTAAGGTTCAATCTCAGTTAGCAGAAGATGTTACTAATGTTTCTCTCCAAAATCAGGAAGCCAGTAGAATTGAATAAGTGAAGTATTGGATGAATACTTATGAGCAGAAATTATTTGTGTATTGGATCGAGCTTGGGGACTCTAATTCTCATTATTTCTTTTCGGTTCTTAAGCAAAGACAGAATAGGAATAGAATTGACTCCATTTACAATAATGACGATATTCTGATTAAGGATCATGCTATGGTGCAAGCTGAAATTATTGACTTTTACAAGAAGTTGCTAGGTTCTGCTGCTAGCACTTTGCCAACTGTTGATATTGATGTGGTTAGCGCTGGGAAACATCTTTCTTCTGAGGATATTGCTATTCTTTCTGCTCCTATTTCTCACTCTGATATTGATCTTGCTTTGGCTAGTATTGGGGATGATAAAGCTCTTGGTATAGATGGGTTCAATGCTGTGTTTTTCAAGAAAACTTGGAATCATGTGAAAACTGAAGTTTACAAAGCTGTTCTGGATTTCTTTGACACTGGTGTGATAGAGAAGTCTTGGAGCTGTACTACTCTCACCTTGATCCCAAAAGTTCAGAACCCTTCCTATGTAAAAGATTACAGATCTATAGCTTGCTGCACTCTAGTATATAAATTGATTTCTAAGGTCATTACTGCTAGGTTAGCAAAAGTTGTTGGTTCAGTTGTGAATGATGCTCAAGCTGGGTTTATCTCTGGGAAACACATTGGTGACAACATAATGCTTGCAACAGAATTAATTAAGGGTTATTCTCACAAATATGTTACTCCAAGGTGTATGTTGAAAATAGATTTAAGGAAAGCCTATGACTCTGTGGAATGGAGCTTCCTTAACACTATGCTTGGTGAACTTGGGTTCCCTAACAAGGTCATTAACTGGATTATGGGCTGCATCACCTCAGTTTCTTACTCAGTTATGATCAATGGTTACCCTTTTTCTCCTTTTCAAGCAAGAAAAGGATTAAGGCAAGGTGATCCTATGTCTTCTTTTCTTTTTGCTTTATGTATGGAATATCTGTCTAGGTGTCTGCAGGACATGACTAAGGATCCAGATTTTAACTTTCATCCTAGGTGTGAAAAACTTGGGATTACTCATTTAATTTTTGCAGATGATCTTCTCTTGTTTGCTAGAGTTGATTTAGTTTCTGTTAAGTTGCTTTTCAAGGCTTTTCAGAAATTTTCTTTGGCTTCAGGCTTATCTGCTAATCTTGATAAAAGTGATTCCTATTTTGGGGGTATCTTGGATCAAAAGAGGTGTGAGCTTCAGTAGGTTCTTGAGATGGCTAATGGTACTCTTCCCTTTAGGTATCTTGGTGTGCCCCTTTCCTCCAAAAAACTCACTATCTCTGATTGCAGGCCTTTAATTTAAAGGGTTACAGGTAGAATTGACACTTGGGCTACTAAACACCTATCTTATGCTGGTAGATTGCAATTAGTTAAGAGTGTTCTCTTTGGAATTCAAGCGTTTCGGCTCAGATGTTTGTGTTGCCAAAGAAAATTATCAAAGAAATGGAGTCCAGATTCAGATGTTTCTTATGGACTGGGAAGGGTAACCCCACAAAGAAAGCTTTAGTGGCTTGGAGATTTATGTGCTTACCTAAGTCTTATGGTGGATGGAACTTAACTTCTTTAGAAGAATGGAACAAAGCTGATGTCACTAAAGTGCTTTGGGATCTTGCTAGTAAATCTGACAATCTTTGGGTAAAATGGGTTCACATCTACTATTTTGCCGAGAAGAATTTATGGACTGCTCCTATTCCCAAAAAGGCTTCTTGGATTTTGAAAAAGATCCTTGCTTCTAGAGATATTGTGAACAACATAGGTGGATGGTCAAATGTTACTGTGAATGGTAAAATGCAGATTAATAAGCTCTACAGTATCATTAAGCCTCAGGGTCCCAAAGTTCCCTGGAAGAGAATCATTTGCAATAACCAAGCTTCTCCAAAAAGTATTTTTATCACTTGGCTTGCTGTGTTGGGCAGACTTGTTACTAAGGACAGGCTTCTGGTCTGGCAAATTCATTGTGACTCTTGCTGTTTCTTTTGTGCTGATGCAAATGAAACTGTGAACCATTTATTTTTTGACTGCATTTACTCCAAACTAATCTGGGCTTCAATGTTACAGGCCTTTGGTTTCACTAGACCTGTTCTTAGTTTTACTGATGAACTGCAATGGATTGCAAAGTATTGTAGGAAGACTGATGTCAAGAGTAAGCTTATTGTGATGTGTTTCTCTGAGACTGTCTATAATATATGGCTGCAGAGGAATGCTTTGATGTTTACAGGCAACTGCAAACCAACTTCTGAATTGATTAGGGAGATTATTTTTCTTGTTGCTTCCAGATGTTATAGCTCTGATAGATATATGTTGTATTCTATTTAGTTGTGTTGTCCTGGTCCTTAGGCTTAGTACCCTTCCTAGAAGGTCCCTGAGTCTTTGAGTCTAGTTAGTCATTCTGGTTCTTCCTAGAACCCTTACTAGAAGGTGGCTAGGTTTGATCTGGAGTCTGCTTTTGGTGTTTCTTTGCCCTTGTTGGGCTTTGTGGTGTTTTGGGTGTTACAACTAAGCAGTTTTGTAAGTTGTAATCTTTCTCTTTGGTAATAAAATTCCTATTTACCTAAAAAAAATCTAATGAAAGTCAACACATTCAAACAAAGATTTTTGAATCGAACGATATTTAAATCCATTCAACGAAGGTAATTAAATCATATGAAAGTAAAACACTTTCAAACTAAGCTTGTTCAATCAAATGAAAGTCAAACACATTCAAACATTGCTTTTTGAATGAAATTAAAGTCACATTCGTTCAACGAAGCTAATTGAATTAAATGAAAGTCAAACACATTCAAACAAAGCTTTTTGAATCAAATGAAAGTCAAAGACATTCACACAAAAGCTTTTAAAATCAAATGAAAGTCAAACACATTCAAACAAGGCTTTTTGAATCAAATGAAAGTCAAACACATTTAAACAAAGCTTTTTGAATCGAATGAAAGTAAAATGCATTCACAAAGCTAATTGAATCAAAAGAAAGTCAAACAAATTCAAATAAAGCTTTTCTAATCAAATGAAAGTCAAACACATTTAAACAAAGGTTTTTTCAATCAAATTAAAGTTAAACACATTCAAAAAAAGCTTTTTGAATCGAATGAAAGTCAAATGCATTCAACGAACCTAATTGAATAAAATGAAAGACAAAAACATTCAAACAAAGCTTTTTGAATCAAATAAAAGTTAAACACATTATAACAAAACTTTTTGATCAAATGAAAGTCAAATGCATTGAACGAAGCTAATTGAATCAAATAAAAGTTTAACACATTCAAACAATGCTTTTTGAATGAAATAAAAATCAAACACATTCGAACAAAGCTTTTTGAATCAAATGAAAGTCAAACACGTTTAAATAAACCTTTTTGAATTGAATGAAAGTAAAATTCATTCAAAGAAGATAATTGTATTAAATTAAAGTTAAGCACATTCAAACAAAGATTTTTAAATCAAATGAATGTCAAACACATTCAAACATAGCTTTTTAAATTGAATGAAAGTCAAATGCATTCAACGAAGCTAATTAAATCAAATAAAAGTCAAAAACATTCAAACAAAGCTTTTAGAATCGAATGAAAGTCAAATGCATTCAACAAACAAATTGCATTAAATGAAAGTTAAACAAATTCAAACAAAGCTTTTTTAATCTAATGAAAGTCAAACACATTCGAACAAATGTTTTTGAATCAATTGAAAAACAAACACGTTCAAACAAAGCTTTTTGAATCAAATGAAAGTCAAACACATTCAAATATAGGTTTTTGAATAAAAAAAAGTCAAATGGATTCATCGAAGCTAATTGAATAGAATGAAAGTCTAAAACATTCAAACAAATATTTTTGAATCAAATAAAAGTCAAACACATTCAAACAAAACTTTTTGATTCGAATGAAAGTCAAATGCATTTAACGAATTTAATTGAATCAAGTGAAAGTCAAACACATTTAAACAAATCTTTTGAATCAAAGGAAAGTCAAACACATTAAAACAAAGATTTTTGAATCAAATGAAGGTCAAATGCATTCAAACAAAGTTTTTTGAATCAAAAGAAAGTCAAACACATTCAAACAAAGCTTTTTGAATCAAATGAAGGTAAAAAACATCCAAACAAAGCTTTTTGAATAAAATGAATGTAAAACACATTTAAACAAAGCTTTTGGATTAACATGAATGTCAAACACATTTACACAAAGTTTTTAAACCGAATAAAAGTCAAATGCGTTTTAAAGAAGCTAATTGAAATAAATGAAAGTCGAATACAATCAAACAAAGGTTTTGAATCAAATGAACGTCTAACACATTCAAACAAAGTTTTTGAATCAAATGAAAGTTAAACACATTCAAACAAAGCTTTTTTAATTGAATGAAAGTCAAATGTATTCAACGAAGCTAATTGAAGCAAAGAAAAGTCAAACACATTCAAACAAAGCTTTTTGAAAAAAAATAAAATCAAACACATTAAAACAAAGCTTATTGAATAGAATAAAAGTCAAATGCATTTAACGAAGCTAATTGAATCAAACAAATGTCAAACACATTGAAACAAAGCTTTTTGAATTATATAAAAGTCAAACACATTTAAACAAAGTTTTTAAAATCGTATAAAAGTCAAATACATCAAAAGAAGCTAATTGAATCAAGTGAAAGTCAAATACATTCAAACAAAGATTTTTTTTTAATTAAAAAAAGTCAAACACATTCAAATAAATCTTTTTGAATCGAATGAAAGTCAAACACAATTAAACAAAGCCTTTTGAAACGAATGAAAGTGAAATGCATTCAATGTATATAATTGAATCAAATGCGAGTCAAACACATGCAAAGAAAGCTTTTTTATTTTAATGAAAGTCAAACACATTAAAACAAAGCTAATTGAATCAAATGAAAGTCTAAAACATTCAAACAAAGCTTTATGAATCAAATGGAAGTCAAACACATTCAAACAAAGGTTTTTAAATCGAATAAAAGTCAAATGCATTCAACGAACTAATTTAATCAAATGAAAGTCAAAAAATTCAAACAAAGCTTTTTGAATCAAATAAAAGTCAAACACAGTCAAACAAATATTTTTAAATCAAATGAAAGTCAAACACGTTCAAACAAAGCTTTTTAAATCAAATGAAAGTCAAACATATTCAAACAAAGGTTTTTGAGTCAAATAAAAGAAAAAAACATTCAAGCAAAGCTTTTTGAATTGAATGAAAGGCAAACACGTTCAAATAAACCTTTTTGAATGGAATGAAAGACAAATGAATTCAAAGAAGATAATTGAATTAAATTAAAGTTAAGCATATTCAAACAAAGCTTTTTAAATCAAATGAATGTCAAACACATTAAAACAAAGCTTTTTAAACCGAATGAAAGTCAAACACATTCAAACAAACCTAATTGAATCAAATGAAAGTCAAACACATTCAAACAAAGTTTTTTGAATCGAATGAAAGTCAAATGCATTAAACCAGCTAATTGAATTAAATGATAGTCAAACACATTTAACATAACTTTTTGAATCAAATAAAAGACAAACACATACGAATATTTTTTTTTGAATCAAATAAAAAACAAACACAATCAAACAAAGATTTTTAAATCAAATGAAAGTCAAACACATTCAAATAAAGGTTTTTGAATAAAAAAAAGTCAAATGCATTCATCGAAGCTAATTGAATCAAATGAAACTCTAACACATTCAAACAAAGCATTTAAAATCAAATAAAAGTCTAACACATTCAAACAAAGCTTATAAAATCAAATAAAAGTCAAACACATTCAAACAAAACTTTTTGATTCGAATGAAAATCAAATGCATTTAACGAATTTAATTGAATCAAATGAAAGTCAAACACATTTAAACAAATCTTTTTGAATCAAAGGAAAGTCAAACACATTCAAACAAAGCTTTTTAAATCAAATGAAGGTCAAATACCTTCAAACAAAGTATTTTGAATCAAATGAAAGTCAAACACATTCAAACAAAGCTTTTTGAATCAAATGAAAGTCAAACACACTAAAATAAAGCTTTTTGACTAAAATGAATGTTAAACCCATTTAAACAAAGATTTTTGATTAAAATGAAAGTCAAACACATTTACAAAAAAAATTTTGAATCGAATGAAACTCTAATGCATTCAAAGAAACTAATTGAATCAAATGAAAGTCGAATACATTCAAACAAAGCTTTCTAAATCAAATGAAAGTCTAACACATTCAAACAAAGCTTTTAGAATCAAATAAGACTCAAACACATTCAAATAAGGTTTTTGAATCGAATGAAAGTCAAATGCATTCAACGAACTAATTGAGTCAAATTAAAGTCAAACACATTTAAACAAAGCTTTTTGAATCAAATGAAAGTAAAACACATTCTAAAAACCTTTTTGAGTCAAATGAATGTCAAACACAATCAAACAAAGCTTTTTAAATCAAATGAAAGTCAAAACATTCAAACAAATCTTTTTGAATCGAATAAAAGTACTATACATTCAAAGAAACCTTATTGAATATAATGAAAGTCAAAAAATTCAACCAAAGCTTTTTGAATCAAATGAAAGTCAAACACATTCACACAAAGCTTTGTAATTTAAATGAAAGTTTATCCAATTCAAACAAAGCTTTTTAAATAAAATGAAAGTCAAACACAATAAAAAAAAAGCTTTTTGAATCAAATGAAAGTCAAATGCATTCAAAGAAGATAATTGAATCAAATGAAAGTCAAACAAATTCAAACAAAGCTTTGTGAATAAAATAAAGTCAAACACATTAAAAAAAAAAGCTTTTTGAATCAAATGACAGTCAAATGCATTCAAAGAAGATAATTGAATAAAATGAAAGTCAAACAAATTCAAACAAAGCTTTGTGAATGAAATGAAATTCAAACACATTAAAAAATACCTTTTTGAATCAAATGAAAGTCAAACACATTCAAACAAAGCTTTCTGAATCAAATGAATGTTAAACACATTCAAACAAAGCCTTTTGAATTAAACGAAAGCCAAATGCATTTAATGAAGCTAATTGAACCAAATAAAAGTCAAACACATTCAAATAAAGCTTTTTGAATCAAATGAAAGTCAAACATATTAAAACAAAGCTTATTGAATCGAATAAAAGTCAAATGAATTTAACGAAGCTAATTGAATCAAATGAATGTAAAACACATTGAAACAAAGCTTTTTGAATCATATGAAAGTCAAACAAATTTAAATGAAGCTTTTTGAATTATATAAAAGTCAAATGCATTTAACGAAGCTAATTAAATCAAATGAAAGTCAAACACATTCAAACAAAGATTTTTTAATAAAAAAAGTAAAACACATTCAAACAAATCTTTTTAAATCGAATGAACGTCAAACACAATTAAACACAACCATTTGAAACGAATGAAAGTCAAATGCATTGAATGTATATAATTGAATCAAATGCAAGTCAAACACATGCAAAGAAAGCCTTTTGATTTAAATGAAAGTTAAACACATTCAAACAAAGCTAATTGAATCAAATTAAAGTCAATCACATTCAAACAAAGCTTTATGAAACAAATGAAAGTCAAACACGTTCAAATAATGCCTTTTGAATCGAATGAAAGTCATATGAATTCAACTAAGCTATTTGAATCAAATAAAAGTCAAACAAATTTAAACAAAGCTTTTTGAATCAAATGAAAGTCAAATGCATTAAAAAAAATTTAATCAATTGATAGTTAAACACATTTAAACTAAGCTTTTTAAAACAAATGAAAGTGAAACAAATTCAAACAAAGGTTTTTTAATCGAATGAAAGTCAAATTCATTCAACGAACTAATTGAATCAAATGAAAGTCAAACACATTCAAACAAAGCTTTTTGAATCAAATGAGATTCAAACACAGTCAAACAAATATTTTTAAATCAAATAAAAGTCAAATTCATTCAAACAAAACTTTTTAAATCAAATGAAAGTCAAAAACATTCAAACAAAGGTTTTTAAGTCAAATGAAAGTCAAACACATTCAAACAAAGCTTTTTGAATTGAATGAAAGTAAAATGCATTGAACAAAGCTAATTGAACAAAATGAAAATCTATCATATTCAAAGAAAGCTTTTTAAATCAAATAAAAGTCAAACACATTCAAACAAATCTTTTTGAATTGAATGAAAGTCAAATGTATTCGATGAAGCTAATTGAATCAAATTAAAGTCAAACACTTTCAAACACCGATTTTTCAATCAAATGAAAGTCAAACACATTCAAACTATGCTTTTTTAATCGAATGAAAGCCATATGAATTCGACGAAGCTAATTGAATCAAATTAAAGTCAAACACATTCAAACAAAAGTTTTTAATCAAATGAAAGTAAAACACATTCAAACAAAGCTTTTTGAATCGAATGAAAGTTAAATGCATTCATCAAAACTAATTAAATCAAATAAAAGTCTAACACATTTAAACAAAGCCTTTTGAATCAAATGAAAGTCAAACACATTCAATCAAATCTTTTTGAATCGAATTCAAGTCAAATGCATTCAACGAATCTAATCGAATCAAATGAAATTTTAACACATTCAAACAAACTTTTTAATCAATTGATAGTCAAACACTTTTCAACAAAGATTTTTGAATCAAATAAAAGTCATACACATGCAAACACTGCTAATTGAATTAAATGAAAGTCAAACACATTCAGAAAAAGGTTTATGAATTAAATGAAAGTCAAACAGCTTAAAACAAAGCTTTGGAATTAAATGAAAGCCATATGAATTTGATGAAGCTAATTGAATCGAATGAAAGTCAAACAAATTCAAACACAGCTTTTTAAATCAAATGAAAGTCCAACACATTCAAAAAAAGGTTTTTGAATCAAATGAAAGTCAAATGCATTAAAAGAAGATAATTGAAGCAAATGAAAGTCTAACACATTCAAACAAAGCTTTGGGAATGAAATGAATGTAAAACACATTTTAAAAAAGCTTTTTGAATCAAATAAAATTCAAACACATTCAAATTTAGCTTATTGAATCAAATGAATGTTAAACACATTTAAACAAAGTTTTTGAATCGAATGAAAGTCAAATGCATTCAAAGAAGCTAATTGAATTAAAAGAAAGTCGAATACATTCAAACAAAGCTTTTTGAATCAATTAAAAGTCAAACACATTCAAATAAAGCTTTTTAAATCAAAAGGTTTTTGAATCAAATGAAAGTGAAACCCATTCAAACAAAGCTTTTTGAATTAAATGAAAGACAAATGCATTCAACGAAGTTAATTGAATCAAATGAAAGTCTAACACATTCAAACAAAGCATTTTGAATCAAATGAAAGTCAAAAGCATTCAAACAAAGTTTTTTTAATCGAATGAAAATCAAAAGCATTCAAAAAATTTAATTGAATCAAAGGAAAATCAACCACACTAAAAAAAAGCTTTTTGAATCAAATGAAAGTTAAACACATTCAAACTAATTTATTTGAATTAAATGAAAGTTAAACACATTTAAATAATGCTTTTTGAATAAATAAAAGTCATACACATTCAAACAAAGCTTTTTGAATCAAATGAAAGTCAAATGGACTCGAGGAAGCTAATTGAATGAAATAAAAGTCAAACACATTCAAACAAAGCTTTATGAATCAATTGAAAGTGAAACACGTTTAAACAAAGCCTTTTGAATCGAAATGAAAGTCATATGAATTCAATGAAACTAATTATATCAAATGAAAGTCAAGTAAATTAAAACAAAGCTTTTTGAATCAATTGAAAGTGTAGCACAGTAAAAAAAAAAAAACCTTTATAATCAATTGGCAGTGAAACAAATTCAAACAAAGATTTTTTAACCAAATGAAAGTCAAACACGTTTAACAAAAGCTTTTTGAATCAAATGAAAGTAAAAGGCATTCAACGACACTAATGGAATCAAATGAATTCAAACATATTCAAACAAAGCTTTTTGAATAATATGAAAGTCAAATACATTTAAACAATGTTTTTGAATCGAATGAAAGTCAAATACATTCAAATAAGGTAATTGAATGAAATGAAGGTCGAATACATTCAAACAAAGCTTTTTGAATCAAATGAAAGTAAGACACATTCAAACAAAGCTTTTTTAATCATATGAAAGTCAAACACATTCAAACAAAGCTTTTTGAATTGAATGAAAGTCAAATGCATTCAGCAAAGCTAATTGAATCAAATGAAAGCCCAACACATTCAAACAAAGCTTTTTCAATCAACTGAAAGTGAAACACATTCAAACAAATTTTTTTGAATCAAATGAAAGTCAAACACATTCAAACAAAGCTTTTTAAATTAAATGAAAGTCAAACACATTTAAACAAAGGTTTTTGAATAAAATGAAAGTCAAACACATTCAAACAAATCTTTTTGAATCAAATGAAAGTCAATGCATTAAACAAAGCTAATTGAATCAAATAAAAGTCAAACAAATTCAAACAAAGCTTTTGAAACAAATGAAAATCAAACACATTCAAACAAATCTATTTGAATCAAATGATAGTCAAACACATTCAAACAATGCTTTCTTAATAAATAAAAGTCATACACATTCAAACAAAGCTTTTTGAATAAAATGAAAGTCATATGCATTCGATGAAGCTAATTAAATCAAATTAAAGTCAAACACATTTTAAAAAAGCTTTTTGAATCATATGAAATTCAAACACATTTAAACAAAGTTTTTGAATTGAATGAAAGTCAAATGCATTCAAAGAAGATAATTATATTAAATGAAAGTCGAATACATTCAAACAAAGCTTTTTGAATCAAATGAAAGTTAAACACATCAAACAAAGTTTTTTGAATCAACTGAAAGTCAAATGCATTCAACGAACTAATTGAATCAAATGAAAGTCAAACACATTCAAACAAAGCCTTTTGATTCAAATGAAAGTTAAACACATTCAAACAATTTTTTTTGAATCAAATGAAAGTCAAACACATTCAAACAACGCTTTTTTGAATTGAATGAAAGTCAAATGCATTCAACAAGGCTAATTGAATCAAATGAAAGTCTAACACATTCAAGCAAACTTTTTGTATCAAATGAAAGTCAAACACATTTAAATAAATCTTTTTGAATCAAATAAAAGTCAAACACATTCAAACAATGCATTTTAAATAAATAAAAGTCATACACATTCAAACAAAGCTTTTTGAATCAAATGAAAGTTAAATGTATTCGACGAAGCTAATTGAATCAAATTAAAGTCTAATACGTTCAAACAAAGATTTATTAATCAAAATAAAAGTCAAACACATTTAGACAAAGCTTTTTGAATCGAATGAAAGTGAAATTCATTCAAAGAAGCTAATTGAATTAAATGAAAGTTAAACACAGTTAAACAAAGCTTTTTGAATTAAATGAAATTCAAACACATTCAAACATTTCTTTTTGAATCGAATTCAAGTCAAATGCATTCAACGAATCTAATCGAATCAAATGAACTTTTAAACCATTCATTTAAGCATAGTGGCGTCCAAAGGGAAGGAAGCTAAAGTAAAAGAGTCGCTAACAAGTTTTAAGAACTTGTAAACATTTCACGGGGTGAATGTTACACCCTTAACGATCCATGAGATCGTTAACTCCAATAGGTCTAGAACCATGACGGGATGTTCGGGGATGAAGGTACAAATCCAACCTAAAAGAGACTAAACATGCCTTAAAAACAGACATCTACTTTATTCTTCTCGTATTCATGTGTGGTTTCTGACTAACATGCAATCAATAGGATTACCATAAACATGTTTATATATGTTGGTTGAATTTAATGCACAAATACAGTTATTATCAGCGATCACTTAAATTATAATTAAATTAGCTTAAATAAAATTATTAATTATCTTATTAAGCATGATTTCAAGTACAAATTTCCTTTAAACGTTCATAAAAGGTGTGATAAAGCAATAACAATAAATATATGTCAAGCAACATGATATTAACAAATTATATATAGGTTATTCGTAAATTAACAAATAACATGAAATAATTCGTAAATTAACAAATTATGGAAAACAATTCATAAATTTATAAATTACGTTAAATTATTCGTAAATTAACAAATTTCGGAAAATAATTCGTTAGTTAACAAATTACGTGAAACATAAA
The DNA here is from genome assembly GCF_948465745.1 of Chenopodium album. Classification (NCBI taxonomy): domain Eukaryota; kingdom Viridiplantae; phylum Streptophyta; class Magnoliopsida; order Caryophyllales; family Amaranthaceae; genus Chenopodium; species Chenopodium album. The sequence continues at coordinate 70,254,952 of NC_137834.1, forward strand.
ATTCGACACAACAATAATCATCAACATAATCATAATTTAATAGAGCATAATATTAATAGGTAGATCTAAGCATGATAATAACATGATTAATAACAAACTCTATCATGTTACTAAATAATAAAAATTAAATTTTTAGCCCTAACATGATATTAGGAAAGAAATAGGAAGCATCAAAATAATCATACCTGATATTAGAAATTTTAGTTAACTCTAAGCATGATACTAGGAAACAATAAAACATCCTAACATGATACTAGGAATCAACAAAATAATCTAAGCATGATTCTTATATCTAAAGATCAATAAAATATTAAATTACTTAATTTGATGCCTTGTACATCTTTTTAATAACAAAATACACGTGTTAGTAATTTCAAGGAAAATAATAAAACAAACAATAAAATTATATAATTGAAATAGAGATTTGGGACCAAACTCTCAGAAATATCAAACTTTCACGTCTAGGGCGAAGGAAACTTCGAACTTGGTTAGGTGTGTCAAGAACTAATGTATGAGGAATTTTCTAAAAGGGAAGGTTTAGAAAAAGAATAGAGAGAGAGAAAGAATAAGCTTTTAGCTTTTAGAGAGATAAAGAAAGAGAATTCTAGGTGTTGATGATTTGAAGAACAGGGAGATACGACCCCTATTTATAGGAAAATTAGCACGGGATCGAAGAAAATTATATTAGGAATAAAATACCTCCTGTCGTTTGTCTCGCGCTCATCCAAAAGTCAACGCACTTTTCCATGCGTAATTACCATTAATACTGGTTATAGGTAATTAAGCTTCTAAGAAGTTTTTGAAATCAGATTTAATATATTTTATTCTAAATAAAACATCTTTAAAATATAAATATCGATCCTAAACTTTAGGAATAATTATTAATAGGCCCTCCTCTAAATCATTGGGCCACCTTGAAAATCATTGGGCCTAATCTAAGTTAATCCATAACTTCGTCATAATTCATCGGAATTGGGCTTATAATATATCATTGGAAAGCTCTTTTTGAGCCCAATCAAATTACACTATTGTTGGACCCTTATCATGGACCAAGCTAAATTAGACTGGCTATTTTTCATAAATAAGGTAAGAAAAGAAATATTTTTGAAAACAGAAAGAGAAATATTTTAATAAAAACATCTTCATCACTAGACTTTCCACACTTTCACTTTGATCGACAATCAAATGACATGAAGCCCCCACCTTGGTTGAGTTTGGAGAAACGCAGGTTTTGAAAACAAAAGTCAAAGTAACGATAGGGACTGAGAATGATTTAGAACGTTATGCGAACCCAAATCATTCTTGTAACGCCGATACCTGCAAACTAGCATTAGTTAAACAAATAAAAGAGTTAAGAAACGTGTATCTTGCACTGTCAAGCACACGTCACTGGAGTAACCAATTTTGTTTGACGATCTTCCTCAAGCTAGGGGATACCGCCTGAAGACTACCACGCTTGCAGCTGCCTCCAATTTCTGCTGTGATAATCTTTCGCAAGCTAGGGAACACTATCGAAGATTGCTCCGCTTGTAACGACCTTCTACCGTTTTGTGACCATCTTCCGCAAGCTAGGGAACACGATCAAAGATAACTTCGCTTGAAATCACCTTCCGCTTTTGAAAACCTTCCACATCCTAGGGAACGTTATCGAAGATCACTTCTCTTGAAGCCATCCTCAGTTTTTTGACAGCTTTCCACATCCTAGGGAACGCTGTCGAAGATAACTTTGCTTGAAGTCATCCTCATTTGTTTGTGACAACTCTCCACAAGCTAGGGAACGCCGTCGATTAATGCTGATACATCTCGAGCTTTTTTCTTGAATCATGGTGACAACTTTCCCAATCATAGAGAATGTTGTCCAAGACCGTCTCATCACGAACCGTTCTTCTGAAATCTAAGTGACAACCTCCACAATCTTAGCGAACGTCGTCGAAGACTGCCCATCTCGTGCTATCTTCTCAAATCTAGGTGAGAACCTCCTCAACTTAGCAAACGTCGTCGAAGACTGCCCATCTCGTGCTATCTTCTCCAATCCAGGTGATAACCTCCTCAATCTTAGCAAACATCGTCGACGATAACTTCGCTTGAACCATCCTCAGTTTTTCGTGACAACCCTCCGCAAGCTAGAGAATGTCGTTGAAGATAAACTTGCTTGAAGTCATCCTCGGCTTCTTGACAACTTTCCTCATCCCAGGGAACGCTGTCGAAGATAACTTCGCTTAAAGTGATCCTCAGTCGGTGCGATAATATTCCGAAGAAAATTACCAAAGACCAACGCTTGTTGATCCTTAAAGCTCACTTAAACTTTGCTGCCATGATATTTAATGAAAATTCCGCGGTGCCAGTATGTCGGCGCATTTTGCTGCTTGTGAACCATTACGTCGGTGCCTCTGCTACTTATGAACCATTGTGTCGGTGCCTTCGGCTGATTATGAACCATTATGTCGGTGCCTTTGCGATGAGCCAATGATTAGGTAATTTAAGCTAAGTGAGACGATATTTTATCAAGTCGATCACCTATTGTGATTGTAACCGAGTCGATTACTTAATCATGTCAAATTTCTTATTGGGGCTAACTGGCGCACCAAGGAACCCGAAATTGCTGTATAAGGTCAACATAATTTAATATTGGGGCCACACATCTTGACAACGTACCAGCGCACGCCGGAGCACGCTGTTGACAGGATTTTAAGCTGTCGCGAAGTTACTAAGACCAGCGCCAGACGACAATCTTTTCGTTTGGCGACAGAGTCAAGTTTTTGAACTAAAAACTCTTTCCTTTATTTCCACTGTTGCTATTACTCGTTGCTCGATTTCGCTCTGAACCTTCAACTTGGTCGTTTCTTTTCAACCAAATCTGCTCAAATCTTTTGCAAATTAAAGCTCTTCATCTCTAATTTATTGATCCATGTACGTTTTGCTCAAACTCCTCTTATCTTGGAAGAATTTCTTAAGTTTATACTCACGGTTTTTCAAAAAATCCGGGAACATTCTTGCTCGCTTTCTCTTTGGAAGTGATAGCTTCCTATGCCTTGAAACTCTGTTGAAAACTTTATTCTTTAGGATTTTACCGAATTTGAGGTGCTTGATCAAAATCTGGATGTGCTCGATCAATTAGGCCAACTCTAGGTTATTTGCTAAGCCATTTGCGTCCTTTTGCTTCAAATCTTTTGTACCTATATTTATATTTTGGACTATAGGACTTTGCTCAACTTTTCTTTAGGGGTTGACCTAAGGCTGAGTGTTGCTTGACTCATTGCATAATACTTAATGTGCTTTTAACACATATGACTTGTCATGACTCCACTCAAAGCATTTTGACACACATGGCTTGACATGACTCAAGGTATAAACTTAACTTAATATGATTGATCTACTCGAGGTCGACTCAACTCGATTGTAACTTGTGTGTGCGAAGTATTGACTCATGAGACTCTATATGTATATGACTTATGTGTGGTTCGACAAATACTTTCCGTCATTTTTAAGGAGGGTACCGACTTTCTCCCGAAAAAGAAAGACGTAAAAAGACAAGAAGTAAAGTTTTTGAAGTTGCATGTTGAATAAGCTTTAACAAATGTATGGATCGACGTCGTATCTTACGGCACGAAGATTGTAACATCCTAGGGCATTTCCATTGTTAATTTTGGATGAAATTAATTAGGTAACTTAGGCATGGAGGCTAAGCAATTCATACTTTGCGACATGATGATGACAAGGTATGCTTCCACGTTATGTCAAGATTTCGTGACAAAAGGTTCCTAAGGGAAGTATCATTTAGTAATGTATCCATGTAGTGTGTGTGAGTGACATTAAAATCTAGGCTGCAAAGGCTAAGTGTATGGGAAATAGTAGACACCCAAATGTGTCTCCCCAAAACCAAACCCAGTGATGGATACCTTTCATGTCATTTGATTATCGAACAAATCGAAAGTGTGAAATGTCTAGTGATGAGGATTTTTTATTAAAATATCTTTTCTTTCTGTTTTTGAAAATATTTCTTATCTTACCTTATTTATGAAAAACGTGCATTCCAGTTTAGTTTGGTCCATGATAAGGGTCCAATAATAGTGTAGTTTGATGGGGCTTGAAAAGAACTTTCCAACATTATATTATCAGCCCAATTCCGATGAATAATAAGGAAGTTATGGCCAAAATACTAAACTAGGCCTGATTTTGTTTTTATATGCGGCCTAATGATCTAGATGAGGGCCTATTATTAATTATCATTCCTAAATCTATAAGGATTGATTATAGTCTTCTAAAATAATCTAGAAGGTTCTTTTAAATCCTAATGGAGTTAGGATTGATAATTATGTTTCAAAGAGTTTGAAATTGAATAAAACTACTCCTTTTTAGAATTCTTGTTTTGTACAAAGTGGAATATATTCAGATTTTATTTTCGTGCCTCATAATCTTTATCCAAATTTTATATGGTTGGATAGATCTTGAAAATATATTTCTAATGATATATTATAATATTAAATCCGAGTTATAACGAATAAGATATGAATGAGATATGAAACTCTATCCAAAACTGCCACCCTTCCACTATTTCAGCCATATCATTTTATCTACAACATATTTTAATCTGATTCTAATTTGGTTGGAAAGTAGACTTCAAGAGATTTCCAGCGACATATTATATGCCTTATTTAGACTTGCAGATCAAAAGATATGATAAAAATAAAATCGCGTGAAACTGATTATTAGCGTTTGACAACAAACATTAGCGCCTGGCGATAAGGCTTGGCGCCTAGCGCTAACTTTCAGCGCCTGGTGCTAATGACCAGCATTTGGCGCTAATTGAGATTTATTCTCTTCGAAACTCTGATTCGTCTTTTTATCCATCCGATAGATTTTCTCTATAAATAGCCTCTTAAAATTATGTTTTCAATCATCAATTCTCAACAATAATCAATTTTCACCAATTCTCATCAACAATCTCTTGATTACTCTCTTTCTCTCTCTCTTTTCTAAACTATTCTTTTGCATACAAAATTCCTCATACATTCGCACTAAACACACCTAGCCAAGTTTGAAGTTGCCTTTGCCATAGACGTGAAAGGTTTTATATTTCTAAGGGTTTGGTCCCAAATCTAGTCTAAACTTTCTTAATTCTTTATTTCAATTATTTAATTTAATTGTTTAATTATTATTTTTTTTTGAAGTTACTAACGCGTGTATTTTATTAATAGAAAGAGATACGAGGCATCAAAGTAAGTGCTTTAATTGATTTTATTGATATTATGATATAGAAATCATGTCTAGTTGTTATTATGATTCCTAATATCATATTAGGATGTTTGATGTTTTGAATGACAACAATGATTCCTAGTATCATGTTTAGGGTAATAACTATAATTTCGAATATCAAATATGCTTATTGTGTTTCCTGTGATGCTTCTTATTTTCATTCATAATATTCATGTTAGTATCATGTTAGGGCTATATATTTGATCTTTATTACTTAGTGACATGCTAGGGTTTGTTATTAATCTTGTTAATATCATGTCTAGGATCTTGTTATTATTTTACTTTAGCATGATTATTATTATTATTATTATTATTATTATTATTATTATTATTATTATTATTATTATTATTATTATTATTATTATTATTATTATTATTATTATTATTATTATTATTATTATTATTATTATTATTATTATTATTATTATTATTATTATTATTATTATTATTATTATTATTATTATTATTATTATTATTATTATTATTATTATTATTATTATTTTAATAATTATTATAATAATTGTTATTTATGATTATTATGTTGCTTGATATTTATTTTTATTGCTTGATCACATCTTTATGCATGTTTAAAGGGAATTTGGTACTTGTAATCACGCTTAATAAGATAATTAATAATCTTGTTTAGGGTTAATTTGATTATAATTCAAGTGATCGCCAATAATAGTTTTATTTGTGCATTAATATTCAACCAACATAGATAAACAGGTTTAGGGTAAACCTAATGATTGCATGTTAGTCAGAAAGCGCACATGAATACGATCAGAATAAAGTAGAGGCCTATTATTAGGGCAGGTTTAATCTCTTTTAGGTTGGATTTGTACCTTCATCCTCGAACTACCAGTCTTGGTTCCAGACCTAGTGGAGTTGACGATCTCCTGGATCGTTTAGGGGTGTAACCTTCACCTCGTGAACGGTTTACAAGTTCCTAAAACTTGTTGGCGACTCTTTTGCTCTATCTTCTTTCCCTTTGGACGCCACCGTACTTTAGTGTATAATCAAAGAGGGGTTCAAGTTTGGGATAATGCTTGAAATATTCCCAACAGTTTTTTACGACTCCACTGGGGAGGATTTCTATTTTAATTCCTGAAATTTATTTCGGCAATGATTTTGAATGAGTGGATGAGACTCGAAAAGTTCTAAATATTTCATGTGCGTAATTTTGATTAACATTATTGCCATATGAATAAAAAAGATATCATTGGAAAGACCATCCGTAATAAGGTAAAACATAGGATTTTTACGCGTAGGAAATTTGGGGAATATCTTTCACAACTAGGATTGAAATAATGTTGCGCGAAGCTGGAAAATTTTATCGGGCACGGAAAGTTGTTAAGGCATGTAGGAACTAGCGTCAGGAAAAAAAGTCAAGCGCCACTTATTTGACTTTTGCGCAAGGCGACAGCTTCTGTCGCTAGGCGCTAAAGCCAAATTGTGGCGCCGGCCTCTGTTTGCTGGCGCCAAGTTCTTCCAATACCGAGCCAGAAATATGCGTTCTAATTTTGACCAGTTTTTAGCACTGTTTGCTCGATCCTACTTCCTGATTGAGTTTTTCTCACTTTTCTGAAACCCATATGTGTTCTACATATGGACATAACCCTCTGGGAATTCATGATCCATCTACCTGATTAAACGCTCTGTGCAACAAAGGGTACATCCGAGAATGTTGAATTCACCAAACCATGGAAGTGAGTTTTTCTTAACTTGCGGTGTCCCATCCACTCGCACCAACCCTTCACGGTTAGGCTTCCCCGCGGTGCATTCTGACAATTAACCATAGACCCTCTTTGACTAACCCATATCCCGAACTTTAGAGAACTAGAGCCATGGTTAGGTTGCAAACTCATTACATCATGTTGTGACTACTTGTGCATACTTATTATGTGACTAAACTAACTGTTTGGTTTGACTTGTGATTAAGCCTAAATAAACTAATTAATGACTAAAGGACTTTTCTTAATTAATTGATTATTTAATTTGAGCTAATAAATATGTCTAAAATCGAGTCATAGTTTCTTTAAGTCAACCCGGATTTTTATTCTCGTATACTGCACAAGCGTCAACTTGTTTTGGTCATAGACGAAGTTCTAGGAATAACTACGAGTGGTACAACCTATGGATCTATAGCCCCGAGTTTTATCTTTAATTTGGCGTTGGTTTCATAACAACCAGAGTCTTAGATAAAAGGTTATTACTAAAATACCACAGCCTGTCCAGCTTATTGCATATACGCGAGGTCTTATCTTAGTCTTTGCTTGAGTCTAGCCACATGGTCATGACACAAGTCTTAACATATCACCTACATTCACTAGCCTTAGCACACACTTTGTGTATATGTCACCATGACCATGTCTTAGGTTCATGCATGAGTCGGTTTTTTCCGTCATTTGAGTTGGGGGTACATTCTATTCCTAATTTCTTCATATCCCTCCATCTACATTATCTTTCCATTATCTACATCATCTTTCTCCATATCACAACCTTCATTCTTCATACCTTCTTCCATCTATGCATGTTGAATCGATTTTAAGTCATGTGATTGACAAACAAAAAAAATGAGGGTAATGATGAAACAAATGCACAAGGCAAGCTTCTCACCAAGATTTCATGCTTTCTTCTTCTTTTTTTAAACCCTTTTCCAAATAATTCTAGCATAGGAACCCTTCATCCTCCTTGAATTTATTTCTTAGACTTTGATTTTTTCCCCTTTTTAAATAAAATGAGCATTTATTTCCTTACATATGATCATTGCATTGCGAAAAAAAAAAAATCATGTCAAACTAAGCAGAAGATATACCAATGATTTAAGGCACTCCTTGTAGCCACATCATATTACCTTTCACCCTTTCAAAAATACAATCCCTTTTGATAAACCACTTTGAGCCTCGTCTAACGATAGACCTTTCTTTTTTCAACCCACAACTACCTAACCTTGGGATGGGATGGTGTGCAACTTATGCAATTTTCAATTTCATAAAAAGCTTGAGTGATTTAAAAAGATCAAAATAAACTAAAATAACAATAAATTAAAATAATAAATTAAAGTGTACAAAAGGGAAAGTGTTCCAATGTCTTTGACATGAACATGTCTTTGATTTGAACACGTCTCAAATTGCGTCTCTTATCGAGTGCTCGGTACCGTGCCCGAGAAACATGAATGCCAAGTGAGTGATAAACCGCATGATCGGGATTGCCCACACTTATCAAAATAAACTAAATGCTAAAGCAAAAAAAAAAAAAAAAAAAAAAAAAGATTCAAAAGCAAAGTTCCACACCTTGGGGGCTTATATAGGGTCTTGAGTCTTTGACCCTTTCTTCTTAAACCTTTAGCCTAACCACGTTACAACCCTTAAAAAGACCTTTTTGAGGTATACACACTTGTGCGAGGTTCGGCTAGAGCTACGTTCGGCCTAATTCCTAGCAGATATGTAGGCAACCTCACATCGAGGTGCGGCCGTAATAAAAACGGATTCATATTCACGTTCACACACTCACACCATGATCGTATCAAGGGATCTCCAATGCTCATCCCTATTCACTTAGAGCTAGACTTATGGGCTTGAATCCTATATCATTAGCTTACCTAGCCAAAGAGTCACCACCATTTGACTCTTCTAAAAATAATATATCTTTTCACACACTTAGCCTTTGCGGCCTAACTTTAGTGTCACCATCATACACTGCACATATACATGACCAAATATACTTCCCTTAAGAACCCTTTGTCATGAAATCTTAACACAACATTGAAGCATACTTCGTCATAACAAAATCACTCATCAATCATAATCATCATTGCATCAAAGTATGAAGTGCTTAGCCTTCGTGCCTAAGTTACCTAAATACTTTCATTATCGAGTCATCTAGGATAGTTTAAGATGTTACAATCCTTGTACTGTGAGAGACAACGTTAACGGATTAAGCTCATTCAACATGTATCTTAAAAAAAACATCACTTCGATTCTTTTTCGTGTCTTTCTTTTTCGGGAGAAAGTCGGTACCCTCCACAAAAATGATGAAAAATTTTTCTTTTTTGCATTTTCGAGTCCCACGATCACAATACAATGCAACACGAATCATGTACACGTTGAGTCATGTCATGATATCACCTTGATTTGAGTCTAACACATGTGTCAAACACTTTAAGTCGAGTCAACCTCGAGTGAATCACAGTGAGTCAAGTTCATACCTTGAGTCACGACAAGTCAATGAGTCAAGCAACACTAAATCTTAGGTCAACTCTAAAGAAAGATTACCAAAGCCCTATAGTCAAAAATATAAATGCAGGTACATCCCAGCAAGCAAGGACACTCCCGGATCTTTTTTTTTTGAAAAAACCACGAATATGACACGGGATATTCCTCCAAGATAAGAGGAGTTACATGGATCAGTAAATTAGAGTTGAAGAGCTTTAATTTAAAAAATATTTGAGCGGATTTGGTTGAAAGGAAACGACGAAGCTCAAAGTTCATAGCAAAACCAAGCAACAGCGGCAGCAAGAGCAGAGTAGGGAAGACCCGACTCCATTACCAGACGACAAGGCTGTCGTCTAACAACAACATCTGGCGTTTGGCAATAGAGTTCAACGCCTAGCAATAGATCCCAGCGTCTGGCAACAGAGCCAATTCTTGGAGCCAGCGATATTTCAACAGCGACAGAGCTTAAAGCCTCTCAGAAAGGTTATTTCGACCTAATACAGCGATTTCGGGTTCCTTGGTACGCCAGTTAACCCCTATAAGCAAATTGACATGATTAGTAGTCAGCTCGATTACAATCGTAGTAAGTGATTGACCTGACAAAAAAACCGTCTCACTTAGCTTAAGCGCCTAAAACACTAGCTCATTACAAGCAACAACGTATCGGTTTAAAAGCAAGCACTTAAACGACAATATTTCCAAATATGGATTGTCGCGCATTCTTCTTAAACAACAATTTTTCCAAAAATTGGATTGTCATACCCAACTGACAATATTTCCAAAATATGGATTGTCGCGCATCTTCTTTAAACGACAATATTTCCATGGTTGGATTTTCATCTCTAGCAAAGTTTCTAAGCGTGGATTGTCGTGCTCCTTCTCTGTTTGGCAATTTTTTCAAGTTTGGATTGTCATCTCTTGCAAGTTTTCCGAGATTGGATTGTCATACACCCAGTTCCCTATGGCAAAATTTCCTAAAGGATTGTTGTAGGACTCTATTCATCATAAATTTCCGCAAAGGTTCCTCAACATGGATTGTCATTCATTTCTATAAGTGGCAAATTTTCTTGAAGTGGATTGTCGGTCGACTGTTTTTTGCAAATGTTCCAAGACGCGGCTTGTCAATTGTGGTAATATTTTCCTAAAAAGATTGTCGCATAGCGTTGGCAAATTTCCAAAGTGGATTTCTTTCAAGAGTTATATTCCAAGATGTGGATTGTCGATCGTAGCAAAATTCTTATGACAGATTGTTACGAAGCATTGGCAACTTTTCCCCAAAATTGGATTTTGGCAAATTTTACGAGATACGGATTGTCGCTTCATCGTAGCAACATTTTTAACGACGGATTGTTATGAAGCATTGACAACTTTACCTAAATCAGATTGTAAAACATCATACAAGAGTGGTGTTGGCAACTATTCCCAAAGAAAAGAGGATTGTCATCACAGCAAAATCATCGACATACTGGTTCACAAGCAGCAAAGCGCCGACGTACTAGCATAGCAGAATTAAGGATCAACAAGCAGTGATCTTTTTGAAGACTATCACAGCGGAAATTGGAGGCAGTTACAGGCGTAGCAGTCTTCAGACAGTATTCTCTACCTTGCGGAAGATCGTCACAACAAATCGTTTACCTCTAGAGACGTGTGCTTGACGGTGTAAGATACGCGTTTCTTAATTCTTTTATCTGTTTAACTAATGCTAGTTTGCAGGTATCGGCGTTATAGGAATGATTTAAGATCGCAAAACGTTCTGAATCATTATCCGTCCCTATCGCTACTGTGACTTTTGTTTTCGAAACTTGCGTTTCTCCAAACTCAGTCAAAGTGGGGGCTTTTGTGATTAATACCTTTCATGTGTCTCCCCAAAACCAAACCCAGTGATGAATACCTTTCATGTCATTTGATTATCAAACAAAAAGAAAGTGTGAAAAGTCTAGTGATGAGGATGTTTTTATTTAAATATATTTTCTTTCTGTTTTTGAAAATATTTCTTCTTACCTTATTTATGAAAAACATGCATTCCAGTTTAGTTTGATCCATGATAAGGGTCCAATAATAGTGTAGTTGGATGGGGCTCGAAAAGACCTTTCCAACGATATATTATAAACCCAATTCCGATGAATAATGAGGAAGTTATGGCCAAAATACTAAACTAGGCCGGATTTGGTTTTTATATGCGGCCCAATGATCTAGAGGAGGGCCTATTATTAATTATCATTCCTAAAGCTATTAGGATTGATTATAGACTTCTAGAATACTCTACAAGGTTCTTTTAAATCCTAATGGAGTTAGGATTGATAATTATGTTTCAAAGAGTTTGAAATTGAATAAAACTACTCCTTTTTAGAATCCTTGTTTTGTACGAAGTGGAATATATTCAGATTTTTTTTCGTGCCTCATAATATTTATCCAAATTTTATATGGTTTGATACATCTTGAAATTATCTTTCCAATGATATATTATAATATTAAATCCGAGTTGTAACGAAAAAGATATGAATGAGATATGAAACTCTATCCAAAAGTGACACCCTTCCACTATTTCGGCCATATGTTTTTATCTACAAAAGATTTTTATTTGATTTCAATTGGGTTTGAAAGTAGAATTACAGAGCTTTCCAACGACATAATAATTCCTTATTTAGACTTCCAGATCAAAAGATATGATAAAAACAAAAACGCGTGAAATTGATTATTAGCGTCCGACGACAAACATTAGCGTCTGGCGCTAAGGCTTGGCGCCTGGCGTTAACCTTCAGCGCCTGGCGCTAATGACTAGCGTCTGGAGCTAATCGAGTTTATTCTCGTCGAAACTCTGATTTGTCTTTTTATCCATCCGACTGATTTTCTCTATAAAAAGCCTCTTAAAATTCTATTTTCAATCATCAATTCTCAACAATAATCAAATTTCACCAATTCTCATCAAGAATCTCTTGATTACTCTCTCTCTCTCTCTCTCTCTCTCTCTCTCTCTCTCTCTCTCTCTCTCTCTCTCTTCTGAACTAGTCTTTTGCATACAAAATTCGTTATACATTCGCACTAGACCCACCTACCCAAGTTCGAAGTTGCCTTCGCCCTAGATGTGAAAGGTTTTATATTTCTGAGGGTTTGGTCCCAAATCTAGTCTAAACTTTCTTAATTCTTTATTTCAATTATTTAATTTAATTGTTTGATTATTATTTTCCTTGAAGTTACTAACGCGTGTATTTTGTTATTAGAAAGAGATACAAGGCATCCAAGTAAGTGCTTTAATTGATTTTATTGATATTATGATATAGAAATCATGTCTACGTTGTTATTATGATTCATAGTATCATGTTAGGATGCTTGATGTTTTGAATGACAACAATGATTCCTAGTATCATGTTTAGGGTAATAACTATAATTTCTAATATCATATATGCTTATTGTGATTCCTGTGATGCTTCCTATTTTCTTTCATTATATTCATTTTAGTAACATTTTAGGGCTATATATTTGATCTTTATTACTTAGTGACATGTTAGATTTGTTATTAATATTGTTAGTATCATGTCTAGGATCTTGTTATTATTGTACTTTAGCATGATTATTATTATTATTATTATTATTATTATTATTATTATTATTATTATTATTATTATTATTATTATTATTATTATTATTATTATTATTATTATTATTATTATTATTATTATTATTATTATTATTATTATAATTGTTATAATAACTGTTATTTATGATTATTATGTTGCTTGATATTTATTTTTAGGAAAAATTGCTCCCATTAATCTGAACTTTGCCTCGTCCGCCGAAAATAATCCCAACTTTCGTTTATTTTCTATTGCACCGAACTTTAGGGGGTATTAATTTCTATTGCACCCAAATGACCTACAACCGGTAAATCAAGTAAACATTTCTGATTTTTTTTTGCACACGTGTCAACATGTAATTGGTTGAAAAAAATAGGAAAAAAAATTAAAAACATAATTAAAAAAAAACCCCAACAGCCACCCTTAGCTTCTCCACCAGCCACTAGCACCACCATCACCAGCCTTCCTCTCTCCTTATCCCACGGTGCCGGCCGCACCCATCCCCCGATGCCGACGCCGACCCCATCTCCCGCGTATCGTCCCCTCCCTCGCTCTTCCTAATACTTGCTTGAACCAACAACCACCCTCCCCGAAACCCTATCTCTCCCGCAAAAACCACCTAAAACCCATCCCCCACCCTCGAAAACCCTAATCGAACCTCCCTAGCCATTGCTAGGGGTTCATTCAGGGTTTTTCGAGGGTGGGGGATAGATTTTCGGTGGTTTTGCGGTGGAAGGAGGTTTTTTGGGGGTGGGTGAAGGGAAGGGGTTTTCGTGGGTGGGGGAGGGGATTTCGGGGGTAGGGGAGGGGTTTTTAGGGGTGGGGGAAGGGAAGGGGTGGGTTTCGAGGGAAGGGGAAAGCTGGGCGGTGGTTTCCGGCAGCAGGGGAGGGGGTTTTTGTGGGTGGAGGAGGGGATTTCGGGGGTGGGGGAGGGGTTTTCGGGGGTGGGGGAAGGAAAGGGGTGGGTTTCGAGGGAGGGGGAAAGCTGGGCGGTGGTTTCCGACAACAGGGGAGGGGTTTTTCGGGGGTGGGGGTTATTTCCCGGCGGGGTGGGGGTTGGGGTGTTGTGGCAGCCGCTTGGTATGGGTGGTTTGTGGGGTTTTTGTTATTTTTTTTTTTTTTGTTTTTTGATATTAAAAAAAAAAAATTTAAGCAAATCATACGCTGACACATGGCTAGGTAACCTGCTACATCAGGTTAGATAACCTGTTGGGTGCAATGAAAATTAATACCCCCCAAAGTTCAGTGCAATAGATAATAAACGAAAGTTGGGATTATTTTCGGCGGACGAGGCAAAGTTCTGATTAATGGGAGCAATTTTTCCTTATTTTTATTGCTTGATCACAACTTTATGCATATTTAAAGGGAATTTGGTACTTGTAGTCACGCTTAATCAGATAATTAATAATCTTGTTTAGGGTTAATTTGATTACAATTCAAGTGATCGCTAATAATAGTTTTATTTGTGCATTAATATTCAACCAACATAGATAAAAAGGTTTAGGGTAAACCTAATGATTGCATGTTAGTCAGAAAGCGTACATGAATACGATCAGAATAAAGTAGAGGCCTATTATTAGGGCAGGTTCAATCTCTTTTAGGTTGGATTTGTACCTTCATCCGCGAACTACCAGTCTTGGTTCCAGACCTATTGGAGTTGACGATCTCTTGGATCGTTAAGGGGTATAACCTTCACCTCGTGAACGGTTTACAAGTTCCTAAAACTTGTTGGTGACTCTTTTGCTCTATCTTCTTTCCCTTTGGACGCCACCGTACTTTAGTGTATGATCACAGTAGGGTTCAAGTTTGGGATAATGCTTGAAATATTCCCTACAGAAAGTATTATGAGAAGAGCTAAATAATGGTTATTCTTTACGCTAGGTAAGTTAATGATATAGGGATCAAGTCCCCAAGTCTAGCTCTAAATGGATAAGGATGATCATAGGAGATCCCCTGGATATGATCAATTATGAACGTAAATATGAATGCATTTTTATTGCGCCCGCACATCGATGTGAGGTTGCCTACGTATCCGTTAGGAATCAGGCCGAACGTAGCTCTAGCCGAACCTCGCACAAGTATGTGTATACCTCAAAGAGGTCTTTTAAGGGTTGTAATGTGGTTAGGCTAAAGGTTGAAGAAGAAAGAGATAAAGGCTCAAGACCCTAGATAAGCCCCTAAGGTGTGCAACCTAGCTTTTGAATCTTTGTATTATTATGCTTGAGGTTTCTCACTTTTGAGCTCTTTCTTTTTTATTTTTTCTCTTTTTTTTTTTTTGCTTTTGCATTTTTTTTTATTTTGAACCTTTTTTATAAGTGTGGCCAATCCCTATCATGCGGTCTATCAATCACTTGGCATTCATGTTTCTTAGGCACGGTATCGAGCACTCGATAAGAGACGCAATCTGAGATGTGTTCATATCAAAGACATGTTTATGTCAAAGATATTGGAACGCTTGCTCTTTTACACACTTTTATTGATATTTTATTCTTTTGAAATTTTTATAAAATCACTCAAGCTTTTATTCTTTGAAATTTTCATAAATTGCACACTATCCTATCTTAAGGTTTAGTAGATGTGGGTTTAAAAAAGAAAGGCCTATCGTTAGGTGAGGCTCAAAGTGGTTTATCCACAAAAGATTGTATATTTGAAAGGGTGAAGATGATATGATAGGATACAAAGGGTGCTTCAAATCATTGGTATACCTTGTGCTTAGTTCGACATGGATTTTTTTTTTTTTAATTTTTTTTTTTTTTTTTTTTTTGCAATGTAATGAAGTAATCATATTCAAGAAAAGAAATGCTTATTTTTATTAAAAGGTAAAAAGGAAAAAACCTACAAAATAAGATATAAGGAAAATAAAAGGTGCCTATGCTAGACTTATT
Source organism: Chenopodium album (assembly GCF_948465745.1). Taxonomy (NCBI): domain Eukaryota; kingdom Viridiplantae; phylum Streptophyta; class Magnoliopsida; order Caryophyllales; family Amaranthaceae; genus Chenopodium; species Chenopodium album. The sequence goes on from NC_137834.1 coordinate 70,270,882, forward strand.
GAGGAAAGGCTGAAGAAAAGAAATAGAAAAAAAGGTAACAAAATCTTGTCGTTGAAGGTCGCCTCTTGTATTATGCCTTATTATCACTTGGTCTTCTTACTAGCTGGAGGTATGGGAAGCTTGTTATTATCGATCAAGTATTGGATGGCCTCTTTTAGCTTCCATCGGCTCTCAGTAGTACGACTCCTACCTTGATGGTACTTGCAATGTGCATCTGACTTCCAACTAGGAAATCTCTTCTCAGGTGCGGGATCTTGAATAGTTCCAATGGGAGTAATGAGTCCCTTGGCATGGAATCGATCGAATGCAGTATCATAGCTCATCCCAGTAGGAGTTAAATCTTTCCTTAGTTGTTTTTTAGACCCTTGACTATCCATGGCCAAGACTTCATTGAGATCAAAGGTACTAACATTGTTAATAGAGTGGGCATTTTCGGAAGGAGGAGGATTGTCGTTCTTCTTTCCTTGCTAGCTATTGTTGTTGCTATTGTTAGTAGCTTTTTTTTTCCCAAGGTCATCTTCTATTTCAATTCCTATGTCATAGACGGTTTTGAAAGCATTCAAGTTGTGTTGATATTTCAAATGCTTCGAATACTTGTCTTGAAGGTTCTTGATGAACATCCTTATAGACTCCTTTTCAGTAGGGACCTCGACCATGTTGGCGGATGTTTCCCTCCACTTGTTAAGTAAAGTCGTAAAGCCTTTTTATCTCTTTTTGTCTTAGCGTCTCAAGTTGTCTATAGTCGGTTATGACTTGAATATTGCATTTATATCTATCAATGAAAGTGTTTACAATAGCATCCCAAGTAGAGGTTTTCTCTTTATCAAGAGAAAAGAACCATTGTTGACAAACGGTTTCAAGTGATAAAGAAATCAATGTATGAAAAATTTTCTTATCTATCCCCTTAATATTCATTATTGTCTCGAACACTCTTAAGTGGAAGTAGGGATTATCTGTTGCTTTGAACATAGGGATGTTAGTGGCATTGAACTTCTACGGAAGAGTTCCTTGTCCACCGAGAGACCTTGCAAGCTAATTCCCTGGAATCTGTTGGATAATTTTCTCAAGCTCTCTTGCATGAGCTCCATTTGTTGTTGCCTAAAAGGGTCATTGACTTGAAGGGCTACACTCTTCATTAATTCAGTTAGGTTGGCCACAACCTTCTTAATTCCTGAGACGCCATTATCTTCTTAGCCTTTCTTTTCCGACTAATTGGTTTGTCAAAGAGTAGTACTTGAACAAAGGTGTTGTCTAGCCTTTCTTTTCTGACTAATTGGTTTGTCAAAGAGTAGTACTTGAACAAAGGTGTTGTCCTTCATTAATCGCCTTTCCCTCCTTGACCAAGTGCTATGGAAATGGAAAGTAGGGGTAAGTTTTTCATTTTTGACTCAAGCTCTATTCAACATGCAATAGATGGGAAGAGATCATGAAAGAAAGGGGAGAATGATAGGTATGGAAAAAGTATGTAGAGAATTAAAAAATGATATAGATGGGAATATATAGAAGAATTTAGGAATAAAGTGGACCCCAACTCAAATGACTGAAAGAGCGACTCATGCATGAAACTGGGACATGGTCATGGTGTGAAAAGAGTATGTACAAAATGTGTGTGAATATTTGTGAGTGTAAGTGATATGTTCAAGACTCGTGTCATGACCATGCGACTAGACTATGTGACTAGATTCTAACAAAGACTAAGTTAAGACCTCATATATGTGCACTAAACTAGACATGTTGTAGTATTTTAGTCATAACATTTTATCTCTGACTTCAAATTGAACAAAACCGCCGCCAAATGAAAGATAAAACTCGGGGCTACAGATCCATATGATCAAAATAAGTTGACGTTTGTGCAGTATACGGGAATAAAAAATCAGGTTGACTCAAAGGAACTATGACCCGATTTTAGACATATTTATTAGCTCAAATTAATTAATAAATTAATTAAGAGAAATCCTTTAGTCCTAGGTTAGTTTATTTAAGCATATTTATAATTATAAGTCAAACCAAACGATTAGTTTAATCAAATGTAAGTTATGCACAAGCAAATAATGCAAAAGTAGTCAAGTAGTCACAACATGATGCAATGAGTTATCTAAACTTTAGGATATGGGTTAGTCAAAAAGGGACATGATTATGAGTCCGGATGCACCACGCGGAAGCCTTACCTTTGGAAGGGTTGGCGCGTGTGGGTGGGACCGCGCGAGTTAAACTCGCTTCCATGGTTTGTTGAATTCAACAAACGGATGTACCCTTCGTTGCCTGGAGAGTTCGATTGGGTAGATGGATCCTGAATTCCCAGAGGGTTATGGCCATATGTAGAACACATATAGGTTTCAAAAAAAAGGGAAAAACTCAATCAGGAAGTAAAACCGAGCAAAAAATACTAGAAAACTAGTCGAAACAAGAAGGTAGATTTTTGGCTCGGTATTGGAAGAATTCGGCGAGAGAAAATAGCGTCTTTGCAAGACGCTTGCACTATCGCCAGGCGACAACGCCATCATTTAGCGCTGCCGCTGTTTTCCCAGCGTTAATTCCTACATGCCTCGGTAGCTTTCTATTCTTGATTTTTCTAGTTTTTTTCGTAACATTATTTTGACTTTAGTTGTGAAAAATATTTCCCTAAATTCCTACGTGTAAAAATCATATTTTTTTGACTAATTACGGATAGTCTTTCCAATGATAACCTTTTTATGCTTATGCTAATAATGTCAATCAAAATAATGCACATGAAATACTTTGAACTTTTTTAGTCTCATCCACTCATTCTATATCACTGCAAAAATAAATTTTAGGAATTAAAATAGAAATTCTGCCCAGTGGAGTCGCCAAAAAACCGTAGGGAATATTTTAAGACATCCAACACTTGATCCCCTCTGTGATCATACACATAAGCATGGTGACGTCCTAAGGGAAGGAAGCTAGAGTAAAAGAGTCGGCAACAAGTTTTAGAAACTTGTAAACCGTTCACAAGGTGAAGGTTACACCCTTAACGATCCATGAGATCGTTAAATCTAATAGGTCTAGAACCACGACTGAAAGTTTGGGAATGAAATTACAAATCCAACCTAAAAGAGATTGAACATGCGCTAAAAATAGGCCTCTACTTTATTCTTATCGTATTCATGTGCGCTTTCTGACTAACATGCAATCAATAGAATTACCCTAAACGTGTTTATCTATGTTTGTTGAATTTAATTTACAAATACAACTATTATTAGTGATCACTTGAATTATAATCAAATTTCCCAAATTAAGATTATTAATTTTCCTATTAAGTGTGATTACAATAACAAATTCCATTTAAACATTCATAACAGGTGTGATCAAGCAAAAACAATAAATATATGTCACGGTTTTTTCATCATATACCCCTGAGTTTTTTGTTAATTCACCATATACCCATGAGAATTTTAAAATTCGCCATATATCCCTAACTTATTACAAAAATTCACTATATACCCCTAATGAAAATAAAATGAGTGGAATTTGGTTAATTATACCTCGAAACCACCTTAGATCTCTCCCCCTCACCCCCAAAATCACTCCTCTTCTTTTTCCAACCCCCTAAACCACTCCAAATCTCCATAATCATATTTGTATGATTGATTTTGAGGATGAGAAAAGTAAATTTAGGGTGGTTTGGGGGTGGGAAAAAGGAATGTGGGTAGTTTTGGAGGTAAGGGAATGTATTTAGGATGGTTTCGGTTCATAATTAGCTTTAATGATTGACAAAATTAAAAATCATTAGTCATCAAGGGTATATGGTGTATCTTTGTAAAAACTCGGGGGTATATGATGAATTTACAAAAGTTCAGGGGTATATGGTGAATAAACAAAAAACTCAGGGGCATATGGTGAAAAACCCAACATAATATTAACAACTTATATATAAGTTATTCGTTAATTAACCATTAACATGAAATAATTCGTAAATTAATAAATTACGGAAAATAATCCGCAAGTTAATAAATAAAGTTAAATAATTCGTAAATTAACAAATTACGGAAAATAATTTGTTAATTAACAAATTACTCGAAATACATAATTCGATACTACAATGATCATCATCATAATCATAATTTCAATAGATTATAATATTAATAGTTAGATCTAGGTATGATACTAACATGATTATTAACAAACCTAGCATGTTACTAAACAATAAAGATCAAAGTTTTAGCCCTAATATGATATTAGGAAAGAAATATTAGTTAACCCTAAACATGATACTAGGAAGCAATAAAACATTCTAACATGATAATAGGATTCAACAAAATAATCTAAGCATGATTTCTATAGGAAAATATCAATAAAACAATTAGATCACTTATTTCGATGCCTCGTACTTCTTTCTAATAACAAAATACACGTGTTAGTAATCTCAAGGAAAATAATAAAACAAACAATTAAATTAAATAATTGAAATAGAGATTTGGGTCCAAACCCTCATAAATCTCAAACTTTCACGTCTACGGCGAAGGAAACTTCGCACATGGTTAGGTGTGTCTAGAACTAATGTATGAGGAATTTAGTAAAAGGGAAGGTTTAGAAAAAAAAATAGAGAGAGAGAAATAATAAGGTTCTAGCTTTTAGAGAGAGAAAGAAAGAAAATTCTAGGTGTTGATGATTTGAAAAACGAGGAGATATGACCCCTATTTATTGGAAAAAAAAGCACAGGATCGATGAAAAACATATTCAGAATAAAATACCTTTCATCGCAAACGACAAGAGTCAGCGCCAGACGAAAAGCTCGTTCCCAGACGACGAAGGCTAACGCCAGGCAACGAAGGTCAGCGCCTGATGATGACTGTCGTCTCGCGCTGGTTCAAAAGTTAATGAGCTTTTCCACGCGTAATTTTATTTAACACCGGTTATAGGTAATTAAGCATCCAAGTAGTTTTCGAAATCAGATTTAATATATTTTATTCTAAATAAAACATTTTGAAAATATAATTATCAATCCTAACCTTTATAAATAATAATTAATAGGCCCTCCTCTAGATCATTGGGACACCTTGAAAATCATTGGGCCTAATCTAATTTCATTCATAACTTCCTCATAATTCATCGAAATTGAGATGATAATATATCATTGGAAAGCTCTTTTCGAGCCCAATCCAACAACACTATTGTTGGACCCTTATCATGGAATATACTAAATTGGACTGGCTATTTTTCATAAATAAGGTAAGAAAAGAAATATTTTTGAAAACTGAAAAACAAATATTTTAATAAAAACATCCTCATCACTAGACTTTCCACACTTTCACTTTGTTAGGCAATCAAATGATGTGAAAGGCATTCATCACTGGGTTTGGTTTTGGGAAGACACATTTGGGTGTCTATAATAGTAAAAACACATTCAAACAAAGCTTTTTGAATCACATGAAAGTCTAACACATTCAAACAAAGTGTTTTGAATCAATTGAAAGTCAAACAAATTCAAACAAAGCTTTTTGAATCAAATGAAAGTCAAATGCATTCAACAAAGCTAATCAAATGAAAGTCAAACACATGCAAAAAAATCCTTTTGAATTAAATTAAAGTCAAACACATTCAAACAAAGCTAATTGAATCAAATGAAAGGAAAACACATTCAAACAAAGCTTTATACACTACTACAAAATAGGCCAAAGAGACCCGTCCAAATTAGCCAAAGAGACTGCCTTTGAGGCGGTCATTAGCTAAGAGGTCTCTTTTGCAAAGAGACTGCTTGACTAAAGGCGGTCTCTAGAGTGAAAAAACTGAGACCACCTATTGAAGATAGGAAGTCTCTCTTTTATGAAAAAGAGAGACTACCTACTGAAGATAGGCAGTCTCTTTTTGAGAAAGTTGATACCGCTTATTTAGCTTAACGGGTCTCTCGGGTCTTATTTAAAATAAAAAAATAGCCTTTTTAATTTATTTTTTAAAATTATAATAACAATTTATAAATGTTACTTATTTAAAATGTTTTTTGGATTATTAAAAACAGAGTACAAAAATAATTCTTGAATATCAAATACCCAAAAAATTACAAAGATAGTACAGATAACAATGAAATTCCAATACACAAAAATTAAAAAAAAAATTCGTAAATGATAACTTCTAGATTCAATGATCTTCAATCGCCAATTTCTCCCTTCAAACTTGTAGAAATTTACCTGTAACCACAAATATAGATACATTAATAAAAAAAACTAAAATTAGATTCTAGAAAAATAAATTAGAAAAATTATACCAATAGAAATAAGAGATAAAATATCAAGTTTTAAAAGAAAAGATAAATAATCAACAAAACGAAGAAATCATAAAAAACTTAACCAAAAAAAAGTTAAAACATATGAAAATAAAAAAAGAGATCTTAAATTTTAATAGTAAAAATTATGACATACGGATCTAAACTAAATGATGATTAAACACATAGCAAGAAAAATAGAAGGATAAATTTTGAAAACAAGGAACGAATTGGCAGGAGATGCAAAAGTATAAATTTTAAAAACGAACAAAATGCAAGAACCAATGTTTGAAGAACTATTAAAACGATACTGAAAATGAAAATAAAAAATAAAATACATCAACATATCAGATCTGACAATCATATAAGAAGTGAAAAAAAAGGAATAAAAGGAAAAATAGTATTTAAAAAATCAGCAAAAAATTACAAACTAGATCTGACTCTTTGTACAAGAACTAAGATTAAAAAAATGTAAAATAATGTAAAAGAGAAAGGGAATAATATCAATAAATCGATTGAAAAAAACCTCAAAGAAAAATCGATAAACACATCACATTCAAACCTTATAAACAAATTTTGTCGAAAATAAGTTAAAAACAAACATTTTAATAAGAAAACTAAATTAAAAATCAATTATAATAACCAGAAGATAAATCGTACTAAAATTTTAAAAATGAACAAAATTTATATACAATTATAAGAAAATAATATTTTCATTAAGAAAAATCGAAAATATGAAGATCAACCCTTACATACGGAAAAGAAAAAAAATACAAATTAACCTTGACAATAAATCTTGAAATTATGATATGACGGAGAGAAGATCACTACTTGAAATTGATAAAAACATAGAGGAAATTAAAAATGGGATGAGAAAGAAGAGAGAATTAAGGAAGATAGAGGAGGAAGAAGAGAGAGATATGAGAGGAAGGAGATGAGAAAGAGGTCAGGGGGCATGCAAGCGGCGGAGTAAGAAGAAAAGAAAGAGCAAAGTTTAATTTCAATTTGACCTACAAAATGACAGTCATTCTGACATCTTAAATTAAAAAAAATAAGGCCAAGAGACCTGTTATATAAAAGGACGAGTCTCTCATTGTACCTTGATTTTTTTAAACACAAAGAGACCGGTTATCTTAAATAGCAGGTCTCATAAATATTTGGAGAGACGTATTATGTAAGATAATCGGTCTGAGACCCGTTATGTAGTTAACGAGTCTCTTGTGTTGGGTCTCTTTGAGCAATTTTGTAGTAGTGATAAATCAAATGAAAGTCAAACACTTTCAAACAAAGCTTTTTGAATATAATGAAAGTCATATGAATTCAACAAATCTAATTGAATCAAATGAAAGTCAAATAAATTCAAACAAAGATTTTTGAGTCAAATGAAAGTCAAACACAATCAAACAAAACTTTTTAATCAATTAATAGTCAAACACACTCAAACAAAGCCTTTTTAATCAAATGAAAGTCAAACAAATAAAAACAAAGCTTTTTGAATCGAATGAAATTAAAATGCATTCCACGAAGATAATTGAATCAAATGAAAGTCAAACACATTCAAAAAAAGCTTTTTGAATCAAATTAAAGGCAAACACATTTAATTAAAGTTTTTAAATCGAATGAATGTTAAATGAATTCAAAGAAGCTAATTGAATAATATGAAAGTCGAATACTTCCAAACAAAGCTTTTTGAATCAAATGAAAGTCAAACACATTCAGACAAACGTTTTTTAATCGAATTAAAGTCAAATGCATTCAACAAACTAATAGATTCAAATGAAAGTTAAACACATTCAAACAAAGCTTTTTTGATCAAATGAAAGTCAAACACATTCAAACATATATTTTTCAATCAAATGAAAGTCAAACACATTCAAACAAACCTTTTTAAATCAAATGAAATTCAAACACATTCAAACAAAGGTTTTTGAATCAATAGAAAGTCAAACACATTCAGACAAACGTTTTTTAATCGAATTAAAGTCAAATGCATTCAACAAACTAATAGATTCAAATGAAAGTAAAACACATTCAAACAAAGCTTTTTTGATCAAATGAAAGTCAAACACATTCAAACATATCTTTTTCAATCAAATGAAAGTCAAACACATTCAAACAAAACTTTTTAAATCAAATGAAAGTCAAACACATTCAAACAAAGGTTTTTGAATCAAAAGAAAGTCATACACGTTCAAACAAAGTTTTTTTTTTAATTGAAAGAAATTAAAATGTATTTAACAAAGTTAATTAATATAAATGAAAGTCTAACACATTCAAACAAATCTTTTTGAATCAAATGAAAGTCGAACACATTTAAACAAAGCTTTTTGAATTGAATGAAAATCAAATGCATTCAACAAATTTAATTGAATCAAAAGAAAGTCAAACACATTCAAACCAAGCTTTTTGAATCAAATGGAAGTAAAACACATTAAAACCAAGATTTTTGAATCAAATTAAAGTTAAACACATTAAAACAAAGTTTTTAAATTGAATGAAAGTCAAATGCATTCGACGAAGCTAATCGAATAAAATGAAAGTCGAACACATTAAAAAAAATCTTTTTGAATCAAATGAAAGTGAAACACATTCAAACAAGCTCTTTGAATCGAATGAAAGTCAAATGCATTCAACGAAGCTAACTAAGTCAAATTAAAGTCAAACATATTCAAACAAAGCTTTTTGAATTAAATGAAAGTCAATTACATTCAGACAAACGTCTTTTAATCGAATTAAAGTCAAATGCATTTAATGAACTAATAGATTCAAATGAAAGTCAAACACATTCAAACAAAGGTTTTTAAATTAAATGAAAGTCATACACATTCAAACAAAGGTTTTTGAATCAAAAGAAAGTCACACACGTTCAAACAATGTTTTTTGAATCGAATGAAAGTAAAATGAATTCAATGAAGCTAATTAGAATAAATGAAAGTCTGACACATTCAAACAAAGCTTTTTGAATCAAAAGAAGTTCGAACACATTCAAACAAAGATTTTTGAATCGAATGAAAATCAAATGCATTCAACAAATTTAATTGAATCAGATGAAAGTCAAACACATTCAAACAAAGCTTTTTAAATAAAATGAAAGTCAAACACATTTCAAACAAAGCTTTTTGAATCAAATGAAAGTCAAATAAATTTAAACAAAGGTTATTGAATCGAATGAAAGTCAAATGCATTTAACGAACTAATTGAATCAAATGAAAGTTAAATGCATTTAACGAACTAATTGAATCAAATGAAAGTCAAACATATTCAATAAAAGCTTTTTGGATCAAATGAAAGTCAAACACATTCAAACAAATCTTTTTGTATCAAATGAAAACAAACTCATTTAAACAAAGCCTTTTAAATCGAATAAAAGTCAAATGCATTTAATGAAGCCAATTGAATCAAATGAAAGTCAAACATATTAAAACAAATCATTTGGAATCAATTGAAAGTCAAACACATTCGAACAATGCTTTTTGAATAAGTAAAAGTCATACACATTCAAACAAATCTTTTTGAATCAAATGAAAGTCAATTGCATTCGACGAATCTAATTGAATCAACTTAAGGTGAAACACATTGAAACAAAGATTTTTTAATCAAATAAAAGTCAAGCACATTCAAACAAAGCTTTTTGAATCGAATGAAATTCAAATGTATTCAACGAAGCTAATTGAATCAAATAAAAGTTAAACACAGTTAAACAAAGATTTTTGAATCAAATGAAATTCAAACACTTTCAAACAATTCTTTTGAATCGAAATCAAGTCAAATGCATTCAACAAAGCTAATTGAACAAATGAAAGTTAAACAGATTCAAACCCATTCAAATAAAATCAAATAAAATTAGTGGTAGGTAATATTTTAAGCTACCCCACACTTGAGCCACACTTTGATCATACACTTTAGCATGTTGATTTCCTAAGGAAAGGAAGATACAGTAAAAGAGTCGGCAACAAGTTTTAGGAACTTGTAAACCGTTCAGAGGGTGAAGTTTACACCCCTTAACGATCCATAAGATCGTTAACTCCAATAGGACTGGAACCATGACTGGAAGTTCGAGAATAAAGGTACAAATCCACTACTACAAAAAGCGTACTTTTTGGACGCTTTTGCTACGACGACTTTGATATGGAGTCAGTGTACGAATTTTGATACCGCCTTTTCTCGACGCTTTATAGTGTCGAAAATTTTATCGACACATAAAAGCGTCGGGAAACTCACATGCTATGCACGTGAGTTATTTTTTTCGCAATTTTGAAACCTTTAATGAAAATATTAGCGGGTTCCCCAAATTTCCCAATACAATTAAAACGCCCACGACTACTGCTCAATTGCGCTGCTCATCTCCTCTAAACCCACGACTCCTTCATCAGCGACAATTTTTCGCAATTTTGTTTGCTAATCTTCAAGGAATTTGGGGGTTTTTTGCTCGTCACTTTCAATAATTTCAGGTATCAACTTACAATTTGCTATACAATATTGTTGCTAGGTATATATCTATCATTTTTGGTACCCTAATATCTCACAATTCTCTAAATTTCGTTAATATTGGGAATTCTTCTTTGCATGTCTTCGATTTTTAGTTGGGGTAGAACAAGAATCGATCTCTTATTGCGAGGTAATTTTTTGCCCTTAATGAGATAATTTAATTTCTTTTTATGTTGTTTTTTTTCGTGAAAACTTATTTCATATCCATGGTTTCCATGTTTTATTTTTATTTTTGTAAGTAGTTTTTTTGGTTTTTCTTATGATTTTTATGTCGTTTTTTAGGGTTTTAGTTTGGAATTTTATGGGTTTTTGATATGAATTTTATAGGCTTTGGATTTTATGGTATTTGATATGAAATTTATAGGCTTTGATATTTCTTGTCAGAGCTAAATAAATTAGCCATTACACATTAAAGCTGAAGTGCATTAATAGAACAATATGAGCTTGGGAATATCCTGTATGTCATAATAGCTGCATGCTAAAATAAAAGGCCATAAGCGACTGCTTTAGAAAATGTAAAATTGAGATCTACAAAACCTGCTAATTGCTATTGGATTTCATACAGAATAGCCAGGCTGAAAAAAATGTCTTTTATTATTTATGAGATATTTGATGGAATCAAGAGTAACATCACACACATTGCTTAGCTACATATTAAGATAGCTTTGTAGGACAATTGAAAGATATGAACCTGGCTTTAGAGGCTGATCTCTAGAATATGGTCAAATGGTGACTTGGAGTTAATGATGTAACCATAATTCATTTAATAATGAATAACATCTAGAACAGTGAACAAAAGCATCTCCAGATACCAAAACTCATTCTAAAGACAGATTAGTCATGAATTTCTTAAAGCTATTGAAAGGGCTATTGAATAAAATTGGTAGCTTTTAATTTTTGCCTCTGTGATTTCAATTTATATAATACAAGTATTTACCATGAAATTAAAATTACTCTTATTTATACAAGCCATGTTAAATTCAAAGAACAAAACTAGAAACTGCATTTTCTAGATCTGTCTTGATTTTAATTATAGCTGAAAACTAAAAAATAACATGAGTGCAATTTATACACATTTTCTAGAGGCTCTCAATGCATGCGGAGTAGGAGGGTCAGACCCTCATGTGTATGTAGCCAAACTTTTAAAGCTAATAGGAAGGTTGTTTCCAATTGATCCTTGAGCTATAGGCAAACCTTTGCTATTTAATAAAACACTGCAGACTGTTTAATGAATCAGTTTCATAAAGAGCATTCTACTAAAAAAGGTAAAGAGGATTGGTCTTGAACACTATCAGGGTCTTTCTAGGTTAGGCAGACAACTTAACAGCTTAAATGAAAATTAGAAGCAAACTGACAGATATGTACCACCTTACCATTATATAGGCATTACGATTCACTGACTTGATGGTCCACTCAACGCACTTTAAGCAACAATTGGAAGAATTATGGACTATCTCTCCAATCTTAATCTACATGTATCCATTTATCTTAGACCTTCTGATCTTGTTGTTTTAGTTTTCCAGATTGGTGATAGTTTTGATTCTTTATTAAATTGCTCAAATACTCACCAGACTGCTAGAATCACAGATTGGACATAGGTGATAATTCCAGATCTTGTTGTTTCTTTTTATCCACCCAAGCAAAATCTTATGTTAAAGCTTACTAACACTACCTTTTCTGTTTTCAGCCTTGTTCAGTAGCTTGAAACGCACAATTACTTTTGCGGCAAAAGAAGGTACACTCTACCTTAGACATTAGCTCAAACTAGAATACATTTTTAAAGATTGTGGCTTGATTAGTACGTGTATGTCATATACTTATTTTAATTGTGTAGGCTTTATTAGATTTCCCTAATTGGATGTTTCATGTGACACTATCTTTTAATTACTTGAAAAACGTGTGCCTATTGCCTTGGAGTCATGTTTTGTAGATTTCTAGTGTGGTTTGTTGAATAAGAAATTCATCTAACTTGCATGACTTATTTTTGTTGTTGTATGTTTCTTACTAATTTTCTTCTTTCACCCCTCAACAAGTTTGTAGGCTTGAATTACTTACATTATTTTTAAGTGGATAAACTTCTTGATATTATAACTTTGATGGATGTCTATTTACTTAGTGAAAGTGATGTCCCTATTTTATATTGGTTTAAGGATCCTTGTAACATGATTTTTTATTTATTTATTTTTTTTAATGTCATTGTTTTTAATTAGCAATTAATTATATACTTCTTTGTAGACATGGATACTAGTTGGATTGATTTACCAAGAGGTGATCCCGGTTATTTTAAAGGTTGCATAAACTTCTTGAAACTTGCTAAAGAGACTCTTTTACCAAATACACGTGAAACTAAATGCCCATGTAATAAGTGCAAGTTAAATAAAACGAATTCTGTAGAAGAAGTTGGAGGCCATATTTTATTTTATGGTTTTTATAAAAACTATAGAAATTGGATATTTCATTGTAAAGATGAAGGGAGTAGGACCTATGATCTAAGTGATGATCAAGTAAATGCAGTAGGTCGAGATGATATGGACGGGTTACTAAGAGCAACTTTTAGAGTTAATACGCGACAAACCGACAAACTCAAGATCCATCATTTAATGAACAAAGTATTGAAGATGACAATTCATATGACATGGATGAGGGGTTTACGATTTATCGCGAGGTAGAAGATGAGTATCAATCAACTTTCTCAAATGAAGAACAGGCAAAGTATAAAAATCTCATGGAAGCTTCTGAAAAAGGCCTGTACGAGGGGTGTACTACTTTTTCGAAACTTTCATTTCTATTGCATTTGTTTCACCTAAAGTGTATGTTCTATTGGTCTGTAGAGTCATTTAATAAATTACTTGAACTTCTAATTGACGCATTTCCCAATATTAAGGAGTTTCCGTCGTCCTATTATGAAGGCATGAAGATAATAAATGATTTAGGGTTAGGATTTGAGAAAATCCATGCATGTCCAAATGACTGCATGTTATATTGGGGCGAATTCGCAAAAAAAAAGTGAGTGTCATATATTCCATACATCAAGGTGGAAAAATGTGAAGGGAAAGGAGGGTGATGTAAATGAAAAAGGAAAAGAAGCATGTAAGAAAGGCGAGGCAGCTAAAGTAATGCGGTACTTTCCCCTTATCCCTAGATTAAAGAGGCTTTACATGTCATCTAAAACTATAGAGGACATGAGATGGCACTTTAATCGTAAGGATAATAAGATTCTACGACACCCTGCTGATGGCGAGGCCTGGAAAACATTTGATAAAAAATATACAGAGTTTGTCGCTGATCCTCGCATTGTTAGATTAGGCCTAGCGAGTGATGGTTTTAATCCATATCGTCTTATGAACACAAATTATAGTACATGGCCGGTGGTGCTCATTCCTTATAATTTATTCTTTCTATAATTATTCCTTTATTCTTTCTATAATTATTCCTGGTAAATTTGGTCCCGGTATGGATATTGATGTGTACTTGCAACCACTAATCCATGAATTAAAATTATTGTGGGAAGGTGTTGATGCTTTTGATTCTTATAGTGGAAGCAACTTCAAACTGCGAGCAGCGCTACACTCTACTATTAATGACTTTTCGGCTTATGCTATGCTGTCAGGTTGGAGTACGAAAGGCTACAAAGCTTGTCCTTCTTGCACTCATTCTACTAATTCAGATAGATTTGGTGGCAAAATTATCTACCCTGGGTATCAAAAATGGTTGCCTATTGATCACCCATATCGTTCACAAGCTAATTTTTTTAATGGGAAAGAAGAATATGGTATTGCTCCGATTCGTACCAGCGGGACCGAAGTTTTGAAGCAACAAGAAGGGGTAAAGTATGTATTTGGGAAGACAAAAAAAGTTCCTAAAAAAAGAGGGAGAAAAGCTGCCAATGAACTTGATGATGATTGCGATCCCGATGGTGATGATGTTCTTTGGAAAAAGAGAAGTACATTTTTTGAATTAGAGTATTGGAAGCATAATCCTCTTAGACATAATTTAGATGTTATGCACATTGAAAAGAATGTGTCCGATATTTTGTTAGGAACTCTTTTAGATATGGATAATAGTAGGGATGACGAGAGTGGCAGAGAAGCCCTAAAGAATTTGAATATAAAACCTCATCTATGGATCAACCCTCAAGGTTACATCCCGCCGGCTGCATACACCATGTCTAACGAGGAGAAAGAACGATTTTTGAAAGTCTTGAAAAAGATGAAAGTTCCTGATGGATATGGATCTAATTTGCAAAGATGTGTGAATCTAAAGCAACGGAAACTTATTAATATGAAAAGTCACGACCATCATATTGTGTGAATCTACAGCAACGGAAATTTGATATTGTGGATCGTGAGCGATTTCGAGTAACTCAGAATTCAGGAATCATGGTGGAAGTAGAGGGTCACGAATATTATGGAAAACTCAAAGAAATTTTGGAATTAGATTATTATGGTTCTTATAAGGTTGTATTGTTTCGTTGTGATTGGGTCGATATCCGTAGGGGTATCAAAACAAATCCAAATGGAAGTGTTCATATCAATTTCTCAAAGTTGATGCACACTGGTCGATTTTTGCGTGATGATCCATTTGTTTTCTCATCTCAAGCAAAACAAGTTTTTTATATTGAGGATGAGATACAAAAAGGGTGGTGTCATGTTGTGAAAACTAAGCCTAGGGACTTGTTTGATATACCTGAATAATTTGTTTACAACTTTTATAATTTATTATAGATTTGAGTTCATAAATTTGGATGGGTGTGTATTTTTATATTTCATTTAGTTATTCTAAATCATCAAAGTTTACATTTTGTTAACTTAATTTCTGTTTTTATGGTACTAAGCAGTATTATCGTCTCGATTTCTTATTGGTCGAATAACAACTGAATTCTAAAACTGAATTCCAAACTGAATCCAGAACTGAATTCAGAGCTGAATTCAAAAACTAAATTCAGTTCTGGAATTCATTTCTGGAATAATTCAGTTCTGGAATTCATTTATGGAATAATTTATTTCTGGAATAATCAATAATTCATTTATGGAATAATTCATTTATGGAATAATTCATTTATGGAATAATCAGTTCTTGAATTCATTTATGGAATAATTCAGTTCTAAATTGCAGCTCTGAACATCATATTTTGTCCTTTTGGTCACATTTATTTCTTGTTATTTCAACTCTGATGCATTGATTATTGATATTCTTATTTTGTATTTCAGTTTAGATGTTTAGTTTAGCTGTACATATATTGTCTTGTCTTTATATCAGTTTTGTCTATATATAGTGTCTTTACTTTCCCCTAATATTGTGATTACATCAGCTCAGAAATGTAATTGAACTAAGTGGTGTTGCTGTTTGTAATGAACCCACTGTAATTGTGATATTGTGATTATAGTTCAGAACTATATAGTTTAGATACATAGTTTAGATCTTTATATCAGTTTATTTTGTATTTCAGTTTAGAAGTATAGTTTGTATTTCATTTTATGTCTTGTCTTTGTATCAGTTTTGACAAACTAATGTAGCTTGTCTTATGGTTTTATCAGGTAAAAGATGACTTATTGAAACAAGAGAGCAAGGGAAATACTTGCTGCCACAACTAAGTCAAATGCTACTGAAGTTGTTTTACAACCTACCAAAAAATAAGCTACTAAGTCACCATAGAATGAGGTACTTAAGGATGACAAATGGGGACCTTTTTCTCCACCCATTACCACTACAACATCTGACCAACAACCACCTAATAGTTTAGGATCCATTTGGAAAAACCCTCCTGGTTCAACATTGAGTTCAGTCAAAGAGGCAGCTACATCAGGTTATCAGAATAAATACCCAGCAAAAGTCCCACCTAATATTCCACATTCAATTGCACAAGACTCATTGAACTCCCCTTCTACTTCTCACAAACCTCTCGAGCGCCCAAAACCTGCTACATGAGGAATCCGGAACCGTGAAACAGGTGCTGTGAAAACTTCAGCTACAGCTCCACAAGATAATCATGAAAGACAAAAAAATGGAAACGAATCAGAATAGATCCCGAAACAATCTAAGTCCTTAAGACCAAAAGCACTTCCGGATTGGCCTGTAGACATTGATTTGGACAACAAGGAGGAGGTTCTAACCATAGGTAAATGTTTTCTATTAAAGTTGTCTGCTGATGCTTGTTGTTGTTGTGGTGTGATCCTGCCATGTTGCTGCTGCTTGTTATTGTGGGGGGAGGGGGTGGGGGGAGGGGGTGGAGGCTAGATTGTGTTATACGTGTTACACATGCATATGTATTTTACATATCATTGTCAAACTTGTTCTAAATTTGGATATATGGAATTGTTTATATCTTGAAACTTGTACTGAGCTGCATAATTAATTTTTCAAGTAAATTATGCTTGTTATGTAGAGGTACATGCTAATTGACATTTGAATTGAGTCTCTATGATATGTGTTCTGTGCTAATGTCATGTTTGTTTTGTTTTTATTTTTTATTTTTTATTTATTTTTCCTTACTACATCATGAGATCAGATTTTGAGACACACATATGATATGTGTATCATGCTTTCTTTTTTGATCCAATACATGCTAATTCTATAACTAAAATCAGAAGTAAAACTCAAATCTGAAATCAGTTCTGGATTTCAGCTCTGAACATCAGAAATGAATTCTAGAACTAAAATCAGAACTGAAATTCAAATTTGAATTCAGTTCTGGAATTCAGTTTTGATTTCAGCTCTGAACATCATAAATGAATTCTAGAACTGAAATCAGAACTGAAATTCAAATCTGAATTCAGTTATGGATTTCATTTTTGATTTCAACTCTAAACATCAGAAATGAATTCTAGAACTGAAATCAGAACTGAAATTCAAATCTGAATTCAGTTCTGGATTTCATTTTTGATTTCAGCTCTAAACATCATAAATGAATTCTAGAACTGAAATCAGAACTGAAATTCAAATCTGAATTCAGTTCTGGAATTCAGTTTTGATTGCAGCTTGTGTGTGTGTATTTGCAAAATTCATTGGCTACAGTGTTGGGTTATTTTGTAGATTTTTTCTTAAAAAAATTTTTATCTGCTTCTCTATTAAAACATATTGTTCACTTAACTGATTATTTCTTTTAACTTAATTTTGTTATTTTATTTAGATGACAAGGGTAATACTACATTAGTAAGTTGTATTATTCTACCAATTGACGTATGGAGTAATAACGGCATCCAGTACTATGTCGAATTCAATGATTTATGCCAGCCAATTAGGAAGGGTGGACATATTTTGATTAAATTCATTAGTATGATTGCGAAGATGGAGTCACATTGTCCAGTTGGGGAAAAAGATTGGAAAGCAATTGACAAGCATTTTAAAGGGAAAATAATTAAAGACATAAGAGTAAGTATATTCATCCCTAAGACATCCCTTGTCATTGCCTAAAAACACATACTTAGACGGTCTCTTACTTCTAATAGATTACTTACTGATTTATATTTTTAACTAATTATTTTTACTGAAGGACCGTTTTGTGATTCCTCCTGGTGTAAAATATGACAACCAAGCTCTCAAGCGTGCCAATAAATGTTGGAGGCAGTTCAAATATTCTCTGAAACTGATTCATTACAAGCCACTAGAGAAGAAATTGGATGATATGTGTAATAATGTGCCACATGGAATTACCAGTAGTAACTGGGTTAAGTTGGTAAAATATTGGGATTCGGATTACGGGAAAGTAAGGACAATATTTACCTTATTGTTTACTCTGTTAAACGTTATTTAATCTCTAACTAAAAAATTTGAAAATGTGATTGCAGACTATGTCAGCATGCGGTAAAAAGGCACGAGCTTGTCAAAATCAGATTCATACATCTGACTCTAAAAGTTTTGCAAACCAACAAGCTGATTATGTATGGAATATATATGTCATTTTATATTTACTTAGGACATTAGTAAGAGCAAAGCCAAGTTATATGCTTTATATACTATTGTACACATACTTAATGCTTGTTTTGCCTTATTATTTATAGGAAGATGAACATGAACAAAAAATGAGCTTGTTAGCGCTGTGGATTAAAACCCATGCGGGTAAAGACGGAAAATTTCTTCCTGACACAATCACTCAAGATTTTGTGGTATGGTTTTGTGACTGATTTCTGGTATCATTTTGTGTAGATTTTATGGTGTGATTATTTGTTATTTGTGGTCTTACATTACTCCTAAATGTTGGTATAGGATGATATTAAAGCTAAGGTTGAAGAGTTGAGGATGGTGCACCCTAAGATGTCTGAACAAGAGCTCGAAGATAAAGCATTTCAGCAAACTATGTATGGCAATGAGATTTCCGATCGTTCGGTGGGTTACGGACTAGGGGTTAAAAGGGGGGACATTTTCGGAGTACGTGGTGTGTTAAGGAAGGAAGGCTGTGGAAAAGTTCAAAAGAGGACTATTGTGATGGATAGTGTTAAAGAAGAAGTGAATGCTTTGCACAAAAAAAATGATACACTATCTCAAGAAAATGAAAAGCAGAAAGACGAGGTCGGACACAACAATCTTCTTCTTAAAGCACTTGTTGGACAATTTTCTCAAATTGTAGGTGCAGTTCGTCAAGGGAATGCATCTCCGGGTCTTCTAAACAAAGCATCTGAATTCTTAGGAAAGGCAAAACATCAGGTAACATTTAGAGCTTGTGTGAATGCTTGCTTGTGATGTGTGTGTGTGTGTGTGTGTGTGTGTGCCCTGCTCCCCTGCTTCTTTTATACTACTTGTCTTAACTTGAGCTTGTGTGAACATCAGAACTTGAGTTGTTGCTCTTATTTCAGAGCTGACATCAGAACTAAATTCAGAACTGAATCTAGAGCTGAATTCAAGAACTGTACTTAGAACTGAATGCAGAGCTAATCTTCAGAACTGAAAATCAGTTCTGGAATTTAGTTCTAAATTGCAGCTCTGAAAATAAATTCTGGAATTCAGTTTTGAATTCAGTTCTTGTTAAATCAACTATGATGCATTGATGTTTGTTGTTCTTAAGTGTTGTTGTTTTTTGCTTTTGTTAGTTTGCTTTTAGCTATCATCAATTTGACTTTGAGCTTTATTATGGCTAAAGTTTGGGGATAAAAATGTCTTTGTTATTAGAGTTGTTACCTCCCCCATTTTGAATTTGTTATGTGATTGTTGAGGTCTGATGATTTTACTTGCTCTAATTTTTACAAAAAAAAAATACAAAATTTCTCATAAAAGATGGATGAATAAATAAGAAAAGTAAAATGAAAGTGAGATGAATTCAAACAAAGCTGATGTACATATATCTATATGAAGTATGAACTGAGGTCTGATGATTTTACTTGCTCCCCTGCCTAAGTGTTTGTATGATTGTGACTTTTATACATATAGTCTTAACTTATTGGATAGATAGAGTATAGGGATCATTGAATATAGTGGGTGCCTTTGTTCTGTTTTATATTTTTTGGTTCCTAGAAAAGGTAAGAGATCTTCAGCTGTAGAAACTCTTATTCCCTTCAATATAGCATATATACTTATGTTGCTCAGACTTGGATATGATTGTCAAGCACTTTGGGTTATCTTTTTTCCTTAAAAATATAATGTATGCCTTTGAGATCTTCATGGATCAATTATGATTTTAATCATTTCACTACTTCAAATTAGTTTAGTGAGTTAGCTCACCCAAGATAAACAATGGTGAATAGAAAATAATTAAGCACCAGTAGTAGAAGCATAAAAACCATGAATAACTTTGTATTTTCTGTAATATAGTGTAAGAATTACTTGCTGGCTGAGAATGTGAGGAACTCTAACTGATGAAGCATGCTTTGTAAATGGCTCTAACTGATGGAGCATGGTGAGAATGCTTTGTAAATGGCTTGCCCAGTTGCCCTATTGAAATAAAAGTCTAAAAAGTGGGGTGTTTCATTATGTTGACCATACATTTTCTTCAATGGTCCATGATTGAATCTACTTACAGCAAAATTTATTTTTATGGGTTTCTTCTGTATGATTCAATGAATACAATAGCTATAGTGCTTTTGTCTATGCATTGTTTACTCTTTGTAATTTTGTGTGAGTGGGTTAGATGTCTGTGATATCTTCTTGACATTATCTTCCTTGCCTTTTGGTCCCTCCTTTATGATCCAGTATATTCCTTGTTTACCCTAGGTTTTTTTGTTCATTAACAGTGAGACCTTTTGATGAAATAACAGTGAGACAGTAAACAGTAGACGTCCACTAAGAACTCTTGATGAAAGACCTTTTGGCTTTTTTTGTTCATTTATATTTTTATGTTTAACTCACAATTCTATGTTTAAATACAACATGTTGAATCTTGAGCCTATATTGTGTAATGTACTAATTTATACTTTGTATTTTTTTTTTTTTTTTGAAGATTGGAAAAGGCAATTTAGGTGCAACAAAAGAATAGGCCGGGACACTTGAGCATCAACAAGAGACTATATCGATCAATGTGGCCATCATCTATCTATTTTGGTTTTTAGTCTTATATTAGTGATGTATTTATTTAGGGACAAGCTACATTCTATAATACGCGACCTTTTTTTTTTTTTTTTTTTTTTAATGATTGTACTGTGTTGATGTTTTCTTTTCTAAATTTAGTAATTAACTACGTACTCTTTTTATTGTTGATTAATTATTGTTTTTTTTTAAATCTAGTTATATAGAATATTTATTTATTTTTATTTTAATGTTATTAATTTAATTTATGATAAATTTAAATAATTATAATGTATGTATGATGATAATAATTTGATAAAAGAAAAAAAAAGCTTAAAAAATAAATCTAGACGCTTTTTAATGTCTACATAATTGCACATTTTCAAATTTCAAAGACTTTCCCGCCATACCATAGGCCGACACGAATAAACGCAAGACAATAAAAAGCGTCGCTAAATTTGATTATGTGGACAGGAAAAAGCGTCGCTAAAAAACTACATACATTTGGGATAATGCGCGAAATACGTAATTTTCGACACTTCGTATATTAGTTTGGACACTAAAAAGCTTCGAGAATCTCGACGCTTTTTTGTGTCCCTGAAAAATTTTCGACTCACGGATTTGCGACGCTTTTTTGCAGCGTCGAGAAATAATTTTTCGACGCTTTTTAGCGTCGAAAAAAGGCCTAAAAAGCGTCCAAAAAACACGCTTTTTGTAGTAGTTATCCAACATAAAGAGATTGAGAATGCGCTAAAAAGAGGCCTCTACTTTATTCTTATGGTATTCATATACGCTTTCTAATTAATACAGAATCAATAGAATTACCCTAAACCTGTTTATCTATGTTGGTTGAATTTAATGCCCAAATACAATTATTATTAATGATCACTTGAATTATAATCGAATTTTCCTAAATAAGATTATTAATTATCTTATTAAGCGTGATTACAAGTACAAATTCCATTTAAACATTCATAAAAGGTGTGGTCAAGAAAAAACAATAAATATATGTCAAGTAACATGATATTAACAAATTTTATATAACTGATCAATCAGAGTCACAGATAAAAAGTTATGACTAAAATACCACAGCCTGTCCAGCTTAATGCATATACGTGAGGTCTTATCTTAGTCTTTGCTTGAGTCTAGTCACATAGTCTAGCCACATGGTCATGACACAAGTCTTAACATATCACCTACATTCACTATTCTTAGCACACACTTTGTGTATATGGCACCATGACCATGTCTTAGGTTCATGCATGAGTCGGTTTTTTCCGTCATTTGAGTTGGGGGTACATTATACTCCTAATTTCTTAATATCCCTCCATCTACATCATCTTTCCATTCTCTACATCATCTTTCTCCATATCACAACCTTCATTCTTCCTACCTTCTTCCATCTATGCATGTTGAATCGAGTTTAAGTCATGTGATTGACAAACAAAAAAAATGAGGGTAATAATGAAACAAATGCACAAGGCAAGCTTCTCAGCAAGATTTCATGCTTTCTTCTTCTTCTTTTCAAACCCTTTCCCCAATAAGTCTAGCATAGGAGCCCTTCATGCTCCTTGAATTTATTTCTTAGACTTTGATTTTTCCCCTTTTTAAATAAAATGAGCAATTATTTCCATACATATGATCATTGCATTGCGAAAAAAAAAATTCATGTCAAACTAAGCACAAGATATACCAATGATTTCAAGTTAACTAGTGTAGTTTAAGATGTTACAATCCTTGTAATGTGAGAGACAACGTTAACGAATTAAGCTCATTCAACATGCATCTTCAAAAAAACTTCACTTCCATTCTTTTTTGTGTCTTTCTTTTTCGGGAGAAAGTCAGTACCCTCCACAAAAATGACGGAATTTTTTTGCTTTTTTGCATTTTCGAGTCCCACGATCACAATACAATGCACACACGAGTCTAACACATGTGTCAAACACTTTGAGTCGAGTCAACCTCGAGTCAATCACAGCGAGTCAAGTTCATACCTTGAGTCACGACAAGTCAATGAGTCAGGAAACACTAAATCTTAGGTCAACTCTAAAGAAAGATTAGCAAAGTCCTATAGTCAAAAATATAAATTAAGGTACATCCTAGCAAGCAAGTACACTCCCGGACCTTTTTTTTTTTTAAAAAAAAAACCGTGAATATGACACAGGAGATTCCTCCAAGATAAGAGGATTTACATGGATCAGTAAATTAGAGATGAAGAGCTTTAATTTACAAAATATTTGAGCGGATTTGGTTGAAAGAAACGACCAAGCTCAAAGTTCGGAGCAAAACCAACACTACAAGAAAAATCACTTTTCGTAGCGATTGTACATTCGCTACAATATGTAGGTATGTTTGTGAAATAATTAAGGACGTGGTATCATTTTTACAATCGCCATGGTTTTCCCATATAAAATCGATACGGAAAACATAATAATACATATCCAAACTATTTTTACACATTTATATCATTTTGAGAAATCGTATCATTTACAATCGCCACTAAATCCTAAAAATCGATACGAAAAGCCTTTTCAACACTAGATATATAAATATTGTTTGACAAAGAATACATAAAATATGTCATAGCTTATTGGTGAAAAATTTAACATAAGAGTTTGAGGTTGCATGTTCGAATCTTGTAAAGATCATACGCAAGTTTTTTTTTTTTTTTTTGAAGAAAATGAGTTAAACATTTATAGCGATTGTAATCGCTACAATAATCACCACGATTGGATGTAGTTTTTTGTATCGATTATTGAGGCCAACCCCAGTGATATTGAAAACCACTACTAAAGGCTAAGGCAACGGGGGATATTGTATCGAATGACCATTTGTTGGGAAAGCTTTTTGTTGCAATTACAATCAATACTAAAGGTTAAAATAATCGCTACAAAAAGGTTATTTTCTTGTAGTGCAAGGAACAGCGGCATCAAGAGCAGAGTACGGAAGACCCGACTCCATTACCAGATGACAAGGCTGTCGTTTGGCAACAACATCTAGCGTCTGGCAACAGAGTTCAGCGCCTGGCGCTAGATCCCAGTTTCTGGCGACAGTGCCAATTCTTGGCGCCAGCAATATTTCAGCAGCGACAAAGCTCGAAGCCTCTCAGAATGGTTATTTCGACCTAATACAGCGATTTTGGGTTCCTTGGTACGCTAGTTATCCCCTATAAGAAAATTAACATGATTAGTGGTCGGCTCGATTACAATCGTAGTAAGTGATTGACCAAACAAAAAAATCGTCTCATTAGCTTAAGCGCCTACAACACTGACTCATTACAAGCACCAACGTATTGGTTTAAAAGCAAGCACTTAAACGACCATATTTCTAAATATGGATTGTCGCGGATTCTTCTTAAACAATTTTTCCAAAAATTGAATTGTCTTCCCCAACTGACAATATTTCCAATATATGGATTGTCGCGCATCTTCTTCAAACGACAATTTTTTCATGATTGGATTGTTATCAATGGCAAAGTTTCCAAGCGTGGATTGTCGTGCTCCTTCTCTGTCTGGCAATTTTTTGATGTTTGGATTGTCATCTCTGGCAATTTTTCCGAGATTGGATTGTCATACACCCAGTTCCCTATGGCAAAATTTCCCAAAGGATTGTTGTAAGACTGTATTCATCATATATTTCGGCAAAGGTTCCTCAACGTGGATTGTCATTCATTTCTGTAAGTGGCAAATTTTCCCGAATAAGATTGTCGGTCGACTCTTTTTTGCAAATGTTCCAAGACGCGAATTGTCAATTGTGGTAATATTTTCCTAAAAGGATTGTCGCATAGTGTTGGCATATTTCCAAAGTGGATTGCTTTCAAGATTTATATTCCAAGATGTGGATTGTCGATCGTAGCAAAATTCTTATGACAGATTGTTACGAAGCATTGGCAACTTTTCACAAAAATTGGATTTTGGCAAATTTTCCGAGATACGGATTGTCGCTTCATCGTAGCAACATTTTCAACGATTGATTGTTACGAAGCATTGACAACTTTCCCTAAATCGGATTGTCATACATCATACAAGAGTAGTGTTGGCAACTATTTCCAAAGAAAAGAGGATTGTCATCACAGCGAAGGCACCGACATACTGGTTCACAAGCAGCAAAGCGCCGACGTACTAGCATAGCAGCATTAAGGATCAACAAGCAGTGATCTTTTCGAACACTATCACAGCGGAAATTGGAGGCAGTTACAGGCGTAGCAGTCTTCAGGCAGTATTCTGTAACTTGCGGAAGATCGTCACAACAAATTGGTTACCTCTAGAGACGTGTGCTCGACGGTGTAAGATACATATTTCTTAACTCTTTTATCTGTTTAACTAATGCTAGTTTGCAGGTATCGACGTTACAAGAATAATTTAGGATCGCAGAACGTTCTGAATCATTCTCCGTCCCTATCGCTACTTTGACTTTTGTTTTCGAAACTTGCCTTTCTCCAAACTCAATCAAAGTGGGGGCTTCTGTGATGCATATCTTTCATGTGTCTCCCCAAAACCAAACCCTGTGATGAATACCTTTCATGTCATTTGATTATCAAACAAAGCGAAAGTGTGAAAAGTCTAGTGAAGGGGATGTTTATATTTAAATATCTTTTCTTTATATTTTTGAAAATATTTCTTTTCTTACCTTATTTATGAAAAACGTGCATTCCAATTTAGTTTGGTCCATGATAAGGGTCCAATAATAGTGTAGTTGGATGGGGCTCGAAAAGTCCTTTCCAACGATATATTATAAGCCCAATTTCGATGAATAATGAGGAAGTTAAGGCCAAAATACTAAACTAGGCCCGATTTAGTTTTTATATGCGGCCCAATAATCTAGAGGAGGGCCTATTATTAATTATCATTCCTACAGCTATTAGGATTGATTATAGTCTTCTAGAATACTCTAGAAGGTTCTTTGAAAACCTAATGGAGTTAGGATTGATAATTATATTTCAAAGAGTTTGAAGGTGAATAAAACTACTCCTTTTTCGAACCCTTGTTTTGTACGAAGTGGAATATATTCAGATATTATTTGTGTGCCTCATAATATTGATCCAAATTTTATATGGTTGGATAGATCTTGAAATTATCTTTCCAGTGATATTTTATAATATTAAATCCGAGTTATAACGAAAAAGATATGAATGAGATATGAAACTCTATCCAAAACTGAAACCCTTCCACTATTTCGGCCATATATTTTTATCTAAACAATATTTTAAGCTGTTTCTAATTGGGTTGGAAATTAGACTTCAAGTTCTTTCCAACGACATATTATATGCCTTATTTGGACTTCCAGATCAAAATATATGATAAAAACAAAAACGCGTGAAACTGATTATTAGCTATTGACCAGCGTCTGGCGCTAATCGAGTTTTATTCTCGTCAAAACTCTGATTCGTCTTTTTATCCATCCGACTGATTTTCTCTATAAATAGTCTCTTAAAATTCTGTTTTCAAACATCAATTCTCAACAATAATCAATTTTCACCAATTTTCATCAAGAATCTCTTGATTATACTCTCTCTCTCTCTTTTCTAAACTAGTCTTTTGCATAAAAAATTCCTCATACATTTACACTAGACACACCGAGCCAAGTTAAAAATTGTCTTCGCCCTAGACGTGAAAGGTTTGATATTTCTGAGGGTTTGGTCCCAAATCTAGTCTAAACTTTCTTAATTCTTTATTTCAATTATTTAATTTAATTGTTTGATTATTATTTGTCTTGAAGTTACTAACGCGTGTATTTTGTTATTAGAAAGAGATACGAGGCACCCAAGTAAGTGCTTTAATTGATTTTATTGATATTATGATATAGAAATCTTGTCTAGGTTGTTATTATGATTCCTAGTATCATGTTAGGATGCTTGATGTTTTGAATGACAACAATGATTCCTAGTATCATGTTTAGGGTAATAACTATAATTTCTAATATCAAATATGCTTATTGTGATTCCTGTGATGCTTCCTATTTTCTTTCATAATATTCATGTTAGTATCATGTTAGGGCTATATATTTGATCTTTATTACATAGTGACATGCTAGGCTTTGTTATTAATCTTGTTAGTATCATGTCTAGGATCTTGTTATTATTATACTTTAGCATGATTATTATTATTATTATGATTATATTTATAATTGTTATCATAATTGTTATTTATGATTATTATGTTGCTTGATATTTATTTTTATTTCTTGATCACACCTTTATGCATGTTTAAAGGGAATTTGGTACTCTTAGTCACGCTTAATAAGATAATTAATAATCTTGTTTAGGGTTAATTTGATTATAATTCAAGTGATCGCCAATAATAGTTTTATTTGTGCATTAATATTTAACCAACATAGATAAACACGTTTAGGGTAAACCTAATGATTACATGTTAGTCATAAAGCGCACATGAATACGATCAGAATAAAGTAGAGGCCTATTATTAGGGCAGGTTCAATCTCTTTTAAGTTGGATTTGTACCTTCATCCCCGAACTACCAGTCCTGGTTCCAGACCTATTGGAGTTGATGATTTCCTGGATCGTTAAGGAGTGTAACCTTCACCTCGTGAACGGTTTACAACTTCCTAAAACTTGTTGGCGACTCTTTTGCTCTATCTTCTTTCCCTTTGGACTCCACCGTACTTTAGTGTATGATCACAGTAGGGTTCAAGTTTGGGATAATGCTTGAAATATTCCCTATAGAAAGTATTATGAGAAGAGCTAAATAATGGTGACTCTTTACGCTACGTAAGTTAATTATGTAGGGATCAAGTCCCCAAGTCTAGTTCAAAATGGATAAGGATGAACATAGGAGATCCCCTAGATATGATCAATTATGAACGTAAATATGAATGCATTTTTATTACGGCTGCACCTCGATGTGAGGTTGCCTACGTATTCGTTAGGAATCAGGCCGAAAGTAGCTCTAGCCGAACCTCGCACAAGTATGTGTGTACATCAAACAGGTCTTTTAAGGATTGTAACGTGATTAGACTAAAGGTTGAAAAATAAAGGGATAAAGGCTCAAGACCCTAGATAATCCCCTAAGGTGTGCAACCTTGCTTTTGAATCTTTGTATTATTATGCTTGAGGTTTCTCACTTTTGAGCTCTTTCTTTTTTATTTTTGCTCTTTTTTTTTTCTTTTGCATTTTTTTTTATTTTGAACCTTTTTTATAAGTGAGGGAAATCTCTATCATGCGGTCTATAACTCACTGGGCATTCATGTTTCTCAGGCACGGTACCGAGCACTCGATAAGAGACACAATCTGAGACGTGTTCATATCAAAGACATGTTTATGTCAAAGACACTGGAACACTTGCTCTTTTGCACACTTTTATTGCTATTTTATTCTTTTGAAATTTTTATAAAATCACTCAAGCTTTTATTCTATGAAATTTTCATAAATTGCACACTATCCCATCTTAAGGTTAAGTAGATGTGGGTTTAAAAAAGAAAGGCCTATCGTTAGGTGAGGCTCAAAGTGGTTTATCCAAAAAAGATTGTATATTTGAAAGGGTGAAGATGATATGATAGGCTACAAAGGCTGCCTCAAACCATTGGTATACCTTGTGCTTAGTTCGACATGGATTTTTTTTTATTTTTTTATTTTTTGCAATGTAATGAAGTAATCATATCTAAGAAAAGAAATGCTCATTTTTAGTAAAAGGTAAAAAGGAAAAAACCTACAAAATGAAATCTAAGGAAAATAAAAGGTGCCTATGCTAGACTTATTGAGGAAAGGCTGAATAAAAGAAATAGAAAAAAAGGTCACAAAATCTTTTCGTTGAAGCTAACCTGTTGTCTTATGCCTTATTATTACTCGGTCTTCTTACTAGCTGGAGGTATTGGAAGCTTGTTATTATCGATCAAGTATTGGATGGCCTTTTTTAGCTTCTATCAGCTCTTAGTAGTACGACCCCTACCTTAATGGTACTTGCAATGTGCATATGAGTTCCAACTAGGCAATCTCTTCTCAGGTGCGGGATCTTGAATACTTCCAATGGGAGTAATGAGTCCCTTGGCATGGAGTCGATCGAATTCAGTATCATAGCTCATCCTAGTAGGAGTGAAATCTTTCCTTAGTTGCTTTTTAGACCCTTGACTATCCATTGCCAAGACTTTATTGAGATCAAAGGTACTAACATTGTTATTAGAGTGGACGTTTTCGAAAAAAAGGAGGATTTTCGTTCTTCTTTCCTTGCTAGCCACTGTTGTTGCTATTGTTAGTAGCTTTTTTCTTTGCAAGGTCATCTTCTATTTCAATTCCTATGTCATAGACGATTTTGAAAGCGTTCAAGTTGTGTTGATATTTCAAATGCTTCGAATACTTGTCTTGAAGATTCTTGATGAACATCCTTACAGACTCCTTTTCAGTAGGGACCTCGACCATGTTGGCGGATGTTTCCTTCCACTTGTTAAATAAAGAAGTAAAGCCTTCATTCTCTTTTTGTTGTAGCATCTCAAGTTTTCTATAGTCGGTTTCGACTTGAATATTACATTTATATCTATCAATAAAAGTGTTTACAATAGCATCCCAAGTAGAGGTTTTCTCTTTATCAAGATAAAAGAACCATTGTTGACAAACGGTTTCAAGTGATAAAGAAATCAATGTATGAAAAATTTACTTATCTATCCCCTTAATATTCATTATTGTCTCGAACGCTCTTAAGTGGAAGTAGGGATTATCTGTTGCTTTGAACTTAGGGATGTCAGTGGCATTGAACTTCTGCGGAAGAGTTCCTTGTCCACCAAGACCCCTTGCAAGCTAATGCCCTGAAATCTGTAGTCGTTGGATATTTTTCTCAAGCTTTCTTGCATGAGCTCCATTTGTTGTTGCCTCAAAGGGTCATTGACTTGAAGGGCTATACTCTGCATTAATTTAGTTAGGTTGGCCACATCCTTCTTAATTCCTGAGACGCCATTATCTTCTGAGCCTTTCTTTTCCGACTAATTGGTTTGTCAAAGAGTAGTACTTGAACAAAGGTGTTGTCCTTCATTAATCGCCCTTCCCTCCTTGACCATGTGCTGTGGAAAGGGAAAGTAGGGGTAAGTTTTTCATTTTTTACTCAAGCTCTATTCAACATGCAATAGATGGGAAGAGATCATGAAAGAAAGGGGAGAATGATAGGTATGGAAAAAGTATGTAGAGAGTGAAAAAAATGATATAGATGGGAATATATAGAAGATTTTTGGAATAAAGTGGACCCTAACTTAAATGACGGAAAGAGCGACTCATGCATGAACCTGGGACATGGTCATGGTGTGAAAAGACTATGTACAAAATGTGTGTGAATATTTGTGAGTGTAAGTGATATGTTCAAGACTTTTGTCATGAACATGCGACTAGACTATGTGACTAGATTCGAACAAAGACTATGTTAAGACCTCATATATGTGCACTAAACTGGACAGGTTGTAGTATTTTAGTCATAACGTTTTATCTCTGACTTTAAATTGAACAAAACCGCCGCCAAATGAAAGATAAAACTCGGGGCTACAGATCCACAGTTGTTACGACTCGTAACTCTTTCTAGAACTCCGGATATGATTAAAATAAGTTGACGTTTGTGCAGTATACGGGAATAAAAAACCAGGTTGACTCAAAGGAACTATGACTCGATTTTAGACATATTTATTAGCTCAAATTAATTAATCAATTAATTAAGCAAAATCCTTTAGTCCTATGTTAGTGTATTAAGCATATTTATAATTATAAGTCAAACCAAACAGTTAGTTTAATCACATGTAAGTTATGCACAAGCAAATAATGCACAAGTAGTCAAGTAGTCACAACATGATGCAATGAGTTTGCAACCTAACCATGGCTCTAGTTATCTAAACTTTAGGATATGGGTTAGTCAAAAAGGGAAATGATTATGAGTCCGGATGCACCCCACGGAAGCCTTACCTTTGGGAGGGTTGGCGCGTGTGGATTGGATCCCGCGAGTTAATTTCGCTTCCATGGTTTGTTTAATTTAACAAACTTGGATGTACCCTTCGTTGCCTGGAGCGTTCGATTGGGTAGATGGATCGTGAATTCTCAGCGTTAATTCCTACATGCCTCGGTAGCTTTCTATTCTTGAATTTTCTAGTTTTTTTCGTAACATTATTTCGACTTTAGTTGTGAAAAATATTTCCCTAGATTCTTACGTGTAAAAATTCTATGTTTTTGACTAATTACGGATAGTCTTTCCAATGATAACCTTTTTATGCTTATGCCAATAATGTCAATCAAAATTACGCACATGAAATACTTAGAACTTTTCGACTCTCTTCCACTCATTCTATATCACTGCAAAAATAAATTTTGGGAATTAAAATAGAAATCCTCCCTAGTGGAGTCGCCAATAAACTATAGGGAATATTTTAAGATATCCAACACTTGATCCCCACTGTGATCATACACTTAAGCATGGTGGCGTCCTAAGGGAAAAAAGCTAGAGTAAAAGAGTCGGCAACAAGTTTTAGGAACTTGTATACCGTTCACAGGGTGAAGGTTACACCCCTTAACGATCCATGAGATCGTTAACTCAAATAGGTCTAGAACCATGACTGGAAATTTGGGAATGAAGGTACAAATCCAACCTAAAAGAGATTGAACATGCACTAAAAATAGGCCTCTACTTTATTCTTATCGTATTCATGTGCGCTTTCTGACTAACATGCAATCAATAAAATTACCCTAAACCTGTTTATCTATGTTGGTTTAATTTAATCTACAAATACAACTATTATTGGTGATCACTTGAATTATAATTAAATTTTCCTAAATAAGATTATTAATTTTCTTATTAAGCGTGATTACAATAACAAATCCCATTCAAACATTCATAAAAGGAGTGATCAAGATAAAACAAAAAATATATGTCAAGCAACATGATATTAACAAATTATATATAAGTGATTCGTTAATTAACAAATAACATGAAATAATTCGTAAATTAATAAATTACGGAAAACAATTCGCAACTTACGTTAATAATTTGTAAATTATCAAATTATGGAAAACAATTCATTAATTAACAAATTACTCAAAATACATAATTCGACACAACAATGATCATCATCATAATCATAATTTCAATAGATCATAATATTAATAGTTAGATCTAGGCATGATACTAATATGATTATTAAAGTTATAGCCCTAATATGATATTAGGAAAGAAATAGGAAACATTAAAATAGTCATACTTGATGTAAGAAATATTAGTTAACCCTAAACATGATAATAGGAAGCAATTAAACATTCTAAAATGATAATAGTAATCAACAAAATAATCTAAGCATGATTTATATAGCAAAATATCAATAAAAAAATTAAATCACTTATTTCGATGCCTCGTACCTCTTTCTAATAACAAAATACACGCGTTAGCAATTTCAAGGAAAATATTAAAACAAACAATTAAATTAAATAATTGAAATAGAGATTTGGGACTAAACCCTCATAAATGTCAAACTTTCACGTCTATGGCGAAGGTAAATTCGAACTTGGTTAGGTGTGTCTAGAACTAATGTATGAGGAATTTTGTAAAAGGGAAGGTTTAGAAAAAGAGTAGAGAGAGAGAACGAATAAGGTTTTAGCTTTAGAGAGAGAAAGAAAGAAAATTCTAGGTGTTGATGATTTGAAAAATGGGGAGATATGACCCTATTTATAGGAAAAATAGCACAGGATCGATGAAAATCATATTCAGAATAAAATGCCTCCTGTCGCAAACGACAGGAGTCAGCGCCATACGACAAGCTCGTTCCCAGGCGACGAAAGCCAACGCCAGGCTACAAAAGTCAGCGCCTGGCGACGACTGTCGTCTCGCGCTAGTTTAAAAGTCAACGAGCTTTTCAGCGCGTAATTTTATTTAACACCGGTTATAGGTAATTAAGCATCCAAGCAGTTTTTGAAATCAGATTTAATATATTTTATTCTAAATAAAACATCTTTAAAATATAATTATCAATCCTAAGCTTTAGAAATAATAATTAAAAGGCTCTCCTCTAGATCATTGGGACACCTTGAAAATCATTGGGCCTAGTCTAATTTAATTCATAACTTTCTCATAATTCATCGGAATTGAGCTTATAATATATCATTGGAAACCTCTTTTCGAGCCCAATCCAACTACACTATTGTTGGAACCTTATCATGGAATAAGATAAATTGGACTTGCTATTTTTAAAAATGAACAAGACTAAATTAAAAATCAATTATAATAACCAGAAGATAAATCGTAACAAAATTTTAAAAATGAACAAAATTTATATACAATTATAAGAAAATAATATTTTCATTAAGAAAAATCGAAAATATGAAGATCAACCCTTACATACGGAAAAGAAAAAAAATACAAATTAACCTTGACAATTGATCTTGAAATTATGTTATGACGGAGAGAAGATCACTACTTGAAAGTGATAAAAACAAAGAGGAAATTAAAAATGGGATGAGAAATAAGAGAGAATTAAGGAAAAGAGAGGAGAGAGAAGAGAGAGATATGAGAGGAGGGAGATGAGAAAGAGATCAGGGGGCATGCAAGCGATGGAGTAAAAAGAAAAGAAAGTGCAAAGTTTAATTTCAATTTGACCTACAAAATGACAGTCATTCTCACATCTTAAATTAAAAAAATAAGGCCAAGAGACCTGTTTTATAAAAGGACGGGTCTCTCATTGTACCTTAATTTTTTTTAAACACAATGAGACCGGTTATCTTAAATAGAAGGTCTCATAAATTTTTCGAGAGACGTATCATGTAAGATAATCGGACTCTCTTTTAAAAGAGACCTGTTATGTAGTTAACGGGTCTCTTATGTTGGGTCTCTTTGAGCAATTTTGTAGTAGTGATAAATCAAATGAAAGTCAAACACATTCAAACAAAGCTTTTTGAATCTAATGAAAGTCATATGAATTCAACAAAGCTAATTGAATCAAATGAAAGTCAAATAAATTCAAACAAAGCTTTCTGAGCCAAATGAAAGTCAAACACATTCAAACAAAACTTTTAAATCAATTAATAGTCAAACACACTCAAACAAAGCTTTTTTTAATCAAATGAAAGTCAAACAAATAAACACAAAGCTTTTTGAATTGAATGAAATTAAAATGCATTCCACGAAGATAATTGAATTAAATGAAAGTCAAACACATTCAAACAAAGCTTTTTGAATCAAATTAAAATCAAACACACTTAAACAAAGTTTTTAAATCGAATGAATGTTAAATGCATTCAAAGAAGCTAATTGAATCAAATGAAAGTCGAATACATCCAAACAAAGCTTTTTGAATCAAATTAAAGTCAAACACATTAAAACAAATCTTTTTGAATCAAATGAAAGTCAAACACATTCAAACCAATCTTTTTGAATCAAATGAAAGTCAAACACATTCAAACAAAAATTATTGAATCAAATGAAAGTCAAACACATTCAAACAAAGTTTTTGAATCGAATTAAACTCAAATGCATTCAAAGAAGCTAATTGAATCAAATGAAAGTCGAATACATTCAAACAAAGCTTTTTGAATCAAATGAAAGTCAAACACATTCAAACAAAGCTTTTTGAATCAAATGAAAGTCAAACAAATTCAGACAAATGTTTTTGAATCGAATTAAAGTTAAATACATTCAACGAACTAATAGATGCAAATGAAAGTTAAACACATTCAAACAAAGCTTTTTTGATAAAATGAGAGTCAAACACATCAAACATATCTTTTTGAATCAAATGAAAGTCAAACACATTCAAGCAAAGCATTTTAAATCAAATGAAAGTCAAACACATTAAAACCAAGATTTTTGAATCAAATTAATGTCAAACACAATCAGACAAAGGTTTTAAATTGAATGAAAGTCAAATTCATTCGACGAAACTTATCGAATAAAATGAAAGTCGAACACATTCAAAAAAATCTCTTTGAATCAAATGAAAGTGAAACACATTCAAACAAGATTTTTGAATCGAATGAAAGTCAAATTCTTTCAACGAAGCTAACTGAGTCAAATGAAAGTCAAACATATTCAAACTAAGCTTTTTGGATTAAATGAAAGTCAAACACATTCAGACAAACGTTTTTTAATCGAATTAAAGTCAAATGCATTTAATGAACTAATTGATTCAAATGAAAGTCAAACACATTCATACAAATTTTTAAATAAAATGAAAGTCAAACACATTCAAACAAAGGTTTTTGAATCAAAAGAAAGTCATACACGTTCAAACAATGTTTTTGGAATCGAATGAAAGTAAAATGCATTCAACGAAGCTAATGAAAATAAATGAAAGTCTAACACATTAAAACAAAGATTTTTGAATCAAAAGAAGGTCGAACACATTCAAACAAATATTTTTGAATCGAATAAAAATCAAATGCATTCAACAAATTTAATTGAATAAGATGAAAGTCAAACACATTCAAACAAAGCTTTTTGAATCAAATGAAAGTTAAACACATTCAAACAAAGCTTTTTGAATAAAATGAAAGTGAAATAAATTTAAACAAAGGTTATTGAATCGAATGAAAGTCAAATGCATTCAACAAACTAATTGAATCAAATGAAAGTCAAATGCATTTAACGAACTAATTGAATTTAATGAAAGTCAAACACATTCAATAAAAGCTTTTTGAATCAAATGTAAGTCAAACACATTCAAACAAATCTTTTTGAATAAAATGAAAATCAAACTCATTTAAACAAAGCCTTTTGAATCGAATGAAAGTCAAATGCATTCAATGAAGCTAATTGAATCAAATGAAAGTCAAACATATTCAAACAAAGCTTTTGAATCAAATGAAAGTCAAGCATATTGAAACAAATCATTTGGAATCAAATGAAAGTCAAACACATTCAAATAATGCTTTTTGAATAAATAAAAGTCATACACATTCAAACAAATCTTTTTGAATCAAATGAAAGTCGAATGCATTCGACGAATCTAATTGAATCAACTTAAGGTGAAACACATTGAATCAAAGATTTTTTAATCAAATAAAAGTCAAACACATTCAAACAAAGCTTTTTGAATCAAATGAAAGTCAAATGTATTCAACGAAGCTAATTGAATCAAACAAAAGTTAAACACAGTTAAACAAAGATTTTTGAATCAAATGAAATTCAAACACTTTCAAACAATTCTTTTGAATCGAATTCAAGTCAAATGCATTCAACAAAGCTAATCGAATCAAATGAAAGTCAAACAAATTCAAACCCATTCAAATAAAATAAAATAAAATTAGTTGTAGGTAAAATTATAAGCCACCCCACACTTGAGCCCCACTGTGATCATACACTTTAGCATGTTGATTTCCTAAGGGAAGGAAGATGCAGTAAAAGAGTCGGCAACAAGTTTTAGGAACTTGTAAACCGTTCACAGGGTGGAGGTTACACCCCTTAACGATCCATAAGACCGTTAACTCCAATAGGACTGGAAACATGACTGGAAGTTCGGGAATAAAGGTACAAATCCAACATAAAGAGATTGAGCATGCGCTAAAAATAGGCCTCTACTTTATTCTTATCGTATTCATATGCGCTTTCTAACTAATACAAAATCAATAGAATTACCCTAAACCTGTTTATCTATGTTGGTTGAATTTAATACACAAATACAACTATTATTGGTCATCACATGAATTATAATCAAATTTTCCTAAATAAAATTATTAATTATCTTATTAAGCGTGATTACAAGTACAAATTCCATTTAAACATTCATAAAAGGTGTGGTTAAGCAAAAAAAAAAATATGTCAAGTAACATGATATTAACAAATTTTATATAAGTTATCCGATAATTAACAAATAATATGAAATAATTCGTAAATTAACAAATTACGGAAAACAATTCGCACATTAATAAATTATATTAAATAATTGTTGAATTAACAAATTACGGAATATAATTCGTTAATTAACAAACTACGTAAAACATATAATTCGACACAACAATAATCATTATCATAATCATAATTTTAATAGATCATAATATTAATAGTTAGATCTAGGCATGATACTAACATGATTAATAACAAACCCTACCATGTCACTAAACAATAAAAATTAAAGCGTTAGTCCTAAAATGATCCTATCATGATATTAGGAAAGAAATAGGAAGCATTAAAATAATCATACTTGATATTAGAAATTTTAATTAACCCTAATCATGAAACTAGGAAGCAATAAAACATCCTAACATGATACTAGGATTCAACAAAATAATATAAGCATGATTTCTATATCAAAAGATCAATAAAACAATTAAATTACTTAGTTCGATTCCTCCTACCTCTTTCTAATAACAAAATACACACGTTAGTAATTTCAAGGAAAATAATAAAACAAACAATTAAATTGAATAATTGAAATAGAGATTTAGGACCAAACCCTCATAAATATTAAACTTTCACATCTAGGGCGAAGGCAAATTCGAACTTGGTTAGG
Source organism: Chenopodium album (assembly GCF_948465745.1). Lineage (NCBI taxonomy): Eukaryota > Viridiplantae > Streptophyta > Magnoliopsida > Caryophyllales > Amaranthaceae > Chenopodium > Chenopodium album. The sequence goes on from NC_137834.1 coordinate 70,308,434, forward strand.
TGTGTCTAGAACTAATGTATGAGGTATTTTTAAAAGGGAAGATTTAGAAAAAGAATAGAGATAGAGAGAAAGAATAAGCTTCTAGCTTTTAGAGAGAGAAAGAAGGAGAATTCTATGTGTTGATGATTTTAAAAACGGGGAGATACGACCCCTATTTATAGGAAAAATAGCACGGGATCGAAGAAAATCATATTAGGAATAAAATACCTCCTGTCGCAAACGACAAGAGTCAGCGCCAGACAAAAAGTTCGTCGCAAGGCGAAAAGGGCCAACGCCAGGCGACGAAGGTCAGCGCCTGGTGACGACTCTGTCGTCTCGCGCTGGTCCAAAAGTCAACGCGGTTTTCCACGCGTAACTACATTTAACATCGGTTACAAGTAATTAAGCGTCCAAGAAGTTTTTGAAATCAGATTTAATATATTTTATTCTAAATAAAACATCTTTAAAATATAATTATCAATTCTAACCTTTAGGAATAATAATTAATAGGCCATCCTCTAGATCATTGGGCCTAATCTAATTTAATCCATAACTTCCTCATAATTCATCAGAATTGGGCAATATATCATTAGAAAGCTCTTTTTGAGCCCAATCCAACTGCATTATTGTTGGACCCTTATAATGGACCAAGATAAATTGGATTGGCTATTTTTATAAATAAGGTATGAAAAGATATATTTTTTAAAACAGAAAGAGAAATATTTTAATAAAAACATCCACATTACTAGACTTTCCAAACTTTCACTTTGTTCGACAATCAAATGACGTGAAAGATATTAATCACTGGTTTTGGTTTTGGGGTGACACATTTGGGTGTCTACAGAAGCTCCCACTTTGACCGAGTTTGGAGAAACGCAGATTTTGAAAACAAAAGTCAAAGTAACGATAGGGACGGAGAATTATTCACAACATTCTGCGATCCCAAATCATTCTTGTAACGCCGATACCTGCAAACTACTGTTAGTTAAACAGATAAAAGAGTTAAGAAACGTGTATCTTGCACTGTCGAGCACATGTCTCTGGAGTAACCAATTTTGTTTGAAGATCTTCCTCAAGCTAGGGGATACTGCCTGAAGACTACCACGTTTGTAGCTGCCTCCAATTTCCGCTGTGATAATCTTCTGCAAGCTAGGGAACACTATCGAAGATTGCTCCGCTTGAAACGACCTTCTACCGTTTTGTGACCATCTTCCGCAAGCTAGGAAATCACCTCCTTCTTTTGACAACCTTCCACATCCAAGGGAACGTCGTCGAAGATAACTTTGCTGGAAGTCATCCTCACTTGTTTGTGAAAACTCTCCACAAGCTAGGGAACGCCGTCGATTAATGCTGCTACATCTGATCATAGGTGGAAGTAGGTCGTTAAGCTACTACCATAACCAAATTAATCATTTATAATACCTAAACCTACACTAAACTAGTTAGTGGCAAGTCAAGGGTCGAACCGCTAGGGAAGCACGCTAATTCAACATCAAATATCACTAATGCAAGAGTAAAAAGGTGATTGTTTTTGTTGGTTTTGTTGAGTAAGAACACTAAAACTACAAATAAGCAAGAAAATGATGATTAAAATCAATAGAAAATGACGCTAGGGATACAGGGGTGTCCAATATGATTAGAAAGAGGAGAATAATGGTGATTATCATGAAACATATGCTAAAGAACACAAGATTCTACCTAAACAACTCATTCTCATGCAATAGTCTAGGCAAATCAATGAAAGAGGTCTACACTAATAAGGATCATTCTCATTCATCCTATTAGTTACAATCAAATCAAGAGAATAAAGAAGCACAATCCATAAAAACTCCACTTTAATAACTCATTCTCATGCAATCATTAAAATAGAGATGATCCTAATCTAGTTCAAATCACTTTCATGCATTTAAACTAGAAAACATCAAATAGAGTGCAACAACAATCCCAAGCTAATAAAAATCATGTCTTTCATAAATATATGGCATAAGTTCAATCCAACCATCATCATTCATCCAATATCAAATCATATCTTCCACCCCCTTCCCCTAGCTAAAATTTTAGCCTAGAGAAGGGAGATTAAACATAATATCAAAACTAGAAATAAACTTAAGAAACTTAAAACAAAACATGATTAAAATTAATGAAATCAATAACAACTAGATAAGCTAATAAGATTGACAAGAACAAGTAACAATAAAACAAATAAATGATACTAAAGGAAAGGAGATTAGTACTATGTGTTTTCTATTACAAAGAGTCCCGTCTATATATATGTGGCTCCCCCAAAAGAAAGAGACTTGGACAACAAGGCGCAAATAAATCAGAAACCCAGCCATGCGCGCCCGTACACGACATATGTGTGCACGCGCAGTAGGTGTGTGCGCCCTCTCAGCGTAGTGCGTGGCTGCAACTTTGAGGGTATGGGAAAATAAGCGCGCCCGCACAATAGGCCTGCGGGCCCGCGCATCAGGTCGCGCGCTCGCACAGAAGCCGCACAACTAGTCGCGCAAACTCTCTGGTTAGGCTCTGTTTCTTCAGCCTGGTTGCGCGGGTTTTGACAGGGCTGCGCGCCCGCACAGCCAAAGGTGCGCGCCCGCACAACAGCCGCACAGTACCCCGCACACATCAGTTAGCTTGGCTTCTTGATATCCTCTTTATTTTGGCACATAATACCTACAAAACAAAAGCATGGAAATAAAAATAAAAACAAAGCAAGAAGACTAAGAAAAGGGAAGATAAAGGAAAAAAGAAAAGAGGAAGCTAAACTAAGTAAAAATGCTTAGAAAAAGGGCCAAACAAGTGCAAATGAGGGGAGAATCCTTACAGAAAAAGGATAAAAGAGTGGCATAAATGCCACACATCAAAATCCCCCACACTTGCCTCTTGCTTGTCCTCAAGTAAGGAAAACCGGAACAAAAAGACAAACACAACAAACATAATCATGACAAGGTTTTAGCAAAACCAATCAAGCCTCAAGGTAATGGAATGCTCAATTTGGACTCACATGCAAATAAATGCACCAAAGAATACTTATCTTTCTCAATTCAAAGAGGGAAAACACGTTCCAAGATGCTCAAGGTTGAAAAAGACAAACCTAAGCTAAGCGTAGAGAACTAATGATTTCATTTTCCGCCCTAGCCCCAACCAAGACGGTCCGCGTTCTCTCCACTAGCTTTAATTCATCCCCTAGCTAGCTCCTCATGGACCCTCGAGGGAACCGGAAAAAGAAATTTTTATGTGGAATCATAAGGTTATCCCTACATCTCAACTATGCATACTCTCTCCATAGGGTTGAAATCTATCTCCCTCCACCGCTCTTTGACCACGCCCCTCTACAATCTAAGGGTCTTAAGTAGGGTTGTAATGTCATGGCTAGGGGTTATGGTTGGGAAACAATTTGAAATTTTTTGTGGCAATTCCTAAGTGAAGCGTAAGAGTGGCCATCTCTCAAGATCATCCTAAGAATTGAACCTATTCTCAAACTTACAACCTTTCAAAATAAACCACACCACATTACTTCAATCTTTTTCACTTTTCTCTCTCTCTCTTTTTTTTTTTTTTGGTTGGTTTTCATGAGTTTCAACGTTCTTGCCAAACCTTTTTGCGTACTCTTTTCATGAATAATCTTTCAAAACCTTATTTGAACCAAATTACACAACTTTCTTGCTCAATTTCAACATTATCAAACTTGAACCTCACAAGCCAATGCTTCACTAACTACAAGGGTTGGTAGAACATAGGCCGATAGGTTTGTAATATGGCTAAGTCAAGAAAGGGGAAATAAGGCTCAAATTGGTTAGCAAGAGGGTGAATGTAAAAATGAAAACCAAATATGTAACAAAACACAAAGAAAACAAAGAAAAATGAGAAGAAATGCCCTCTTCCTCCTCTAGAGTTATATGGTCACGATCTTGGGAGCTAGATGCCAACACAAAGATTAAGAAATGCATAGTTAAGGATCCTAAATGCCGCTCATAAGAATGATGAAGCCTAGAACAAATGACGCTCACACGGGATAAGAAATATGGAAAATACCAACCACGGGAATCCTATCCACCATAGAGAGCAACACCATGTTACCACTTTCCCGTGAACTAGGGGTTTAAACGTCCTCAGAAGTTCTAAACCAAGCTATCTTAGCTTACAATGTGTCTAACTCAACCCAAAGCATTCTCAAACCGTGTAAACCCTCATCAACTAGGAAGATAAGCATTCAAAGACACATCGAGGCAAACCAATCTAAAAGAGTGAGCAAATTACACATCAAAAATCATTTCAAATTGTCATAATTATGCTTGTAACACAAAAAGGGGAAAACAAAAAAAAAGAAAGAGGAAGAAATCAAAAAGGTTCACATACGAGACATATAATCCAATTAAATCCCAATCGTCATACAAGTGATCGTTTGATAACAACATCAACGATCCCAGGTTCCATAGAACTAAAAGCAAACATCCTCGAACCATTCAACTTCTTTCTAAGCTAAACCTAAGCTAAACACCAAAAGAAAAATAAAATAAAAGAGAGGAAAGGTCTCACCAAATGCCACTTGAAATGAAGACAAGATAAATTATGCAATCTCACCGAGGGGGGCTCGATTTACCCCTTAACTTCCTTTATCTCCATTTCCAAGCTTGAAAAGTGAGCCAAAATGAAAGAAACGACTGAGATGAAACAAAAATAAAATAAAAAAAGTTAAAAATCAAAGAAAGAAACTGAGAATTTAAACAAAATGAAGAAATAGAAATAAAATAAAATAAAGTAATAAAAAAAAAGAAATTGGATTAAGGGAAGTTTGGACTATCGGGAGTTTGGATTTTTCTTCATGGGAGCGCCATCACCTACACAAACACTTGAAAATTCATTAGCAAAAGCTTATCAAAATTACCCAGGGACATCATCATTACAATCAAGAAGATAAATCAACATCAAAACATGATAAAGCCAACCGAACCATGAGAGCTCTACCACCTACAATGAAATCCCCCCCACACTAGCATGATGATAAGACTTCCCCCACACTATCCAAAAAAATATCCCTTTGCCTCTTACACACCCCCCCCCCCCCACACTAAAACAATGTACCGTCCGCGGTGCGCCAAATTAAAACATTGGGAGGGGGCAAAGGGGAAAAATAAAGAACAAGGAGGGCTAGTGGCCACTAGGGCCGACTTCGTCATCATCTCCATCATCCTCGGTGTCGTAAGAGAAACCGTCCAAAGGGATGCCGTGTGGGTCCCAACCATCGGAGTAACCCGGAGGCCAACCATAGTGACCTCGGAAGAGGTCTTGTTGCCATTGAGGAAACGGGTCGAAAGGGGCCGGAAGCTGAAGAGAGGAAGGGTGGGTAGGGTCGACATATGGATAGTTGGGGTCACCCCTAAAATCGCTCGCCCCGGGGGCACGATAATCGTACCCGATTTCCGTCAGGCAGTCTACCCGGGAAACACCGTGGGAGGAGGGCCCTTGCCTATAGGCCCAAGTAGGTTATGATCCCTGCCACCCAGGGACCGGGCCTTGTTGGGGTGGCCAATAGGGGTAATTTACCGGGGGGTGACCTCACCTATCCACGGCCGCACCATAAAGAGCTTGGGTTTGCATAAACATACCCTATTGGTTCTCCATTAGGCTCTGCATGCCAAGTTGCATGCTGTTGCTGTTGCTGATGATGTTGTTGTTGATGATGTTGTTGTTGTTGTTGTTGCTGTTGTTGTTGTTGCTGTTGTTGTTGTTGTTGTTGGTCGACTTCCATATTCCTTGCGCCACCCAGAGCAGTGGGTAGCACACCATTGTCTCGTGGAATTTTCCATACATTCCTTGCGTTCCGCTACAAGGATGTACGACTGGGGTAAGGCAAGATACAATGGTGCTCGTAGTCAACCATCAAGGCATGAAAATTGCTGGCATCTGAAGTTCCTTGGAGGAACCCCGACCTTCTCATTTGTTGTATGTCGATGAATAGATCTTTGTCGGCCCCAATTTGAGTGCACGAGGGGAAGAAGCGTTCATAGTTAAGCTTCTTGGCAATCCTTGTAATCATCCCACCGAGGGCAATTTATCCTGTCTTGTGACCCGACTTGATTGCCTCCCAGCACACGACGAACCAGTACCCCATATTGAGCCTCCCTTTCAATTCCTCCCTAGTGGCAACCCACAAAGTAAATAGCTCTTCATGCGAGAGCTTACTCAAGTCCTGCTTGCTAAACACCGCAAACCCCAGAATGCGGTGTAGAATACGGAGCACAGGGTGGATAATATGGTTGGCCACCAAATACCTAGTGTTGAACTCTTCAAAATCGGTAATCGTTTGCCACTATCTAAATGCATCGTACTCAGGGAATAGGCTCAATGAAGGGGCAAGGAGGTCCGCCTCGGGGTTCAAATCCAACAATACATTAAGATCACTAAGAGTAATAGTGTGCTGGTTGTTGAACAGTTGGAAGGAAATTTGGAAGTCGTTCCCATAGGGCTCCTTTTCAAAAGAGGCCAAGAATTCGAAGGTGGGCTCCTTATATGTTCGGAATTGATGCTTGATGAACTCACTCATCCGTAAGTTGTCAAGGAGCGACCATATATCATCGTCAATCCCCAAAGCTCTCATGGAGCGTTGATCATAGTGTCTGGAGGGATTTAACTTTCATCCATGAAGGTCGTTAAAGAACGTAGCATGGACCTTGTTCAAGAATCTCAATCTAGGGGGAACATTTGGTCCTTGAGCTTGAGTTTGTTGAGTACTCGGTTCCTCAACCCTTAACCTGGGCTCCTTTCTGCTCTTCCTTTTGCTCATTATGTTCTCAAGCAATACATACAACCCAACCAAAAGGAGAACTCCCTTCGAACTCAACCAACAATTGGAACACAACAACAACAACCCAAGTCTTAACAATATGCAAAAGGGTTAGTACTAACAACTAACCACACAAATATAGCGCCCAAGACAACAAGAATCAACAACAAAGCAATTAATCAAAATAGATTATGATAGTAAGCAATTCCCATGAAAGTAGTTGCATTATCATCAATACTAACCCAAAATTTCTCAACTTAATTTCATGAAAATGGCTTCCAAAACAATAATATTAACAACAATGTCCCCAAAATCACTAAATTTCACACTAATAAGCAACAAATCCTTAACAAAGAAAATCAAAATCACAAGAAATTCATTCAAGCTAAATCATGCTTAATAACTAAAAATTTTGCATAAACAAGAAAAATTAAGTAATAAAATAGCAAAATTTAGAGTCATACCACATTATAGAAGCTTGAACACCACTAAGAACCTCCAAGAACACCACCTTCAATTAAGCTTGCAAACCATGAAAATGGAGGATTTTTGGGTATTTTGGAGAGAGAAAGTGGGTGAATTTGTGAGTAGAGTGAAAATTTTTGATGGATTTGAAGGAAAATAAATGGAATTTGTGAGAAATGGGTGAAATTTGAAGGTTAGGGTTTGAGTTTGTGAGGAGAGAGAAGAGAGCATGAAATATGGGTTTCGAAATTATGAGGACGAAATGGGGAAGAAAGGGTTAAAACCCGATTTTCCCAGCTCTGCGCGCCCACACAGGTATGCTGTGCGCTCGCACAGGCATGCTGCGCGCCCGCACAGAAGTCGCGCACTAGGTCGCGCAGACTCTCTGTCTCGAATCTCCAATTTTGAATAAATCTGTGCGGGTTCTAACAGTGAACGCGCGCCTGCACACCATCCTTGCGCGCCCGCACAGAGATCGCACACTAGGTCGCGCAAACCTTCTGCCTCAAACTCCAATTTGTGAATAAATCTGTGCGGGTTCTGACAGTGCTTGCGCGCCCTCACACTTCACAATGCGCGCCCGCACAGATGTCGCACACAGGGTCGCACAAAGTAAAATTCGATTTATTTATCCTCACATCTTCAAAATAGAAAATCCTTGTTCCTTCATCATCCAAACACCTATCAACCAAAAGGGGGAAAATTCAAATTCAAATTCCAAAAAAAGAAAGTGAAATCGGAATATTTTAAAAAAAAATATATAGAAAGGAGTTAGAAACTCGGGTTGCCTCCCGAGAAGTGCTTCTTTATGAGGTCACTAGCTTGACCATGAGAAAAATTCTTCAAGTGGGAGGCTTGGGATCCAAAGGATCAAGCATTATACATTCGATTATACCAACTTCTTCCTTGCAAAAGTAATGCTTTAAACGATGACCATTAACCATAAACATGTTACCATCCGCATCTAACTCAAAGGAGCCATAAGGAGTAGTCTTTGATATCACAAAAGGACCCGACCACTTTGATTTGAGTTTACCCGGAAACAAACAAAGCCTTGAGTTGAAAAGCAAAACTTTGTCTCCAACCTTAAAGTTTTTGTTTCGAATATGTTGGTCATGCCACTTTTTCGGCTTCTCCTTATATAACCTTGAGCTCTCATAAGCATCATTTCTAAGCTCTGCAAGTTCATTGAGCTTAAGCAATCTCTTCTCACTGGCCAACGATAAATCCATATTGAGCTCTTTGATAGCCCACCAAGCCTTGTATTCTAACTCAACCGGCAAGTGACAAGCCTTTCCATAAACCAACCTATAGGGGGTCATGCCGATTGGAGTCTTGTACACCGTCCTAAGAGCCCATAGTGTGTCATCAAGTTTGAGGGACCAATCTTTCCTTGATTTGTTCACCATCCTTTCAAGAAGATTTTTGATTTCACGATTCGAGACCTCCTTTTGTCCTTGAGTTTGAGGATGGTAAGGTAATCCAACCTTGTGATGAACGCCATATCTCTTGAGAAGAGCTTCAAATTTCTTTTTGGAGAAATGGGAGCCTCCATCACTAATTAGCACCCTCGGAACTCCAAACCTAGGAAAAATGATCTTCTTTAGAAGCTTAAGCACAACCTTGTGATCATTGGTAGGTGAGGGTATGGCTTCAATCCATTTCGTCACATAATTGACCACTACCAAGATATATAGATTCCCACAAGAAGAAACGAAAGGCCCCATAAAATCCACCCCCCAAACATCGAAGGGTTCAACTTCTAAAATACTTTGTTGGGGCATTTCGTCCCTCTTGGTAATGCCTCCGCTCCTTTGACATCTATCACATTGCGCAACGAATTGGTGGGCGTCTCTATGCATTGTCGGCCACCACAATAAATATTGAGAGATTTTTTCCACTGTTTTGTCAACACCACCATGCCCTTCACATGGTAGTGAGTGGCAATGCTCAAGAACTCCTTGAATTTCATGATCTGGAACACACTTCCGATAAAGGCCATCTCCACATTGTTTGAATAGGTATGGGTCATTCCAAAAGTACCTTCTCACTTCCTTGAAAAACTTCTTCTTTTGTTGAGAAGAATACTCCGGGGGAACGACTCCACACGCAAGATAGTTGGCTATATCCGCGTACCAAGGGGTAGAAGTTGACACCAAAGCCATGAGAGCCTCGAATCCTATCTCATCATTAATCGGTACATCCTCCTTGTTCTCAAAAGGTAGCCTAGATAAATGATCCGCTACATAGTTCTCTGCTCCCTTTTTGTCCCTTATTTCCATGTGAAAGTCTTGGAGAGACAGAACCCAACGGATCAAGCGAGGCTTTGCCTCTTTCTTGGTCATGAGGTACCGCACCGCGATGTGATCCATGTACATAATAACTTTTAAGAATATAAGATAGGACCGAAACTTATCGAATGCAAACACTACCGCTAACATCTATTTCTCCGTTGTTGTATAATTATTTTGAGCCTCATCTAGAGTCCTACTTCCATAGTAGATGACACATGATTTTCCTTGTTTCTTTTGACCAAGAACGACACCTACTGCTAAGTCACTAGCATCGCACATTAGCTCAAAAGGCAAGCTCCAATCCGGAGCTTGCACAACGGGAGAAGAAATGAGAGCTTCCTTGAGCTTACGCAATGCCTCAAGGCAAGCCTCATTGAAGTTAAAAACAACCTCTTTTTTGAGTAATTCGGTCAATGGCTTGGCGATTTAAGAAAAATCATTGATAAACCTCCGATAAAAACCGGCATGCCCAAGAAAAGCCCGTACCCCCATGATGGAAGTAGGAGGGGGCAACTTTTCAATCACCGAAACCTTGTCCGGATCAACCTCAATGCAATTTTTTGAAACCTTATGGCCGAGGACAATGCCCTCCTCGACCATAAAATGGAACTTTTCCCAATTTAAAACCAAACTCGTCTCTTGACACCTTTTCAAGGTTAAAAATACAAGTGTCAAAAGACGAGCCACCAACACTAAAATCATCCATGAAAACTTCAATTTCTTTTTCAAGCATCTCAGAGAAAATAGAAGTCATTCATCTTTGAAAAGTAGAGGGAGCATTGCTTAATCCGAATGGAATTCTTCGGCATGCAAATGTCCCATATGGACATGTGAAAGTAGTTTTCTCTTGATCACTTGGATGGATAGGGATTTGGAAATATCCGGAATACCCATCCAAGAAACAAAAGAAATCATGGTTAGAAAGCCTTTCAAGCATTTGGTCCATGAAAGGGAGAGGAAAATGATCTTTCTTGGTGTTTTTGTTCAATCTCCTATAATCAATGCATATTCTCCACCCGGTCACCGTCCGGGTGGAGATTTCCTGTCCTTTTTCATCCTTGATTATGGTCATTCCGCCCTTCTTTTGAACTACATGAACCGGGCTAACCCATTTGCTATCGGAGATAGCATAGATGATGCCCGCCTCACGTAGTTTCAAAATTTCTTTCTTCACAACCTCTTGAAGGTTGGGGTTCAACCTTCTTTGAGGTTCAATGGTGGTGGAATGATCATCTTCAAGATGAATACGATGCATGCATAAAGAAGGGCTAATACCTTTGATATCATCAATGCTATACCCTATCACATCCCTATATTTTCTTAAAACATCAAGAAGTTTTTCCAAATTAAGACCATCTAGGGTAGCATTGACAATAATAGGGTATTTTCCCTCCTTATCAAGAAAAGCATATTTCAAAGACGGGGGAAGGGGCTTGAGTTCTACCTTGGGAGGAGGCTTAGAACTCTCCTCCAATTTCTCCTCCTTGGACTCAAGCTCGATCTCAAATTGTTGTTTAATTTTCTCCTTTGAGAATTCCTCCATTGCCATGACAAACTCTTTAGCCTCTTGAGAGTGGAACTCTTCTTTGCATGTAAGGGCTTCTATCATTGGATCTTGAGGCCTCATCACGACCCTCCCCAAGCGATCTAGCTCTTCATTCACAACATCAACTCTATATCATTTTTCAACCATGGGGGTCTTGAGACACTTAAAAAACTCAAAGACAATCTTTTCATCTGCCACTTCACATGTGATGGTGTTGTTCTTGCAATTGATGACCGCCCCCAAAATTTTAAGAGCTTCACGTCTCAAAATCAAAGGAGTGTTAACATCTTCCTCCATATCCATCACTACAAAGTCACAAGGCACATTGATGTGTCCCACTTGAATTGGAACATCCTTAAGCTCTCCACGAGGTAATTTCACCGATCGATCGGCCAATTGAATTATCTTCCTTGTAGGGATCTTCTCTATATTGAGTTTTTGAGCTATTGATAGAGGGATTAAACTAACACTTGCTCCAAGATCGGCTAAGGCGCCCCTAGCTTCCATGTTCCCTATTTTCACCGGCAAAGTAAAACTTCCCGGGTCTTTTTCCTTCTTGGGCATCTTATGTTGGACAAGAGCACTCACTTGATGTGGAAGGGTGATAAGCTCATCATTGAGATTCCTCTTATTGGTGAGAATATCTTTGAGGAACTTGGAGTAAGATGGCATTTGTGTCACAACTTCAAGAAAAGGGAGGTTGATATGCAAATTCTTCATGACACTAAGAAATTTTGTGAACTTGTCATTCAACTTCCTCTCCGCAAGCCGACCGGGAAAAGGAACCGGTCCATCAAGATTCCTAGCCTCACTAGGAATTGAAGTTGTCTTCTCATTGTCAAGTTCCTTCTTCTCCGAACCTCCTTCTATCTCATCACCCTTTTCTTTCTCACCTCCCTTGTTTTCATTCTCACTATCCTCTCCTCCCTTATTTTCCTCACTATCCCCTTCATTTGGCCCTTCATAGGAAGTTCCCGACCTCAATGTGATTGCCTTGCATGTATCGGGTTTTGGATTGTGAGATGGGTTAGGTTGTGGTTGTCCAGGTAGAGTGGATGGTGAATTGAAAGGAGTTCTCTCTGCCAATTGAGCTAGTTGTGAATCTAACATCTTGTTGTGAGCTCTTATCTCTTGCATTTGTTGCCCAAAAGATTGCATTTGCGCATGCATGGCTTGGAGGAGTTGATTTTGAGTTAGCTCCGCTTGAGGAGCTTGTTCTTGATGATTTCTTTGTGGTGCTTGGGTTTGATTGTTTTATTGGTTGTTCCTTGTATAGCTTCCTCTTGGGTTTTGGGGTTGAGATGGAGGTGTATTTTGATATTGAGGGTTGGAGTTATAGGAAGGTTGAGCTTGTTGGTTCCATTGTTGAGGTTAAGGTACAAACCTGGGTGGTGGTTGTCTCCAAGCTATTCCACCGCCGCTTCCTCTAAATCCCTCTTGCCTTGTGTTGTATGCCGCTACATGTTCGGGGCTTAAACCTCCACAATAGGATGTATCATGGTTCGTTCCTCCACAATTTTGACAAGAGAAAGAGTTAACTTGAGAAGAGCTTGCTCCACCACTTGAACTTGCATTCACACTCGTGTTCAATTTGGAAAGCCCTTTTGTTAGTTGATCAATTTGATGTTGTAATTGATCAACTTTATCCAATTCGTAAATACCACCTCTCTTTGGAGCGTTTCTTCTTCGGCCCCCCCAAGTGTAACTCTTTGCTACCTCTTCTATTGTGGCTTCAACTTGATTTTGAGGGATCTTGATTAATTGACCACCCGCCCCCGCATCCAAATTGGCTCTTGACATGGGCTCCAATCCATCGTAGAAAAACCGCATGAGCAACCCTTGATTGTACTCATGGTGGGCACATGCTTGTACCAACTCCTTAAATCTCTCCCATGCTTCACCAAGACTTTCATCGGCATCTTGCTCAAATAATGCAATTTTCCTTCTCATTTCGGCGGTCTTCTCCTCGGAGATAAAGCGCTTCAAGAACGCCTTTACCACCTCCCTCCATGTTGTGAGAGTGTTAGGCTTTACTTGCTTTAGCCATTTCTTTGCTCGTCCAGTGAGAGATTGCCGGAAAAGGTGCATACGAATGTAGTCTTGACTCACTTCATTGGTTTGCATCATTGCGCACAATTCAAGGAATCGGTCCAAATGTTCAATAGGGTCCTCACTTGCACTTCCGGAAAATTGCTCCGATTGGACCATTCGAGTATATAGTGGATGGATTGAGAATTTGGTTTCCGTGACGGGAAGCAAAATCCCTCCCGTGAGCTCATAATCCTCCGGATTTCCGAACACACAAAACAAAACATCATTCTCTTGTCCCGCCATTGATCCGCGTGGTGAACTTGAAGAGTAAGTATCACTCTCACTATCAACTATATCACCAAAACCTCTTCCCTCGTCTTGGTAAAGCCTACGGACTTGTCTCAAGGTTCGGTTGATTTCGTGGTCAATTTGATGTGAGGGTGCTCCTTGAGACCTCCTAAGAATTCACCAAAGCTAAGAAAACAATTAGCAATGACAAGGATGATAAAACAAAAAAAATAAAAAGAAAAGAAAGTAAAATGACTCTAACAAAAGCAATAATAGACGCTAAACAAGCCGCTTCCCCGGCAACGGCGCCAAAATTTGATCACATGTGGAAGTAGGTCGTTAAGCTAATACCCTAACCAAATTAATCATTTATAATACCTAAACCTACACTAAACTAGTTAGTGGCAAGTCAAGGGTCGAACCACTAGGGAAGCACGCTAATTCAACATCAAATATCACTAATGCAAGAGTGAAAAGGGGATTGTTTTTGTTGGTTTTGTTGAGTAAGAACACTAAAACTACAAATAAGCAAGAAAATGATGATTAAAATCAATAGAAAATGACGCTAGGGATACGGGGGTGTCCAATATGATAAGAAAGAGGAGAATAATGGTGATTATCATGAAACATATGCCAAAGAACACAAGATTCTACCTAAACAACTCATTCTCATGCAATAGTCTAGGCAAATCAATGAAAGAGGTCTACACTAATAAGGATCATTCTCGTGCATCCTATTAGTTACAATAAAATCAAGAGAATAAAGAAGCACAATCCATAAAAACTCCACTTTAATAACTCATTCTCATGCAATCATTAAAATAGAGATGATCCTAATCTAGTTCAAATCACTTTCATGCATTTAAACTAGAAAACATCAAATAGAGTGCAACAATAATCCCAAGCTAATAAAAATCATGTCTTTCATCAATATATGGCATAAGTTCAATCCAACCATCATCATTAATCCAATATCAAATCATATCTTCCACCCCCTTCCCCTAGCTAAAAGTTTAGCCTAGAGAAGGGAGATTAAACATACACTAGTGGAAAAATTGTCATTCGTAACAGGCTATTCGTAATGGTCAAAGCTATGCGCGTTACATTAAATATATCCGTAACGGTCAAAATAGGAGTCCGTTACAAATATATAATATTCGTAACGGGCAAAATTCTGCCCGTTACAAATATATAATATTCGTAACGGGCAAATTATTGCCCGTTACAAATACTATATTATTCGTAACAGGCATAAAGTGCCTGTCACAAATAATTTAGTCCAACTGATGGAGAGGAGCCCATAGCCCATAGCCCACAGCCAATTTACTACTCGTATTAGGGTTTCACTCTTTAGCCGTCAATTCTTGCCCTCCCCCCTCTTTATCTTCTCTCCTCTTTCATTTCCCTTCATTTTAAATCTTTTACTCACTCAATCTCTCTTTGACGCCGTCACTAAGTCTCCCTTTGCCGCCGTCACTCAGTCTCCCTTATTTTTCTATCTAAATTCCTCAATTTTTTCGTTGCTTTACTCTTAAATTAGTATTGTGATTTCATGGGTTATGGGTTTTGTGGGTTTGTGAGGGTGGTGTTCATGGCCAGATCTGGGTTTCTGGCTTCGTGGGTATGAATTACGTCGTGGAATCTGGGTTTCTGGTGGGGGATGGTGTTGGGCAATATGCTTTACTGTGGCAAATTTACTCTTTAATGGCGCCTCTTCCTTCCCCAAACACTACTTGCCTTCCTCTATCAGCATATTCAGGTTATTGCAACCATTTTTTTTTAATTAATTTTAGTCCGAATTGAACTATTTCTTAATTTTTAAAACATTTTCTAATTGTAATTATTTATGCGTTTCTTTGCTTCTTTGTATGTTTTTGCATTTTTTTTTCTAGTAATTGAGGAATTATTTGCTTTGATTATGTTATGATTGTCAATTATATGCATTTTTATGTGTTCTTAAGAACGGATTTTTGGCTTTTTTTTCATTGATTTTGGGATTTTGTGGTGTTTGAGATACTATCTGCTTTGGTCTAGAAGTTTCTCACCTAAATTTAGGATATGCATATTGGGTATTATGATTGTGTTATATGTTTCATTTTTTACTCAATTTCTTTGTTATCTTTTTATCTAAATTTTTGTCCTCTCAAAACCTATCTTGAATTTTTGTGTTTGTTATTTTTGTGTTATTTCGTCTTTATTTAGTGAGTATTGGTTTTGATGCTTATTTTAGATTTTTGAATTTTTTCTTGATTTTTTGGATTATCATGAACAAATTGTAAGATATTTTTGGCTGATGTTTTGTTTTATAACTCTTATTTTTAGTAGAATAAAGTTAAACTTTATGTGAAAAAAGTAAGATATTTTCTAGTTGTGAATTGGGATTTTAAGTTTTAAAATATGCTAAATAATGTTCTTTCAATGTGTTTGTTTCAATTTATATCTGTAAATATATAGTTTTCAATTGGGATTTTCTCCTTCGTTTCAATTCAAGTTTAAAAATATGCTTATTAATCTTGTTAGTTTCAAGTTATATACTGTACATATATACTCTGTATCTCAATTATAAAAAAAAAAATCAATATTACAGTATGGATTATTCTCCTTCTTATAAGTTTGGGAATTTTCATTGCTTCTACTTGCAAAGTTTTATCTTATTGTTTGATATAGGAATTATCCTTGCTTTTGATAATATCCAATTTAAAGTTATTCTCCAAGATTAACATTCATGTTTATCTCCTCTCACAAATTGCTCTATTTGTTTTGTGCCACATTATTAAAAAGCTTTTATTACTTGAAACATACAGAGTAGCAGAAAGAGATTGAATTGTGAGATAAAATATGGTTGGATCTTCTCGTAAATTAATACACGCTTATGGTTTTAGGGGTTTTGGTCTCCTTGTGATTAGAGTTTGATTTTTTGTTTAGTGATCATCGTTTGTGGTAAATGGTATTGATTGTGAAATTGCTTGTTTAATTAGTATGATTCCTCACAAGACAAAGAGGGGAGCTGCATCATTGGCAAGGTTGAAGGTGTATGAGGGAGTTCCCCCACCTTATGAAAAAATAAAGAGGGTTTTTGTTCCCGAAACTCTCAAGTAAGTTGGATCATTCTTAATTTTGTTGGTTACAATTTCAAATTTGATTTTGTTGTTACATTTTGCCTCTAAGTATTAACAGTGTCTCATGTTGGGTTAATTCAGGGTGTTGAGGCTTCAAAAGGGTCACAAATACTGCTTGCTTGGCCGTCTATCAATGGAAGTCGGCTGGAACCACTACGACACCATCAGGGTAAGCATATTTTTTATTAGCTTTTGTTGTTGTTTATCTTTACTTATTTGCTTGTTTAACCTCATTTAAATTGTTTTTTTTTCTGGCTCATGTTTAGTTACTTATCATGTTATAATTGTGGTGCTTTATTATACTTGGTTGATACATAGACTTCAACTAGTTTCTATTGTGGACTACATTCATTAGTTTATAATAGTCCTATTATGATCTAAAAATGTAGGTGTATGTTTGACTTTTACCGAGGATCTCTAGGTTTGAATGAGTTTCCCCTTCAAGTACTTTCCTTGATAAGAGCTGCCAGCTTTGGTTTGCATCTAGTGGTTTGACTTCATATGAAAAAGAAATTCTTTGTTGTACATCTGCTTGTGGCACTCGACTGGTTATGAATTCATCAGTTTTCAAAAGCCAAATTGTTTGATTTTCGTAACTACGTTTTTAGCAAAGGGAGTAGTGAATTTTGCTGGGACAAACCAATAGGGTGATGAAATTTTGATTTCATTATTTCCTTATGTGCATTCATAAATCATAATCTAGCCTACAACTCAATGTACTTGTTGATCTAGCTTTAAAAGGCGTAATATTGAGAACCTTGACCTATACTAGTATTCTAGTAATATTTGTAATGAACTGCAACCATGGAAGAAGTATAAAGATAATTTTTTTTTCTTTTTTTTTGTATTTGATTGTAATCTCTTGCATTTTGGATTGTTCTTATTCTTCTAGTTACTGTTTCTTTGTTTATCATTTAGTCATTTATATTGACTATTGCTTAAGTTACCAGAACAAGATAACAACTACTAATCAGTCAAGTTCAAGCATTGCCATTCTTTTATTTGTCATGCTTTTCCTAAACTTTTTGCCAATTAGATATACCACGTTTTCAGCAAGCTAATTAGTTGAATATTATACATTTATTTGATGTTGGAAATATGCAGCAATGAAATCGAATACAAACTTTCAAGGCATACCTACAATATATGTTACCTAACAGATATTTAATTCTTTTTCAGGAATTGCAATGAAAGGAGTCTTGTGCAATTTATTGGCTATTAACTTAGATAACGAGTTGAAGACTTATAAGAGAAAAGTAGACTTTCTCACTGCTGTTGAATTAGATAATCTCATAGTCTTGAAGAATGCAGAGATACATCCACGAAAAAGGCCTGAAGTGGAGCAATGAAGCAATGGTATGGTAAAGGTGTCATTGAGTCATAACAAAATCGAGAAGATTCCAAGTGGTATGGCATCTTTGACCCCAAAACATACTATGCTGATGCTCAATAATAATCCTCTAACAAGGATCCCACAATCATTCTTTATGAACATGCGAGCCTAAGTAATAATCGATTTTATTTCCCGTCAATTGCTTGATATATGTTGTATGAATGATGGTTTTGAAGTGGGTTTTGATTGAATATTTGGTAGGTGGTAAAGTTGTGGAGACTACTATAAACAGGAGGACTAGCAATGGAGTTGGTAATAGATCAAGTAGGTCGACCAGATCGGAAGATGAAGTGTAAACTGATGCTGTCACAGAATTTGAGATCAAAGTTGCACTAACTTGAAAAATTAGTGGAAGATGTAAATGATTTAACATTAATTTAGTGGAAAATCATTTAAATCTCTTATTGCCATTGAGATTTTCTTTTGCTCTGTTTTTTTTAGTTTTATTTATTAGAAGATAATAAATGTATTTTTTTTATTATTGTATAAATATGAAGTACTATTTTTATCTCAGTTAATTAATAAAATAATTGTGCTATAATTATTATGCAAGCTAGCTAATCCAGCACAACATGTGCTGGATTTTTTTTAAAAATTGGGGTAACACTATTTGTAACGGGCAGATATCATGCCCGTTATAAAAAACCTTGTTATTCGTAACGGGCAGTTGAAAAGCCCGTTACAAATAACGGGTTATTTGTAACGGGCACTTGAAATGTCCGTTACTCATAACGGGTTATTCGTAACGGGCATTTCAACTGCCCGTTACGAATAACTTGTTATTCGTAACGGACACTGCCCGTTACAACTAACACTTGCTATCCGTAACGGTGGCATACGTAACGCTCGTTGCCCGTTACGGATATGCCTTTTTTGCCCGTTACGGATAGCTATTTTTCCACTAGTGATAATATCAAAACTAGAAATAAAATTAAGAAACTCAAAACAAAACATGATTAAAATCAATGAAATCAATAACAACTAGATAAGCTAATAAGATTGACAAGAAGAAGTAACAATAAAACAAATAAATGATACTAAAGGAAAGGAGAATAGATTACTAAAGAAAGGATTAATGAAAGATGAAAACTTGGATTCTTGATTGATTGAAGGAAGATTAAAACTTGAGCAAAGTTGAATACAATAAAGGATGCTTGAATAACAATCTATTTTCTCTCTCTAGATTAGGCTAATGTTCTATGCAATTAGTACTATGTGTTTTCTATTACAAAGAGTCCCGTCTATATATATGTGGCTCCACCAAAAGAAAGACACTTGGACAACAAGGCGCAAATAAATCAGAAACCCAGCCGTGCGCTCCCGCACACGACATATGCGCGCCCGCGCAGTAGGTGTGTGCGCCCTCTCAGCGTAGTGCGCGACCGCAACTTTGAGGGTACGGGAAAATAAGCGCGCCTGCACAGTAGGCCTGCGCGCCCGCGCATCAGGTCGTGCGCCCGCATAAAAGGCGCACAACAAGTCGCGCAAACTCTCTGGTTAGGCTCTGTTTCTTCAGCCTGGCTGCGCGGGTTCTGACAGGGCTGCGTGCCCGCACAGCCAAAGGTGCGCGCCCGCACAGCAGCCGCACAGCACCCTGCGCACAACAGTTAGCTTGGCTTCTTGATATCCTCTTTCTTTTGGCACATAATACCTACAAAACAAAAGCATGGAAATAAAAATAAAAACAGAGCGAGAAGACTAAGAAAAGGGAAGATTAAGGAGAAAAGAAAAGAGGAAGCAAAACTAAGTAAAAATGCTTAGAAAAAGGGCCAAACAATTGCAAATGAGGGGAGAATCCTTAGAGAAAAAGGATAAAAGAGTGGCATAAATTCCACTCATCAACATCTCGAGCTTTTTTCTTGAATCACGGTGACAACTTTCCCAATCATAGAAAATGTTGTCGAATACGGCCTCATCACAAACCGTTCTTCTCAAATCTATGTGACAACCTCCACAATCTTAGAAAACGTCTAAGACTGCCCATGTTGTGCTACATTCTCAAATCTAGGTGACAACCTCCTCAACTTAGCGAACGTCGTCGAAGACTGCCCATCTCGTGCTATCTTCTCCAATCTAGGTGACAACCTCCTCAATCTTAGGAAACGTCATCGACGATAACTTCGCTTGAAGCCATCCTTAGTTTTCCGTGACAACTCTCCGCAAATTAGGGAATTCGGTTGAAGATAACCTTGCTTGAGTCATCCTCGGCTTCCTGACAACTTTCCTCATCCTAGGGAACGTTATCGAAGATATTTTCGCTTGAAGTCATCCTCAGTCGTTGCGATAATATTCCGAAGAAAATTAACGAAAACCAACGCTTGTTGATCCTTAAAGCTCGCTTGAACTTTGCACCGTGATATTTGCTGAAATTTCCGCGGTGCCTGAATGTCGGCGCATTTTTCTGCTTGTGAACCATTTCGTTAGTTCCTCTGCTACTTATAAACCATTATGTTGGTGCTTTCTGCTGCTTGTGAACCATTATGTCGGTGCTTTTGCGATGAGCCAATGTTTAGGCGCTTTAAGCTAAGTGAGACGATCTTTTATCATGTCGATCACCTGTTGTTATTGTAACCAAGCCTATTACTTAATCATGTCAAATTGCTTATAGGGGCTAACTGGCGTACCAAGGAACCCGAAATTGCTGCATAAAGTCCACATAATCTAATATGGGGGCCACACATCTTGTAGCCGTACTAGCGCACGCCGGAGCATGCTGTCGACAGCATTTTGCGTTGTCGACAAGCGACAAAGATCAACGCTAGATGACAATCTTTTTGTTTGGCGACAAAGTCAAGTTTTTGAACTAAAAACTCTTTCCTTCTTCATTTCTACTCCTGCTGTTGTTCGTTGCTCGATTTCGCTCTGAACCTTCAACTTGGTTGTTTCCTTTCAACCAAATTAGCTCAAATCTTTTGAAAATTAAAGCTCTTCATCTCTAATTTGATCCATCTCAAAATCCTCTTATCTTGGAAGAATTTCATGCGTTTATATTCGCGGTTTATTGAAAAATCCAGGAACATTCTTGCTCGCTTGCTCTTTGGAAGTGATAGCTTCCTATGCCTTGAAACTCTGTTGAAAACTCTATTCTTCAGGATTTTACCGAATCTGAGGTGCTTGATCAAAATTTGGCCGTGCTCGATCATTCAGGCCGATCGCCAATCTAACTATGATGAGGCCGACTCTAGTTGATTTGCTTAGCCATTTGGGTCCTTTTGCTTCAAATTATTTTTACCTGCATTTATATTTTTTACTATAGGACTTTGCTCATCTTTTCTTTAGGGGTTGACCTAAGGCTCAGTGTTGCTTGACTCATTGAATAATACTTAATGTGTTTTTAACACATATGACTTGTCATGACTTGACTAAAAGCGTTTTGACACACATGGCTTGACATGACTCAAGGTGTAAACTTTACTTAATACGATTGACCAAATCGAGGTTGACTCAATTCAATTGTGACTTGTGTGTGAAAAGTATTGACTCATGAGACTCGATATGTACATGACTTATGTGTGCATGCGACAAAAATTTTTTTTCATTGTAGGCGTCGTTCGAAGTGCGCCTACGTTAAAGCATATATGTGAATATGCTTGGTGTTTAGGGTAATTTTACCCCGCCACGTGGTCCAATCAGAGGATGACACGTGTCAGCCTCAAGATGGCCCAAAGTGGACCAATCCCTGCTTGACACGTGTCACTCCAAAAATAAAGGGAAAATGGCGGCCTTCAGGCCCAAATCCCGAGGACGCCGCAAAACGGCGCAGCCCACCAATGATTAGGGTTCCGTAACCTAATCAGGGGCACAATTTCCAAAGACCCTATAAATCGGGAGATGTCCCTCATTTTGAGGCACGTTTTACCATTTATTACACATTCACTCTTTGATAGAGACATCCTGAGCTTGGAATCCGAGCAGATCCCTACCTAAATTTCTGCACCTTTTTTCTCCCTTCAAGTTTCTAACTTGTGCGTCGAAGGCGGAGCACCACCCAACTGATGTCTCCGTTTGTTTTGCAGGTACAGCTCACCCCGGATCAGTGTTCGTGTCGTAACTCTCCCGAGGGACAAAAACACCCAAAACATTTGGCGCCGTCTGTGGGGAGAGTACCTCGAAGATGGTTCAAGAGTCTGTACCCCCTAACCGTTTGGGTGAAGACCCATAAGTTTTTACAGACCATGAGGAGGATGAAGACCCTCAGGTCGAAGCCTTTACAGCCGAAGATGGCTCTCTCAGAACCAAACGCATCCGGCCCAGAGATACTCTAGAGCGGGGTGCCTCCTAGGCGGGTCAAAGTCGACCCTCTGGGCAGCCGGAAGGGGAAACCCAAACGGCCGCTGGATCAGCCCCTGTCACTCGAGACGAACTCATGAGATTCATGATGAGTTTCAAGGGTGAATTTAAAGAGTTGATCACCAAAAGTCGGGCTGGCCCAAGTAAAGGTCAGTCGGCGAAGAAGACTCCTCCAGAGAAGGGGAAGTCAGTCAGAGACCGGCAGCCCACTCCCCATCCAAAGGAGAAGGCAGCCGGGACCATTGATTGGTCAAAAATTCTCCTTCCTGGGAGGAACACCAATAACACTCGCCGGACCCAGCAGCCGGTGAGAAGTAAAAAATCAACGCTTGATGCCCGGGAAATCATAAACCAGAGGAGAAACCAATCGCTGTCTGAGTCGACTTCAACGTCGAACTTTCCAGACAGCTTCAACAACATTTCTGCAGGGAGTGCACCCTCCTTGCATAAGAGCTAGACAGGCGGTAATACCGTCCATTCTGGCCCTGACATGATTGGAGCTGTACCGTATGTGCCTACTCAGGCTTACGGACAGTATCCCCCTCATTTCATGCAGCCGGCCTTCTTTGGAGGTCAGGCGGCATACCCAAATGTCCAGCCACTGGACTGGCAGCTTCGTCTGCTGCGCTTGGGTGAACAGCCTTCTGCGTTCACTCGGGAGATAACCGAGGCGGCTTAGCCGGCTAAGGTTAATAACGTGTTGGTTGGTACCTATTATGGTACCACCAATCCAGAAGACCACCTCATGGCATACACCAACCTCATGTATCTGCAGGGGTTGGATGATGCCACTTGGTGTCGGTGCTTCCCGGCTACATTGAAGGGCATTGCCCAGCAATGGTTTGGCAATTTGCCAGCCGGGTCCATCGATAGCTTCAGGAAGCTCGCCTTCCTGTTTGCTTCCAACTTCTCAATGAACATCCCTGCTAAGAAAACAAGCCTTGATTTGAGCACTGTTAAGCAGGGAAAGAGAGAAGGGTTGCGCTCATATGTCAGGCGGTTCAATCTGATAAGAATTCAGATTCAAGGACTGTCTGACGAGGTAGCTTTTACAGACTTTTTCAAAGGTCTGAGAGACGGGTCGACCTTTAAGTTCGACCTAGTCAGAAAAGGGGCTTTCACCTTACAGGCGGCTCTGAGGGAGGCGGAAAGATACATCCAAGCTACCGACCTCTGCTCGCCTGGTAACCAGTCGGACTCTAGGAAGTCCGACAAACAGAAAGACAATCGGTCTGCTCAGCCGGTCAAAAACAAAGAAGAGAGCAAGAAAAAAAAAAGAAGTCTGGGCGGTTACTGTCTCTGACCAGCCGTCCCAGAAGAAAAAGAAAGAGTTTAAACCGTACGTTCCCAAGTACGAATTTAACAAAGACTGCAACTCCATCCTCATGGAGGTAAAGGACCGGCTGTCCATTGAGAAGCCAAATCCTATGAAGAGTTTTGTCCAGTCACGGAACAAAAATAAATTCTGTCAGTTCCATGAGGAGGTCGGCCATGACACCAACGACTGCTTCAGTCTTCAGCGGGCGTTGGACCGTCTGGCTGACAAAGGGTTGTTGAAGTCCTACATTTCTAAGTCCCCAGCCGGGGCAAAAAAGAAAAACAAGGGTCAATCCTCCAAGACAACCCCCCAGCCTGCTAGTAGTTCGGATACTAACAAGGAGCCGGTCTACACTATAGCAGGGGGTTCTCCTGTGGTGGCCCTACCATCCGGGGCACCAAGAGCCATCTTCGAAAGATGGACAAGGATGATGACGAGCAGGCGTCTGCAAGCACCTCCTTCCCAGACGTCTTGATTACTGAGAAGGATAGGGGCAGCGTCCGCCGCCCGCATGATGACCCGGTGGTCATTGAATGTAAGGTTGCCAACCAGCTGGTTGGACGGATCCTTATAGACACCGGCAGCTCATCAGACATTTTCAGCCTCCGGTGCCTGCAAAAGCTGAAATACAATGTCAGCAGCATGCATCCGGTCACCCACCCCTTGGTTGGTTTTGGGGGTGGGATGGTCTACCCAGCCTGTAGAATTGACTTACCCATCCGGCTGGGAGAGAAAGGCCAAGGACGACATATTGTCGTCAGATTCTTGGTCGTTGAGGAGTTGACCGCCTACAACATTATCCTTGGCCGGCCGACCCTCAACGTAGCCAAGGCAGTAATCATCCCATCTCTCATGCTCATCAAGTATGAGAGGGATGACGGCACTGTGGGTTCCCTGAATGGGGATCAGAAGACGGCCCGGGAGTGTTATCTCTCAGCCGTCAAAGAAACTGTGGCCCCAGACGGCCAGGAACCAATAGACCTTGACAATGTCAAGGATGCTGAGCCTGCGCCTGCCCCACCAGCAGCCGGGAAGAAAAGAAAGGCACCTCTGTTGGTGGAGGTGAAGAAAGAGAAAAAATAGCAATCACTGGCCGGGGAACGGTCAGACGAGCTCCGTCCCCAACCGGCTGGCGAAAGAATTGATCTCGTTCTTGATGCAAGTCGTCCAGAACGTACTGTTAAGGTTGGGACAATTGCTCATGCTACCTTGGGTGCAAGCTTGCACCTTCTGCTGAAGGAATTCAAAGACATTTTTGCCTTTGAAGTGGAAGAGATGTCAGGCGTCAGCCCGGATCTCGCTGTCCACAAACTCGCCGTCGACCCCAAAAAGAAGCCCATCCGGCAAAAGAAAAGAAACCACGGCGAGGAAAGAAGTCAGGCGGTAGCTGCCGAAGTCAAAAAGCTGCTAGACGCCAGGTTCATCCGGCCCTGTAATTTTCCTGACTGGGTGGGCAATGTGGTCCTTGTTAAGAAACCGAATGGGACATGGCGCATGTGTGTTTATTACACAGACCTCAACAAGGCGTGTCCAAAGGACAGTTACCCGCTTCCAAAGATCGACAGTCTGGTCGACTCTACAGCCGGTCACGCCTTGATGAGCTTTATGGATGCGTACTCCGGCTTCCATCAGATACCCCTGTGAAAGAAAGATCAAGAGAAGACGGCCTTCGTCAGTGATCAGGGGCTATTCTGTTATACTGTGATGCCGTTTGGCTTGAAAAATGCGCCTGCCACTTTCCAACGGATGATTAATACGGTCTTCATTAATCAGATTGTGAGGAATGTGGAGGCGTACATTGATGACATGATAGTCAAATCCAAGCTACAGACGGATCACCTTAATGATCTCCGAGAAACATTCACCACCCTCAGGCGGCACAAGGTTATGTTAAATCCTAAGAAATGCGTCTTTGGTGTTGAGTCTGGGAAGTTTCTCGGATTCCTGAATGATCAAAGGGGGATAGAGGCTAACCCTGAAAAGATACAGGCGGTGATAGACATGAAGTCACCCCGTTCTGTCAAGGAAGTGCAGAGGCTCACCGGCTGTCTGGCTGCCTTGGGGAGATTCCTTAGTCGGTCAGGTGACAAGTGCCTCTACTTCTTCCAAGCTATCAGGAAGAAAACCAGATTTTAATGGGGGGGATGAGGCTGAGACGGAATTCCAAAGGTTGAAAGAGCATTTACATTCTCTACCTAGGTTGGTAAGTCCTTTACCTAGGGAGACGTTGTACATGTACTTAGCCGTCTCAGATCATGCCCTCAGTGTCGTTCTCCTTGCTGAGCGAGACGGCGTGCAGCTCCCAGTTTACTTCATTAGCCATGTTCTTAAAAATGCTGAACTCCGGTATCCCATGGTTGAAAATTTTGGCCTTGCTCTGTATATAGCTTTCAAAAAATTGAAGCCGTACTTTCTGGCACACCCGGTGGTGATTTACACCGACCAGCCACTCAAGCGGCCAATGTCTACCTTGGACTCATCCGGGAGAATGTTAAAATGGGCTATTGAAATGCAAAGTCTTGAAATCACTTATGAACCAAGAAAAGCAGTGAAAGGTCAGGCGTTTGCCGACTTCATTGTAGAAATGACCCGTCCGGTGGCTCCGGATAATCTTGATCAGGTTTGGAAAGTGTATGTAAACGGGAGCTCTACTAAGAACGGCTGTGGTGCAGGCGTAATTTACGAGTCTCCTGAAGGGGACAGATTTGAGTATGAACTACGCTTCAAATTTCAAGCTGCTAACAATGAGGCGGAATATGAAGCCCTGCTAGCCGGCATTCGCATGTGTAAGGCGGCAGGGGCCATGAAAATTGACGCCTACTCTGATTCTCAATTGGTTGTTAGCCAGTATGAGGGAAGCTACGAGGCTACTCATCCGGCTATGATTAAATATCTTCAGGCAGTCAAAGAAGAGACCAAGGCACTTGAGGAATTCCGGCTGAATCAAGTACCTAGGTCTGAAAACAACCAGGCGGATGCATTGTCAAAACCGGCATCTTCCGCCTACCATGATACGCCTCGGTCAGTCTTCTTGGAAGTTCTTGAAAAGAGAAGCATCTATGAGGATCCCGTTGGAATTCTGGACCGAAGCTCTACCTGGATGGATGGCATCCGAGCCTATCTCTCAGACGGCACACTTCCTGATTCGCCACAGGAAGCAGCCGTCCTGAAAAAGCGAGCTGCAAGCTTCGAGTTGAAAAATGGAGAACTCTTCAAGGCGGGGTTTATGAAGCCTTTATTGAAGTGTGTCACCCCAAAAAAGGGGAAAGAAGTTCTCGAAGACTTGCACTCGGGATTCTGCACCTCTCACATAGGCGGCAGGTCCCTAGCCGTCAGAGACAGACGACATTATTTTTGGCCCACTCTTGAGGCAGACGCCAAGGAATTGGTGAAGAAATTTAACAAGTGCCAAAAATTTGGCAAACTCATTCACCGTTCGGCTACTGATCTGACGGCCATCCACAGCCGAATCCCATTTGCAAAATGGGGCATGGACATTCTAGGTCCTTACACGCCTGCTCTAGGCGGAAAGCGTTACATCTTGGTGGCTGTGGATTATTTCACCGAGTGGGTGGAAGCTGAGGCGGTTAAAAACATCAAGACCTCAGACGTAATTTCCTTCATTTGGAAGAACATTATCACCCGGTATGGGGTACCCATGTCTATGGTGTTTGATAATGGTCCTCAGTTTGAGACGCCTCAGCTAAAAACTTGGTTGGGAGATCAGGGGATCTCAAGCTATTTTGCATCTGTTGGCCGGCCCCAAGCAAACGGCCAAGTTGAAGCCTTCAACAAACTCATCTCAGACGACATTAAGAAGAAAATAGAAAGAGCCGGTGGCCTAAGGGCAGAAGAGCTAATCCATGTCCTATGGGCCATCCGGACAACAACAAAAGGGGCAACCGGTGAAACCCCATTTCTCATAGTTTACGGTGCTGAAGCCGTCTTGCCCATCGAACATTACGAGCCGACTCTCAGAGTCATGCTATATGATGAAGAGGCAAACTGGGAAGCAATGCGCCTGGAATTGGATTCATTCCCAGAACGCAGGGGCAATGCCGCCTTGCGTCATGAGATTTACCGTCTGAGAATGACTAGAGCCTACAACAAAAAAGTACACAAGCGTCCTTTGAAAGTTGACGACTTAGTGTTACGGAAAATGGAGGCAACCGGTAGGGCCAATGAGCTGGGAAAGCTAACTCCAAATTGGGAAGGCCCCTACCGGATCTATGAAGAAGTAAGGGATGGCACCTACCGCCTAGAAACCCCAGACGGCAGGCGTCTGCCTAGAACTTGGAATGTAGACAATCTAAAAAAGTACTACTTCTGAGATTGTAAACTTTTCTTAAACAATGAGTCAATTAATGAAGATCCAGACTTTGTTTGCAAAACTGAGTTATTGTTTGATTATCCATCCGGGTAATACCCAGGCGGATTCTTCTTTACCTAACTAAGTTTGACACTTAGTAAAGGTTACATTTGTTGGACCGCCTGGGTAATACTCGGATCCCTTGTTTATTTAATTTTGATACTTTGTTTATTCAACTGCCTGATTATCTGCCTGGGTAATACCCAGACTGACCCGATTTGTTTAAAAAACTAAGTTCGATACTTAGTGTAAATTCAATACTGACTAAAAAACTAAGCACAAAAATGTTTAGTGGCTATACAACCGGTCTCAAACAAGATCAGAGGCTAAAATGGCCGGATGGTTGCTCACTTTATAAAATCGCCTATCCTAACATGGACAAATGCGTCCGGCGACACCCCTCCGGGTGCAATCGTCGCAGAGAACAGACTATTTGTCGGTTCTACGTACCTATACAGACGGCAAAAATTGAACGACCAAATTGGTCAACTCATAGCTGTCTTACCAAAGTAACCTATGAAGAATGAATAAGTTTCCAGATACCGGATGCCCATAGGCATCAGTCGGTCACCGGCTGAAGTTCTCACTTAGGTTATCCATTCCAAAATTGCACTTCCCACCCCAACTGGGGCAAAAGAGTTGTTCATTGGCTATGAAACCTCTACCAAGACGGACAAACGCCGTCTGTGTAGTGACTGAAACGTCTGTTGGTGTACGGCTGTGCACTTGGTTTGGGGCAATCACTACTGTGATTGATTGACTTACAAACGTATCATGCTCTTTGCAGCATCAGACGTTTTCAAGTCAATCAACCAACTCCACTAGAAACCAATCACACAGTCGTCCAGGGGCAAGGACAGCAAGACTATTGACTAGTTAGGCAAAAAATCGCCGCATGCTTTTGATAAGTTAGGCAAAATGAAAAATTAAAAATTAGCACAAAATAAAAATTCAAATTCAAATGCAAAATGATCAAAACCGACTCAGTCGGTGCATTTCATAAAAGTCCACCCAACCAAACGGTTGTAGTGGATCAAATGTTAACCGGACCCCGTCCGGGAGAAAGAATTTGTTAATTAACCCGGCTCCTTAGCCGATAAATACAAGGATACTCGGCACGCAGGCCGGAAAAAGTAATTTTTGGCATACAGCCACTGAATAAAAGAAAAAATAAAAAGCAAAGATTGGCATACTACCACTGAGTGGTCACTTCTGGCCTGCAGACGGAGCCTCCTGGTCCTCCTCCTTCTCCTCATCATCTGAGAGTATCTCCTTTGCTTCACCAGGACAAGGAAGCTCAGACGCGGACGACTCGTTGTTGGAGTTGACCCAGGCTTCGAAAGAGGCAGGCTCTGGCTCGCCTTGTTCTCTCAACTACACCACGTACTCGGCATAGCTGTGCGCCAGTGCCCAGATGCTATAATCCGCTTCTGGGTACAAGGCAGCCTAGGCAATCTTCATACGGGCGTCGTTGTCAGCGTCACTCTCAGCAACAAGGCGGTTTTGCTCCGCCTCCAGGGTTGCTGCAAAGTTCTTCTGAGCCTGAGCAGCCTCCTTCTCCAGCTTTTGAACCTTGGCCTTCAGTTTGGTGTTCACTTCGGAAACACCCTTAAGTGTGCCAAGGTCCGTCTGGGCTTTCTTGAGCGCCTCATCAGCCTTCTTCGCGCTCTCGTCCGCCTTCTTCTAGGCCTTCTCCGCCTCCGTCTTATCCGTCTCAGCATCCGTCGCCCGCTGATTGGCCGCCTTCAGATATAACTCCAGCTGCTGGATTTTAGACGCCTGTGTCATAATTATTGCTTTAGTTTCAAGTTCATTTATGATAGTCGAGTGTAAAGCAATATTATCAGCGTCTATGGCGGATTTCTTGGCCCTTTTTACCTCTTCCCGTTTGCAGGAATAAGGACGTTTGAGCCCGTCCACCCGCAGCATGGCTTGCAAAAAGTCAGGCGGCATAAGTATTGCAGGCGGGAAAGATTACTTGGAAAAAATGAAATTGAATTAACAAGTTTCTTACCTTAGCCAGAAGGGATAGAATGCGTTCAAGATTGAACGTCTCTATCTCAGGGATATTGTCCTTATCCCTCTTCCGGACGGCTTCAAGCATGGCCTTGGCATGCTTCTGGACGTCTGGCCAGCGGGGAGATTGATCTGCACCACAATCAATACGTGATGAGTGTGAAACTAAGGCAGCACCTATTTGTTGCCGACCGTCTGAGGATGACGTCTGTTGAGAGTGGGATTTCACCCGTAAAGGCCACCCTAGCTCAAGCTGAGATTCAAAAGGGTTCTTACCTTCAGAGCCGGCCAAGCGGGAACCGCTTGCAGGCGGTGTGAACCCCGCGGCTGCTGATAAGGGGTTGACAAGATCAAGGCACAGGTTGCCGCCTACCTTCTCGAGTCGCCCCGATATCCGCATCGGCTTAGGCCCGGCTGAGGCACCAGGAGTTGATGCAGAGGTGGATTTTTTGATTTTTTTTAGAACGACAGGGTTCTCCTCTCTAGCCCGTTTGAGTTGTTTCTCAAACGACTTTCCAACCTCTCCGCCCTGAAAAAATAACCAAAGTTAAGGTTAGCATCCGGGAAAATGATTTTAAAGGGTCAACTTATGAAAGGGTCAGGCGTTTGTTACCTTGGCCTTGAGCTCAGCCGCAGCTTTCTCCGCAAGATCTTTGCGGATGGTTGCAGAAGACTGTTTAGGAGTTTTCTCCGACTGCAGCATGTTTAGAGCTTCTTCTACAAAAAGAAAGAAATTGGTCAATATCCTAAATCAATTTCGATAGAAAAATACTACAGACGGTATAAACTCAGGCGCATACGTTTTGTAAACATGTGCCCTAGCCCGCAGGCGGCTAGGAAACACTCATCCCTGAACCAGGCGCTCTTAGGGATCCAATTCTTGGGGACTTTTATTGTTTCCCCGGTTGATAGAGTTGCGTTTGTGAGGCCGAAAAAGTCTGCCTCAATTATCTTGTCAAAATCCTCCTCTGGGATCCGGGGAAGAGCGCACTTCTTGCCCAACAAGTCGGGCTTCTTATTGTACAGACGGTATTCATAATTTTCCCGTCTGGTTGGGGCTGACATCAGGTAGAACCTGTGCTTCCAGCCATCAAACTTTGAGACCTTGTCCAAGGTCATCATATATTGCGGCTGCGTGGTTAGAGTGTACCACGCCCTCCAGCCGCCTGGGCTCCTGCTGAGATAGTGCATGCTTGCAAAAGCCTCACAGCCGGGGTTAAGCCCCTAAAACTCGCAGGCGGCAACATACCCCAGAATGTTGGTCCAAGAGTTGGGGGTAAGTTACCAAACCCCAAGGCCGTAGCCTCTTAAAATTTCCTTCACCGCCTGGTGAAGGGGGAAGCGAAGGCCAGCTTTGAACGCCGCCTCATAACAGCCGAAATAGTTGTTGGCGTTCTGTTCATCGTCCCCCCAGGCGATGGTGCCAAGCTCAAGCGGCACCCGGATCTTATACCCGTCTCCTAGCGGGTGCATCTTCGTGAAATTTTTTAAGTTTTCCTCCATTTGGATCCTGTCCTTGGAGGAGACGTGGATGCTGAAGGGATCATCCTTCTCGCTCCACTTTTTCCTTTCTTCCTCCTCGCTATCCGGAAGCGGGGTAAGTCATCACTGCTCTCAGAGGTAGAGGCGGAGCTGTCGCTCTCCGTCTCCTCCTCACTTTGACCCAAGGGGGCAGAGGCGGCCTCGTCGCCGCCTTGGTCACACTCTTCCAAGAAAGAGTCAGCGGGGGTTAAAGGGGCGCGCGGAGGGGATCTCTCCAGAGCCGTCTGGCCTCCCTAACCAGACGTTTCTCCCTCAGGCGTTTGGCCGCCTGAGCCTTCGCTTTTGTAATTTGGATTTGTTGTCGTCTGCATTGTCCGAGCAATGGTGTCCTACACAGACACATAACTGGTCGGAATCCAAGGCAAAGGGTGGTCCCAACACCCCGAGACGGCACTCCCAGTCCTAGTCTCAGCCGTCCCTGGTGACCGGCTGGACTCTAACCTAGGCTATGCCTTGTGTGTTGGTGATGCATCCATTTATTGCAAGAAATATGTACAAGCGGTGAAAAAAGAAAAGAGCTGAGAGAGACAGAGACGGTACCTTTGAATTTGATATCTGAAGGAAGGCGGGTCCGGCTGAGTTGTCGAAGAACAAACTTTCTCACTCGCGTCTGACTCAAACGGATGACTTCTGCTCTCTCAAAGTTTTTCTCTCTAGGAAATTTTTGTAAACGTACAAAATTATGAGGGTAAAACAGCTATATATAGAGGGTAAATATGGGGGCATTTCCGTAATTTACTCGGAAGGTGAACGGTTACTTCTTTATGGTAAAATTACCGCCAACCGGAGCGTGACACGTGTCACAGATGCCACGTGGCGTGCCACGTCACATCTGTGAGGGGCAAATGTTTAGGGTAATTTTACCCCGCCACGTGGTCCAATCTGAGGATGACACGTGTCAGCCTCAGGATGGCCCAAAGTGGACCAATCCCTGCTTGACACGTGTCACTCTAGAAATAAAGGGAAAATGGCGGCCTTCAGACCCAAATCCTGAGGACGTCGCAAAACGGCGCAGCCCACCAATGATTAGGGTTCCGTAACCTAATCAGGGGCACAATTTCCAAAGACCCTATAAATAGGGAGATGTCCCTCATTTTGAGGGCACGTTTTACCATTTATTACACATTCACTCTTTGATAGAGACATCCTGAGCTTGGAATCCGAGCAGATCCCTACCTAAATTTCCGCACCTTTTTTCTCCCTTCAAGTTTCTAACTTGTGCGTCGGAGGCGGAGCACCACCCAACTGTTGTCTATGTTTGTTTTGCGGGTATAGCTCACCCCGGATCAGTCTTCGTGTCGTAACTCTCCCGAGGGACAAAAACACCCAAAACACTTGGCACTCATAGGAAGTGAGAATTGACATAATACGATTAGGGACAAGAAAAGTAGGGAGCCGCCAACAAGTTTTTAAAGAACTTGTAAACCATTCACGGATCATAAAAGGCAACCACGAATAATGGACAACGATAGGCAACAACGATTGACCCGTAAAGGTTACACCCCATTCATAATCCATGAGATTACTAACTCCATATGGTTCAGAACCACGAAAGTGATAAGTGACTTTTATGTCACTTTTAGGGTGTTTATTGAGTCGTTTTCCGGCTTATTTTCCAATAATTTAGCCCATTTTGTCCTTTATTTCTATTATTTGCTTATTCTCGTCTTTTATCTTTATTTTAAGTATTTTAGTAGTTTTTAATAGTTTTTAGCTTATTTTCTTAATTTATTTAATTTATCTTATATTCTATGTTTATATTTTAAGTTTTTAGTTCTTGTTTTCTAATAAGTTCTTAGTTTATCTCATTTTCTTATTTTTTTTATTTTCATGTTTGTTCTCTTTATTTTATTTAATTTCTTTTGATTTTATTTTTTATGTTATTTTTATTTTATTTTATTTTATCTTTATTTTATTTTATTTCGCGGTAATACCCTCGTGTTTTTGGTTTTAGGTGTTCCGGGTTCAAGTTCAATTCGTGTTCGAGGTCCGATGTTCAAGGCAATTCGCACCAGCAGCCCCTACTCCTCCTTCTCACACCCACACCTCACGCAACAACAACAATACCAAACCACCTTCTACCAACCTCCACCATTTGTTTTTGGTTTTAGTGTTTGAGAAGAAAGATGCAATTCAAGAAAATCAAATGAAGTTTCAAGAAAAAGCCGTCCATAGTAAAAAAAAAAAAAAAAAAAAAGGCAAGGACATCAATTAAGAGCTAAACAAAATAAATAAATAAATTGAAAAAGAAACAAAAAAACACAAAAATATTTTAGTTTGGTTTCGTTTTCTTCCCTAGTTTAAGCATTGAGGACAATGCTTCGTTCAATCTTGGGGGGGAGTTTTACTTCGTTTTTGGTATATATTGTGTTAGTGTTGAATAAGCTTGGGGGAGATGGCATTATTGGTATTTTTGTTTGATATTTTGTGACTTCTTAAGTTTGTTTTTGAGAGTAGGCCACTCTTTTGCTTCACTTAGGAAATATCACCAAAATTTTCAAATTTTTACCCCGCCTTAACCCTTAGCCTTACGTTACAACCCAATAAAAGACCCTTAGACTTTAGTGAGGTTAGGTCAAAGAA
Source organism: Chenopodium album (assembly GCF_948465745.1). Taxonomy (NCBI): domain Eukaryota; kingdom Viridiplantae; phylum Streptophyta; class Magnoliopsida; order Caryophyllales; family Amaranthaceae; genus Chenopodium; species Chenopodium album. The sequence goes on from NC_137834.1 coordinate 70,342,454, forward strand.
CGGTGGAGGGAGATAGACTTCAAACCTATGGAGAGAGTATGCATAGTTGAGATGTCGGGATTACCTTCTCAAAGTTTTTCAATTCTTTATCTTTTTTCCGGTTCCTTCGTGGAATCATGAGAAACTAGCTTAAGAGTTGATTTGAAGCTAGTGGAGAGAACGCGGCCCGATTGGTTGGGGCTAGGGTGGATTGTGTCCCCATTAGTTCTCTATGCTTAGCATATGTTATGTTTCAATCAACCATTGACATCTTGGAACGTGCATACATTTGTCTATTTAGAAATGTTTGCATTCATTGGTGCTTGTTCCTATCTCTTGTCCAAATATGAATTTGTGTTTTCTTTCTCTTTTTATGTTTCTTTTTCTTTTCTTTTTATTGCCTTGCCTTGGTTTTTATTTAGAGTTGTGGATTAAACTCTTAGGACACCCTCACGAGAGCATACTCGTCCTCTAGGGCGATCTAGGGGTTTAAAGGGCTTGTCTTTAGTTGCTAAAATTGACCGTGATTCCTACGAAAGTGAGTTAGTGTACATTCTTGTCTCCTTTAGTGTCTTAGTTTTGCTTGAATAATTCACTCTCCTTCTCTCGTGTTTCATGTTAATTTGCTCGAGGACGAGCAAAAGGTAAGCTTGGGGGAGTTTGATAAGTGACTTTTATGTCACTTTTAGGGTGTTTATTGAGTCGTTTTCCAGCTTATTTTCCAATAATCTGGCCCATTTTGTCCTATATTTCTATTATTTGCTTATTCTCGTCTTTTATCTTTATTTTGAGTATTTTAGTAGTTTTTAATAGTTTTTAGCTTATTTTCTTAATTTATTTAATTTATCTTATATTCTATGTTTATATTTTAAGTTTTTAGTTCTTGTTTTCTAACAAGTTCCTAGTTTCTCTCATTTTCTTATTTTTTTTTTATTTTCATGTTTGTTCTCTTTATTTTATTTAATTTCATTTGATTTTATTTTTTATGTTATTTTTATTTTATTTTATTTTATCTTTATTTTATTCTATTTCGTGGTAAGACCCTCGTGTTTTTGGTTGTAGGTGTTCCGGGTTTCAAGTTCAAATCGTGTTCGGGGTCCGAGGTTCGAGGCAATTCGCACCAGCAGCCCCTGCTCCTCCTTGTCACACCCACACCTCACGCAACAACAACAATACCAAACCACCTTCTACCAACCTCCACCATCTGCCACGCAACCTCAACTGCGAACAACCACCACAACTACAACCACCAGCACCTTACCTCCAATACACCAACACCCAGCAACCCCTGCTCCCTCAAACAACAGCCGCACACCACCACCTTCAGCCACCCAAACCACCAGCTCCACCACTGCTTTCCCCCAATTTACCAACACCAACAACAATAGCCACACCTCCCATTTCGCCACCAAAACCGCCAGCAAGTACCACCTTTAATTCGACCCCCGCAACACCAATTAAACCACCAACACCAGCTATCAACCCACCACAACCCGCAACAACAATTACCACCTCCAATCAACAACAACCACCAAAATCACCACCAAATTACTCACCTAATAGCCACGCAACTCACAACACCCAAACTCACAGCCAAGCCAATTCGCGACCGCGCAGCCCTGTCAGAAAGCGCACAAATTGGAGTCCAAAATCGAGTTGAGGCAGTAGCTTTGCGCGACTTGCTGTGCGACTTCTGTGCGGGCGCGCAATTGTGGGTCAATCACGAGCTTTTCACGTGATTTTAATGAAAATCGGACGGCCACGATTTGATGCTAGATGATGATAGTGTTGATGAACGGTGAGGATGATTGTTTGTTGTTGATATGGTGAATGGAAGCAGCCAAATTCAAAAGGGAGAATGTTTAGGGTATTTTTACCCTTGACACGTGGACCAATGAGAGGTTGCCACGTGTCGAGCTCAGGATGGCCCATGTGGCTCAACGTCCTCTTGACGCTTGGCGCCCTCAGATATGTTTCTGAAATGACAGCTTTCAAAGGCCCAAACTCCTAGGAGCGCCGTAAAACGGCGCAGCCCACTAAAATCTAGGTCAAGTGACCTAGGTAGGGGCATTTTTCCCAACGACCCTATAAATAGGGAGATGTTTCCCCATTTTGGGGACAGGTTGAATCATTTATTACACCCTTATTCTCTCACATCAGAGAAAGACCTGAGCTTGGAATCAGAGCAGATCCCCACTTAAATTTCCGTTCTCTTTATTCCTTTTCAAGTCACTGACTTGATCGTCGGAGGCGGAGCTCCAACCACCCGGAGTCTCCGTTGTTTTGCAGGTACAACTCAGCCGGATCAAACTTCGTGACGTAACTCTCCCAAGGGACAAAAACCCCCAAAACATTTGGCGCCGTCTGTGGGGAGAGTACCTCGAAGATGGTTCAAGAGTCTGTACCACCCCCTAACCGTCTGGGCGAAGACCCAGAAGTCTTTACAGACCATGAGGAGGATGAAGATCCTCAGGTCGAAACCTTTACAGCCGAAGACGGCTCTCTCAGAATCAAGCGCATCCGGCCCAGAGAGACTCTGGAGCGGGGCGCCTCCCAAGCGGGTCCGAGCAGACCCACTGGGCAGCCGGAAGGAGAAACCCAAACGGCAGCTGGATCAGCCCCTGTCACCCGAGACGAACTCATGAGGTTCATGACTAGTTTCAAGGGTGAAATTAAAGAGCTGATCACCAAAAGCCGGGCTGGCCCAAGTAAGGGTCAGTCGGCGAAGAAGACTCTTTCTGAGAAGGGGAAGTCAGTCAGAAACCGGCAGCCCACTCCTCATCCAAAGGAGAAGGCAGCCGGGACCATTGATTGGTCAAGAATTCTCCTTCCTGGGAAGAATACCAATAACACTCGCCGGACTCAGCAGCCGGTGAGAAGTAAAAAATCAACTCTTGATGCCCGGGAGATCATCAACCGGAAGAGAAACCAATCGCTGTCTGAGTCGGCTTCAACGTCGAACTTTCCAGACAACTTCAACAACATTTCTGCAGGAAGTGCACCCTCCTTGCATGAGAGTCAGACAGGCGGTAATACCGTCCATTCTGGCCCTCATATGATTGGATCTGTCCCGTATGTGCCTACTCTGGCTTACGGGCAGTATTCCCCTCACTTCATGCAGCCGGCCTTCTTTGGGGGTCAGGCGGCATATCCAAATGTCCAGCCATTGGACTGGCAACTTCGTCTGCTACGCCTGGGTGAACAGCCTTCTGCGTTCACCCGGGAGATAACCGAGGCGGCCCAGCCGGCCAAGGTTAAGAATGTATTGGTTGGTACCTATGATGGTACCACCAATCCGGAAGACCACCTCATGGCATAAACCAACCTCATGTATTTGCAGGGGTTGGATGATGCCACTTGGTGTCGATGCTTCCCGGCTACATTGAAAGGAATTGCCCAACAATGGTTTGGCAATCTGCCAGCCGGGTCCATCGATAGCTTCAGGAAGCTTGTCTTCCTGTTTGCTTCCAACTTCTCAATGAACATCCCTGCTAAGAAAACAAGCCTTGATTTGAGCACTGTAAAGCAGGGAGAGAGAGAAGGGCTGCGCTCATATGTCAGGCGGTTCAACCTGATCAGAATTTAGATTCAGGGGTTGTCTGATGAGGTAGCTTTTAAAGACTTTTTCAAAGGTCTGAGAGACGGGACGACCTTTAAGTTCGACCTAGTCAGAAAAGGGGCTTCCACCCTGCAGGCGGCCCTCAGAGAGGCGGAAAGCTACATTCAAGCTACCGACCTCTGCTTGCCTGGAAGCCAGTCGGACTCTAAGAAGTCTGACAAGCAGAAAGACAACCGGCCTGCTCAGCCGGCTAAAAAGAAAGAGGAGAGCAAGAAGAGAAAAGAAGTCTGGGCGGTTAGTGACTCTGACCAGCCGTCCCAGAAGAAGAAGAAAGATTTTAAACCGTAAGTTCCAAAGTACGAGTTTAACAAGGACTGCAACTCCATCCTCATGGAGATAAAGGACCGGATGTTCCTAGAGAAGCCGAATCCAATGAAAAGTTTCATTCAATCCAGGAACAAAAATAAATTTTGTCAATACCATGAGGAAGTTGGCCATGACACCAACGACTGCTTCAGCCTTCAACGGACGTTGGACCGTCTGGCTGACAAGGGGATGCTGAAGTCCTATATTTCTAAGTCCCCAGCTGGGGCAAAAAAGAAAAACAAGGGTCAGTCCTCCAAGACTACCCCCTAGCCTGCTAGTAGTTCGGATACCGACAAGGAGCCGGTCTACACTATAGCAGGCGGGTTCTCATGTGGTGGCCCCACCATCCGGGGCACCAAGAGCCATCTTCGAAAGATGGACAAAGATGATGATGAGCAGGCGTCTGCCAACTCTTCCTTCCCAGACATCTTGATCACTGAGTAGGATAGGGGCAGCGTCCGCCGCCCTCATGATGACCCGGTGGTCATTGAATGTAAGGTTGCCAACCAGCTGGTTGGACGGATCCTTATAGACACCGGCTCCTCAGACATCATCAGCCTCCGGTGCCGGCAAAAGCTGAAATACAATGTCAGCAGCATGCACCTAGTCACCCAGCCCTTGGTTGGTTTTGGGGGTGGGATGGTCTACCCAGCCGGTAGAATTGACTTACCCATCCGGCTGGGGGAGAAAGGCCAGGGACGACATATTGTCGTCAGATTCTTGGTCGTTGAAGAGTTGATTGCCTACAACATCATCCTTGGCCGGCCAACTCTCAACGTAGCCAAGGCAGTAATCATCCCATCTCTCATGCTCATCAAGTATGAGAGGGATGACGGCACTGTGGGTTCCCTGAATGGGGATCAGAAGACGGCCTGGGAGTGTTATCTCTCAGCCGTCCGAGATACCGTGGCCCCAGGCGATCAGGAACCCATAGACCTTGACAATGTCAAGGATGTCGACCCAGCTCCTGCCCCACCAGCAGCCGGAAAGAAAAGAAAAGCACCTCTGCTGGTGGAGGTGAAGAAAGAGAAAAAATAGCAATCACTGACCGGTGAACGGTCAGATGAGCTCCGTCCCCAACCGGCTGGCGAAAGCATTGATCTCGTTCTGGATGACAGCCATCCAGAACGTACTGTTAAGGTTGGGACGGTTGCTCATGCTACCTTGGGTGCAAGCTTGCACCTTCTGCTGAAGGAATTCAAAGACATTTTTGCCTTTGAAGTGGAAGAGATGCCAGGCGTCAGCCCGGATCTCGCTGTCCACAAACTCGCCGTGGACCCCAAAAAGAAGCCTATCCGGCAAAAGAAAAGAAATCACGGCGAGGAAAGAAGTCAGGCGGCAGCTGCCGAGGTCAAAAAGCTGCTAGACGCCAGGTTCATTCGTCCTTGTAATTTTCCCGACTGGGTGGCCAATGTGGTCCTTGTTAAGAAACCGAATGGGACCTGGCGCATGTGTGTTGATTACACAGACCTCAACAAGGCGTGTCCAAAGGACATTTATCCGCTTCCAAAGATCGAGAGTCTAGTCGACTCTACAACCGGTCATGCCTTGATGAGTTTTATGGATGCCTACTCCGGCTTCCATCAGATACCCCTGTGGAAGAAAGATCAAGAGAAGACGACCTTCGTCACTGATCAGGGGCTATTCTGTTACACGGTGATGCCGTTTGGCTTGAAAAATGTGCCGGCTACGTTCCAACGGATGATTAATACTGTCATTGTTAATCAAATTGGGAGGAATGTAGAGGCATACATTGATGACATGATAGTCAAATCCAAACAGCAGGCGGATCACCTTGCTGATCTCCGAGAAACCTTCAGCACACTCAGGCGACATAAGGTCATGTTAAATCCTAAGAAATGCGTCTTTGGTGTTGAGTCTGGGAAGTTTCTCGGATTCCTGATTGATCAAAGGGGGGTAGAGGCTAACCCTGAGAAGATACAGGCGGTGATTGACATGAAGTCACCCTGCACTGTCAAGGAAGCGCAGAGATTAACCGGTTGCCTGGCTGCTCTGGGGAGATTCTTCAGCCGGTCAGGCGAAAAATGCCTTTATTTCTTCCAAGCAATCAGGAAGAAGACCAGGTTCGAATGGGGAGATGAGGCTGAGGCGGCCTTTCAACGGCTGAAAGAACACCTCCACTCTTTGCCAAGACTTGTTAGTCCACTGCCTAGGGAGGTGTTATACATGTACTTAGCCGTCTCAGATCATGCTCTCAGTGCCGTTCTCCTTGCTGAGAGAGACGGTGTTCAGCTTCCTGTCTATTTCATTAGCCATGTCTTAAAAAATGCTGAGCTCCGGTACCCCATGGTAGAAAAATTTGGCCTTGCTCTGTATATGGCTTTCAAGAAATTGAAGCCATACTTCCTGGCTCATCCGGTGGTAATCTACACCGACCAGCCCCTCAAGCGGCCAATGTCTACTTTGGAGTCATCCGGAAGAATGTTGAAATGGGCTATTGAAATGCAAAGTCTTGAAACCACTTTTGAACCTAGAAAAGCAGTGAAAGGTCAGGCGTTTGCCGACTTCATTGTTGAAATGACCCGACCGGTACAACCGGATAATTTTGATCAGGTTTGGAAAGTGCATGTAGACGGAAGCTCGACAAAGAACGGCTGTGGTGCAGGAATTATATATGAGTCCCCAGAGGGGGACAAATTTGAATATGCACTACGGTTTAAGTTTCAAGCCTCAAATAATGAGGCGGAATATGAAGCACTGCTAGCCGAAATCCGCATGTGTAAGGCAGCAGGGGCAACAAAGATTGACGCCTATTCTGATTCACAATTGGTCGTTAGCCAGTATGAAGGAGCATATGAGGCAACTCATCCGGCTATGATCAAATATCTTAAGGCAGTCAAGGAAGAGACTGGGGCACTTGAGGAATTCCGTCTGAATCAAGTGCCCAGGTCAGATAACAACCAGGCGGATGCCTTGTCCAAATTGGCTTCATTCGCCTGCTGTGATACTCCTCGGTCGGTCTTTTAAGAAGTTCTTGAAAAGAGAAGCATACATGAAGAGCCCATTGGAACCTTAGACCGAAGCTCCACCTGGATGGATGCCATCCGGGCTTATCTTTCAGACGGCACACTTCCGGATTCACAACAGGAAGCAGCCGTCCTGAAGAAGCGAGCTGCAAGCTTCGAGTTGAAAAATGGAGAACTCTTTAAAGCAAGATTTCTTAAGCCCCTGTTGAAGTGTGTCACCCCAGAAAAGGGGAAGGAAGTTCTCGAAGACTTGCACTCGGGATTCTGCGCCTCTCATATAGGCGGCAGGTCCCTAGCCGTCAGAGCCACACGATATTACTTTTGGCCCACTCTTGAGGCAGACGCCAAGGAGTTGGTGAAGAAATGTGACAAGTGCCAAAAATTTGGCAAACTCATTCACCGTCCGGCTACTGATGTGACGGCCATCCACAACCCAATCCCGTTTACAAAATGGGGCATGGACATTCTAGGTCCTTACACGCCTGCTCCAGGCAGAAAGCGCTACATCTTGGTGGCTGTGGATTATTTCACCAAGTGGGTGAACGCTGAGGCGGTTAAAAACATCAAGACCTCAGACGTAATTTCCTTCATTTGGAAGAACATTATCACCCGGTATGGGGTACCTATGTCTATGGTGTTTGATAATGGTCCTCAGTTTGAGACGCCTCAGCTAAAAACTTGGTTGGGAGATCAGGGGATCTCAAGCTATTTTGCATCTGTTGGCCGGCCCCAAGCAAACGGCCAAGTTGAAGCCTTCAACAAACTCATCTCAAACGGCATTAAAAAGAAAATAGAAAGAGCCGGTGGCTTATGGGCAGAAGAATTAATCCATGTTCTATGGGCCATCCGGACAACAGCGAAAGGGGCAACCGGTGAAACCCCATTTCTCATGGTTTACGGTGCTGAAGCCGTCTTGCCCATCGAACATTACGAGCGGACTCTCAGAGTCATGCTGTATGATGAAGAGGCAAAATGGGAAGCAATGCGCCTGGCGTTGGATTCACTTCCAGAACGCAGGGGCAATGCCGCCTTCCGTCATGAGATTTACCGTCTGAGAATGACTAGAGCCTACAACAAAAAAGTACACAAGCGTCCTTTGAAAGTTGACGACTTAGTGTTACGGAAAATGGAGGCAACCGGTAGGGCCAATGAGCTGGGAAAGCTAACTCCAAATTGGGAAGGCCCCTACCGGATCTGTGAAGAAGTAAGGGATGGCACCTACCGCCTAGAAACCCCAGACGGCAGGCGTCTGCCTAGAACTTGGAATGTAGACAACCTAAAAAAGTACTACTTCTGAGATTGTAAACTTTTTGTAAACAGTGAGTCAATTAATGAAGATTCGGACTGTGTTTGCAAAATCGAGTTATTTGTTTAACTATCCATCCGGGTGATACCCAGGCGGATTCTTCTTTACCTAACTGAGTTTGACACTTAGTAAAGGTAATATTTGTTGGACCGCCTGGGTACTACTCGGATCCCTTGTTTATTTAAGTTTGATACTGTGTTTATTCAGCTGCTTGATTATCTGCCTGGGTAATACCCAAACTAACCCGCTTGTTTAAAAAACTAAGTTTGATACTTAGTGTAAATTCAATACTGACTAAAAACTAAGCAAAAAACGTTTAGTGCCTATACAACCGGTCCCAAACAAGACCAGAGGCTAAAATAGCCGGATGGTTGCTCATTTTATAAAATCGGTTGTCCCAGCATGGACAAAGGCGTCCGGCGACACCCCTCCGAGTGCAATCGTCGCAGAGAACATACTATTTGTCGGTTCTACGTACCCATGCAGACGGCAAAAATTGAACGACCAAGTTGGCCAACTCATAGTCGTCTGACCAAAATAACCTATGAAGAACGAATAAGTTTCCAGATACTGGATGCTCATAAGCATCAGTCGGTCATTGATAGAAATTCTTACTTGGGTTATTTATTCCAAAGTTGCACTCACTTCCCCTATTGGGGCAAAGGATTGTGTAATGGCTACGCGTTAACCCCAGACGGAATATAACCGCCTGAGTAAGAAGCTCAAAGCGCCCGCTTTTATGGCCGGTTGTGCACTTGGTTTGGGGCAATCACCATTGTGATTGATTGGCCTAAAAACACTCCATACTTCTCCAAGTATCAAGTGTTTTCAAGCCAATCAATCAGCCTGGCATAAAACCAACCACACAGCCGCCTAGGGGCAAGAGCACCCGGATTGCAAATTGCCGCATGCTTTTTTTTAAGTTAGGCAAAATACTAAAGAATTGCATACACATAAAAAATTCAAATTGAAAAAACTCAAAACAGACATATATAAAATCCGACTGAGTCGGAATACTTCATTTATATTTAAAATGGCACAAAGGCCAGAATAATTGTTAACCGGACACATCCGGTAAAGAAAGAAAGTGGAAATGTTAACCCAACCCCATGGTTGGTAAAAAGATACAACAAAACACGGCATGCAAGCCGGTAAATAACATAGATTGGCATACTGCCGCAGAAAGGTGGGAGGCTCCCCTAAGGATGAGGCGGAGTCTTCTCCGGCTGAGTTTGGCTGGCTTGGCCCTCTTGATGATCATCCGCCGGCTCCTCATCATCAGAGACTTCATATCCCTGCTCAGCAGCCCAGTCTTGGAAGCGAGGCGGAGGAGCATCACCCAGCTGCTGGGCATCATACACCTCAGTGGCATAATCATACCTCAGCTTATAGACCTCAAAGTCTATTTCTGGGTAGAGGAGGCCCCAGGTGATCTTCAACCGGGCCAAGTTGTCCCGTTCATTCTCCTCAGTCAGCCGGGTCTGCTCTTGGGCCAGCTCATCCGACAGCTTGTTGCGCAGGGTCATGAGCTCAAGCTTCAGGCGGTCATTGTCAATCCGGAGTTGGGCATTCTCCTTGTCAGCATCTTCTAATGCCTTGAGATCAGACTTGGCATCTTTCAGCTGCTTATCAAGGTCATCAGCCCGACTATTAGCTTCATCGTTTGCAGCCGTCAAACTCCGGATCAGCTCCTCATGTTTTAACTCTACTGCTTTAATCTTTAAATTACACATATAATCAGAATGTTCAGCAAAGTTGAGATTTTCTAGGGCCCTCCGTTTAGCGTCATTTACCTCTTCCTGCTTCCGCCTGAAGGGACCCCGGAGATTGTCCACTCTCACCATAGCCTGAATCAATAACAGCCGGTTTATGAGTTACTTAGTCAGAATAAAGATTAAAGACATCAAGATAGAAGAATCATGTACCTCAGCCAGAGAGCCCATTATCCGGTCGAAGTCCACGACCTGCAGATCAGGTATGAAGGCCTTCTCAGACCGGGTGAGGGTCCTCACCATCCGCTTTGCGAAGCCGGCGAGATCCGGCGGGTTAGGAAGCAGATCTGCATCAAAAGTAGTTCTTTGTGAGATAGAAGCAGCGTAGCTGGCATTCATCCGTTGCCGGCTGCTGGCTGACCCTTTTGAAGAATCAACCTTAGTCTTAATTCTCATAAAATTAAGTGGCCAAGGTATTTCAGTTCGTTCCTTACCGTGAACTTCCGGATGGGTCTCCGGCTTGTTCTCCTCCCCAGTGGTTGCCGCACCGCCTGCAACCTTAGGTGGCTCGCCACCCTTCAAAGCCTTAGAGGCTTCCGGCGCTTTCTGCTGTTCTGAGCTTTCACTCAGTTTCTTCAGAACAGCAGGGGATTTTCCCCCAGTCGTTGGACGACCGGATTGGGCAGAACTTTGCTTCTGGGGGGGATCCTTCCTTGCGGCTTTGGCAGCCGGAGCCTTCTCCAAATCATCTCCCTTCCTTTTGAGAAGCTTGGAGAATGATCGAGGGATTCTCTTGGCGGACTCCTGAGAAAGAAGCAAAATATAAGTATACCCAACCGATATAAAAAAAAAAAATGGAAACATAAAGTCAGGCGGTCTCACCGCGCCTTTCTTCGCATCTTTAGCCTCGACGGCTGCCTTTTTGACAAGGGCCGCCTCCTTGCGCAGTTGCGCCGCAGATTTAGCAAGAGTCTTGTCCTGGTCAACCATCCTCAGGGCTTCTTCAGCAAAAACAAGAATTTCAAGTTAGAAAAAATGAAGGCAATTTGTAATGAAAATGAAACAACAATTATTCCGGATGAGAAGTATTCTACCCCTGGGAAACATTGTGCTCAGCCCGCAGGCGGACAAGAAGCACTCGTCTTCGAAGAAGTCCGGATGGGGGATCCAGTTCTTGGGAACAATAATGTGATTCCCATCCCCCATGGGCTCAGTTGTGGTTTCAAAAAATCCCGGCTCAATGATTTGCTCCCGGGCTTTAGTAGATAGTGTCGGGAGAGGGCATTTACGTCCAAGAAGAGCCGGTTCAGTGTTATACCGGCGCAGTGTCCGGTTGTGTCTCAAAGTGGGGGAAGAAATCAAGTAAAATTTGTCCTTCCACCCAGACCACTTGGACACTTTGTCCAAAGTCATTAGATATTGGGGCAAGGTAGTCAGCGTATACCATGCCCCGTGGCCGCCTGGAGCCTTGCTCAAGTACTGCATGTGAGCGAAGGCAAAGAAGCTGGGGTTCAAGTTTTGGAACTCGCAGGCGGCGATGCAACTTAATATGTTCACCCACGAGTTAGGGTGAGCTGCCAAACCCCCAGATCATACCCCTTAAGGATTTTCCTAATCCCGGGGTGGAGGGGGAACCGGAGGCCGGCTTCTATTACCGCCTCATAGCAGATGAAGTAGTCATCTGCATGGTCAATGTCATCCCCCCAGGCCATCACAGCATCAGCCGGAGGGACAATAACTTCTCAACCCCTTCCAAAGGGGTGTTTCTCTTTAAAGGCCCTGAACCCGCTGTTAAGAAGGGCAATGTTACTCGGCAGCATCCGGGTCCTTTTGGGGTGGGGATTGTCAGCTACCTTGGGCGGCTGCTGATAGTCAGCCGCAAAATCTCCCTGGTCAGAGCCGGAGGATTCCGCTCTTGATCCCTGGCCGGCCTCAGCGTCGCCGGCTTTATTGGAGGAGGCGTCTCCCTCGCCGGATACCTCTCTCACTCCAGAGCTCCCGGAGGTAGAGGGAGCCTCTTCGTCAGATACGCTCTCCTCCAAATTCCTCAGATCCCCTTCCGGGAAAACCTCATCGGCTGGCACTCTCATGGTGCGCCGGCTTTTAGTCCGCCTGGCCGTTTGTTTCGTTCTGGCCATTGTGTCCTGCACAGACAAAGAGAGGGAGGAATTCGGAGATGAGCATATTGGTTTCGATAGTCCAGAAGAGGCACCCCCTGTTCTAGACTCAGCCGTTCCGGGGGATCGGCTGAGTGTCCTAGGCAGTGCCGAGTGGGAGGATTAGGAACTCATTTATATTTTCTATTTTCTAAAGAAAGCCGGGCATACAGGTGGAAAAAATGGTATGTAAATTGAAGGGGAGAAAAGCTAAAATGGTACAGGCGGTTACCTTGCTTTGACTCTGGAAAATCTGAAAACCGCTACAGCTGGTGAACCGGGTGATGTACTGCTAGCACTCGGAAGCTTGAAACTCGCTGATTATACAGGCGGGAGCAGAGAAAACTCTCTCTAGAATCTCTCTTTTTCTCCCTCTAAAAAGTCAATATGAATGTAAAGTGTTAAAAGGAAGGGGGGTAACTTTCTATTTATAAAAAGTAAAAATGGGGGGAAAATTTTGATTTGAAATTCAAAATTTTACCCGTTACTGATCACCTATGAAAGGTGGACACGTTTCACAGGCCCCACGTGACATGCACGTGCGACCTGTGAGGGGAAAATGTTTAGGGTATTTTTACCCTAGACACGTGGACCAATGAGAGGTTGCCACGTGTCGAGCTTAGGATTGCCCATGTGGCTCAACTTCCTCTTGACGCTTGGCGCCCTCAGATATGTTTCTGAAATGGCAGATTTCAAAGGCCCAAACTCCTAGGAGCGCCGTAAAACGGCGCAGCCCACTAAAATCTAGGTCAAGTGACCTAGGTAGGGGCACTTTTCCCAACGACCCTATAAATAGGGAGATATTTCCCCATTTTGGGGATAGGTTGAATCATTTATTACACCCTTATTCTCTCACATCAGAGAAAGACCTGAGCTTGGAATCCGAGCAGATCGCCACTTAAATTTTCGTTCTCTTTATTCCTTTTCAAGTCACTGACTTGATCGTCGGAGGCGGAGCTCCAACCACCCGGAGTCTCCGTTGTTTTGCAGGTACATCTCAGCCGGATCAGACTTCGTGACGTAACTCTCCCAAGGAACAAAAACCCCCGAAACAGAGAAGATGAGGGTAGTCTGATATTTCGTGGGTTTTGGTGGAAATTGGGGGTTTTGGGGATTTCTTTTTCCCATTTCATTTTTCTTTTATTTTTTTATTTTATTGTAGTTTTGTTCTTTTTTTGGTTTTTAGTTTTGTTATTTTAATTATTTTATTTAGTTTTATTTTCATTTTATTTTCTTTTGTTTTATTTTAAGCCTTGTATTATAAATACCCCTTTTGGGGTTATTTTCTAAATAACTTTGAATCAACATTTTATTTTAGATAGTTTAGATTAGTTTAGCCTTTATTTTCTCTCTCTTAGGGTTAGTTTAGGAGTAGTGTAGAGAGAGAAAGCTTGGATTTCCATGGAGTTTTTGAGAGGTTGAAGAAGCAACTTTGTGGAACTTCTTCTCATCTATTCAATGAGCATTTTCTAACTTTCTCACATCTTTATTTCTTTGCTTTATTCTTATTTTTTTTTTGCTTTTTGTTTGTTGATTTGAGTAGATTAATTAGTTTGTTTATTTAATCTTGTTTTTATTCTTATTTTACCTTGTTTTCTATGTCTTTCTTCATTATGTTAGCTTAGGTCTTGTTCTAGGGAATTGGATGAAGGTTATATTAATGAATTGAATGATTGATTGTGATTAGTATGAAATTGTTTCTTGATTATTGTGTATGGGTGATGCTTTTATGGATTAGAATCTTTCTAGCTAATCGATTCTATGCTCTTAATTGTGCTTTCAATCAGTTGTGCGAGAGTGAATTGGTTGAGAGCCCTAAATTCTTCCATACCTTTGCTAGGATAGTTGCACGAGAGTGAATTAGTTTAGTAGGATAATTAACATGCTTAATTGTGCGAGAGTGAGTTAAATGTGTTGATTGTTCCTAATCAAGGTCATTTTCATCTAATTGTATGATGTTATTGAATGTATTGATTTGATTGGATTCCACTTTCCCTAGATTTAGTTATTTGTTCTTAGTTGTGTTTAGTTGAACCTTTCTCTATCTCACAAGTTTTCCTACTAGTCTAGTTAGCACAAATTGATACACTTAGTCCTTTTAGGTTCGACCCTTTACTTGCCACTAACTAGTTTAGTGTAAGTTTAGGTATTATAAATTTCTAATTTGGTTATGGTTAGTAGTCCCAACGACCTACTTCGACCCTCGACCACAAAGCAGGATCGGGGATGGTGGTACGAAGTGAGTCATGGAGTCACATTCGCCCGTATTGGCCTCTACTCAATTCTTATAGTGAAAAGTTATTCCTGTGATCTCAAAGGCATGCAAACAAAGATTCAATTTGCTCTAAACTATTATTATGCTAAATTGGTTGAATATTAATGCAACACATAATTCTATAATATTTGTGATCACTTGAATTAACAACAAGATTACACAGGAACCTAAACCGGTCGTCCAAATTATCTTATTAGGCGTAATTTTCAATTACATATTTACATTTAAACATGCAATATGGTGATCAACAAATATAATAAAAATCAACATTAATATTGGAAGCTATTCAACCATAATAGCGTTCGTCAAATCAAATAATAAACCTAATCATGATACTAGCAATAAGAATAAAAATAGGAAAAATTGAAACGAATAATCCCACTTTTGTCACTGCTGCTCAAAATAATCCCACCTTGGCGTATTCCCGAAATAATCCCACCTTTTACCCTCATCTGCTTAAAACAGTCCCTTGACCTATATGTAAAATTGGTAGCCGGTTTTAGAAGGTGACTTGCCACGTGTCACCTTCTAATTGGTCTTATTATTATTAAATAATTTATAAAGATAAAAATTAAAAATTAAAAATTAAAAAACCTTTCATCACCTTCGCCCCCTCCAAAACCCCCACCTGAACCAGTCCTCCCTGCCGGAGTTACTCCCACCCTACACCCCTTCCACGCCGGCTTAAAACTAATTCCATTCTTCTTGTGTTTCCATAATTAATCAGCGACACTCTAAATCTATTCTTCTTCTTAATAATGAAAATAATCAAGAGTTTCATGACTTTAGAATCTAAAATTTTGATATGACTTTAGAATCTAAATATTTTGATATGACTTTAGAATCTAAATAATGAAAAGTTCTTGTTTTGGTTGATTCAATATCACGGATTCACGGGTTCCATTTTCACTATCTTGTGGGTATTCGATTGATTTTCTGATTTTCAAATTGTTTGATATTTGATTGATTTTCTTGGTTTAATTAATTATCCCCAAATTTTGTAATCTTCTCTTGATTCTATTCATGGGTAAGAAAATAATATGTTGTGTAGAAGATGACCACAGTATTTGTTGCTGCTACTCATGGGCTTGAACAAAGTATATCATGAAACATACGAGTCGGTTTTAGGGGTTTGGGGATGGCTGGGCGGCTGGGTTTGGGGTGGTCGGTTTTAGGAATTTTGGGGTGGCTGGGTGGCCGGTTTTAGGGGTACGGTGGTCATGTGAGAGGGGTAGGGTTGGGACGTGGAGGTTTCAGGTAGGGCTCTGGTGGTGGTATTGGTAATGGAGGTCTGCCATTGAAGGTAGGAGGTAGAGAGATATTAAAGAAATTAAAAAAAAAAAAGTTAACCTGTTCGACAGGTTATAAGTAAAAAGGACCGTTTTGAGCAGATGATAGGTAAATGTGGGATTATTTCTAGATTATTTAAAGGTGGGATTGTTTTGAGAAGAAGTGACAAAAGTGGGATTATTAGTTTCAATTTTTCCATGAAAATATAATTAAGTGATTAATTACTCACTTTCCACGTTTCCTTGAATTGCTACATCATTAATAAACTGTTAGTAACTTCAATTAAAATATAAATCAAATGTAAATTAAATTAAATAAAAAAATAGAGATGATTTGGTCCAAACCCTCAGTCAATTATACCTTTCACGCCTTGGTTTAAGTATAGAACTTCGGGTATTGTATGGACTCCTTGGAGTGCTTAGGAGAAGTATTTTGAGAGAATAGGGTAGCTAGTATTTAGGCTAAAGAGGGAGAAGAGAATGATTTGATGATCAATCTTGTTGATGATTGAAAAAGGGGAGATATGACCTCTATTTATAAAGAAAAAAAAAGGGTCGAAGAATTAAGAAAAAAATAAGAATTCGAATTGGAATAATACTCTTGCGATAAACAGCAGATTATGCGGTTTTTGTTTTTATCATATCATTTTATCCAGAAATTAGAATTAGATAAATAATATGTCGTTGGAATGCTATTGAAGTCTAATTTCTAATACAATTGGAATCAGATTAAAATATTTTGTAGAATAAATGATATGGCCGAAATAGTGAGACGGTGTCAGTTTTGGATAGAGTTTGATATTTCATTCATATCTTTTCCGTTATAGCTCGGAATTGATATTATAATATATAATTGGAAATATAATTTCAAGGGGTATCCAACCATTTAATATTTGGATAAAAAATATGAGGTACGAAAATAATATATGTCTATCTTTGAACGTCTTTCAATTTGGACAGATTTAGGACTTTCAAAAAGAAAAGTTTTATTCAATTTCAAACTCTTTAATCTTATCTTTTCAAAAAGGATAATTAAGATATTTTAGAAACTTATTGAAGTTTCCAGTTAATCCTAATTTGTTTAGAAATGGGATTAAATCATTTGGACCCTCCACATGATCATTGGGTCGTAGATAAGGTGGGCTTAGGTTTGATTTGGGCTCAATTTAATATTTTGGTCATAACTTATTCGTTATAACTCGAATTTGAGCCTATAATATATCGTTGGAAAGCTCTTTTCAAACCCCATACAACTATTCAATCAGCAGACCCAGATTATTGACCAAAATAAACTGAAATAAACATTTTTTATATAAAGGACACGAAATGAATGATTTTAAGGGACACAAAATAAATCATTTGTGGTATAAAGGCACGAAAAGAGGAAAATATGTTATGGTTTGGGAAATGGGATAGGAATTGGGTTGGTTTATGAAATATAAATATGGATTTAAGCACTCCAAAGATTAAATACTCAACCCGACCAATAACGGCGGTGAAAGGTTGTTCATCATGGGGTTTGGTTTTGGGGAGACATTTTTAGGTGTCTACAGTCATTTTTGTGAGGGTACCGACTTTATCCCGAAAAAGAAAGACGCAAAAAGACAGGAAGTGAAGTTTTTGAAGGTGCATGTTGAATGAGCTTTAACAAATGTATGGATCAACGTCGTATCTTAGGGAGCGAAGATTGAAACATCCTAGGCTATCTCCGATCCATTGTTAATTTTGGATGAAAGTATTTACGTAACTTTGGCATGGAGGCTAAGCAATTCATACTTTGCGATATGATGATGACAAGGTATGCTTCCACGTTATGTCAAGATTTCGTGACAAAATGTTCCTAAGGGAAGTATCATTTTGTCATGTATCCGTGTAATGTGTGTGAGTGACACTAAAGCTAAGCTGCAAAGGCTAAGTTTATGGGAAAGTATTTTGAGAAGAGCCAAATAATGGTGACTCTTTAGTTTAGGTAAGCTAATGATGTAGGGATCAAGCCCCCAAGTCTAGCTCTAAATGGATAAATATGAGCATAGGAGATCCCCTGGATATGATCAATTATGAACGTAAATATGAATGCATTTTTATTACGGCCGCACCTCGATGTGAGGTTGCCTACGTGTCCGTTAGGAATCAGGTCGAACGTAGCTCTAGCCGAACCTCGCAAAAGTATGTGTATACCTCAAAGAGATCTTTTAAGGCTTGTAACGTGGTTAGGCTAAAGGTTGAAGAAGAAAGGGATAAAGGCTCAAGGCCCTAGGTAAGCCCCTAAGGTGTGCAACATTGCTTTTGAATCTTTGTATTATTATGCTTGAGGTTTCTCATTTTTGAGCTCTTTCTTTTTTTTTTTTTTTTTTTTTGCTCTCTTTTTTTGCTTTTGCATTTTTTTTTATTTTGAACCTTTTTGATAAGTGTGGGCAATCCCTATCATGCGGTCTATCACTCACTTGGCATTCATGTTTCTCAGTCACGGTACCGAGCACTTGATAAGAGACGCAATCTGAGACGTGTTCATATCGAAGACATGTTTATGTCAAAGACATTGGAACACTTGCTCTTTTGCACACTTTTATTGGTATTTTATTCTTTTGAAATTTTTATAAAATCACTCAAGCTTTTATTCTTTGAAAATTGCATAAATTGCACACTATCCTATCCCAAGGTTAGGTAGATGTGGGTTGAAAAAAGAAAGGCTTATCGTTAGGTGAGTCTCAAAGTGGTTTATCAAAAAAAGATTGTATATTTGAAAAGGTGAAGATGATATCATAGGCTACAAAGGGTGCCTCAAATCATTGGTATACCTTGTGCTTAGTTCGACATGATTTTATTTATTTATTTATTTTTTGTAATGTAATTAAATAATCATATTCAAGAAAAGAAATGATTATTTTTTTAAAAGGTAAAAAGGAAAAAACCTACAAAATAAGATCTAAGGAAAATAAAAGGTGCTTATGCTAGATTTATTGGGGAAAGGCTTAATAAAAGAAATAGAAAAATAGGTCACGAAATCTTGTCGTTGAAGCTCGCCTCTTGTCTTATGCCTTATTATAAATCGGTCTTCTTACTATCTAGAGGTATGGGAAGCTTGTTATTATTGATCAAGTATTGGATGGCCTCTTTTAGCTTCCAATAGCTTTCAGTAGTATGGCCCCTACCTTGATGGTACTTGCAATGTGCATCTAGGTTCCAACTCACTACAAGAAAATAAACTTTTCGTCGATTGTAATTGCAACAAAAAGCTTTCCCTTCGAATGGTCATTCGATACAATATCCCCCGTTGCCTTAACCTTTAGTAATGGTTTTCAATATCGTTGGGGTTGGCCTCAATAATCGATACGAAATCTACATCCAATCGTGGTGATTATTGTAGCAATCCAATCGTGGTGATTATTGTAGCGATTACAATCGCTATAAATGTTAAACTCATTTTCTTCAAAAAAAAAAAAAAAAAAAAACATGTGTATGATCATTAAAAGATTCGAACATGCAACCTCAAACTCTTATATTAAATGTTTCACCAATAAGCTATGACATATTTTATGTATTCTTTGTCAAACAATATTTATATATCTAGTGTTGAAAAGGCTTTTCGTATCGATTTTTAAGATTTAGTGGCGATTGTAAATGATACAATTTCTCAAAATTATATAAATGTGTAAAAATAGTGTGGATATGTATTATTATGTTTTCCGTATTGATTTTATATGGGAAAAACATGGCGATTGTAAAATGATACGACTTCCTTAATTATTTCACAAACATACTTGCATATTGTAACGAATATACAATCGCTACGAAATAATCGCTACAAAAAGACATTTTTCTTGTAGTGACTAGGAAATCTCTTCTTAGGTGCGGGATCTTGAATAGGTTCAATGGGAGTAATGAGTCCCTTGGCATGGAGTCGATTGAAGGCAGTATCATAGCTCATCCCAGTAGGAGTAAAATCTTTCCTGAGTTTCTTTTTAGATCCTTGACTATCCATGGCCAAGACTTCATTGAGATCAGAGGTACTAACATTGTTACTAGATTTGGCATTTTCGAAAGGAGGAGGATTGTCGTTCTTCTTTCCTTTCTAGCCACTGTTGTTGCTATTATTAGTATTTTTTGTTTTGCAAGGTCATCTTCTATTTAAATTCCTATGTCATAGACGGTTTTGAAAGCATTCAAGTTGTGTTTATATTTCAAATGCTTCGAATACTTGTCTTGAATGTTCTTGATGAACATCCTTACAGACTCCTTTTCAGTAGGGACCTCGACCATGTTGGCGGAAGTTTTCCTCCACTTGTTAAAGAAAGAAGTAAGGCCTTCATTTTCATTTTATCTGAGCATCTCAAGTTGTCTATAGTCGGTTTTGACTTGAATATTACATTTATATATATCAATGAAAGCGTTTACAATAGCATCCCAAGTAGAGGTTTTCTCTTTATCAAGAGAAAAGAACCATTGTTGGCAAACGGTTTCAAGTAAGGATTATCTATTGCTTTTAACTTAGGGATGTCAGTAGCATTGATCTTCTACGGAAGAAGTTCCTTTTCCACCGAGACCCCTTACAAGCTAATGCCCTGGAATATGTAGTCATTGGATATTTTGCTCATGCTTTCTTGCATGAGCTCCATTTTTTGTTGCCTCACAAGGTCATTGACTTGAAGGGGTATACTCTTCATTAATCCAGTTAGGTTGGCCACATCATTCTTGAGTTCATTAAATTCTTCCTGAGATGCCATTATATTCTTAGCCTTTCTTTTCAGATTAATTGGTTTTTCAAACAGTAGTACTTGAACAAAGGTGTTGTCCTTGATTAATCGCCCTTCCCTCCTTGACCAAGTGTTGTGGAAAAGGAAAGTAGGGGTAAGTTTTTCATTTTTGACTCAAGCTCTATTCAACATGAAATAGATGGGAAGAGATCATGAAATAAAGGGGAGAATGATAGGTATGGAAAAAGTATGTAGAGAGTGAAAAAAAGATATAAATGAAAATATATAGAAGAATTTAAGAATAAAGTGGACCCCAACTCAAATGACGGAAATAGCGACTCATGCATGAACCTAGGACATGGTCATGGTGTGAAAAGAGTATGTCCAAAATGTGTGTGAATATTTGTGAGTGTAAGTGATATGTTCAAGACTCGTGTCATGACCATGCAACTAGGCTATGTGACTAGATTCGAACAAACACTAAGTTAAGACGTAATGTATGTGCACTAAACTGGACAGGTTGTAGTATCCTAGTCATAACTTTTTATCTGTGACTCCAAATTGAACGAAACCGCCGCCAAATGAAAGATAAAACTCGGTGCTATAGATTCATAGTTTGTAGGAATTGTAACTTATTATAGAACTCCGGATATGATCAAAACAAGTTGATGTTTGTGCAGTATACGGGAATAAAAAACTGGGTTGACTCAAAGGAACTATGACTCGATTTTAGGCATATTTATTAGCTCAAATTGATTAATCAATTAATTAAGAAAAATACTTTACTCCTAGGTTAGTTTATTTAAGCATATTTATAATTATAAGTCAAACCAAACGGTTAGTTTAATCACATGTAAGTTGTGCACAAGCAAATATTGCACAAGTAGTCAAGTGGTCACAACATGATGCAATGAGTTTGCAACCTAACCATGGCTCTAGTTCTCTAAAGTTCAAGATATGGGTTAGTCACAAAGGGTCCATTATTATGAGTCTAGATGCACCGGGCAAAAGCCTTACCTTTGAAAGGGTTGGCACGTGTGGATGGGACCCCGCGAGTTAAACTTGCTTCCATGGTTTCGTTAATTTAACAAACTCGGATGTATCCTTCGTTTCCAAGAGCGTTTGATTAGGTAGATGGAGCGTGAATTACTAGAGAGTTATGGCCATATGTAGAACACATATGGGTTTCAGAAAAAACGGAATAAATCAATCAGGAAGTAAAACCGAGCAAACAGAACTAGAAAACTAGTCGAAACAAGAAGGTAGATTTCTGGCTCGATATTAGAAGAATTCGGCGCGAGAAATTAGCGTCGTCGTCAGACTCTGGCACTGTCGCCAGACGACAAGCTTTTCGCCAGGCGACAACGCCATCGTTTGGCGCTGACACTAATTTCTAAGCGTTAATTCCTACATGCCTCGGCAGTTTTCTGTTCTTGAATTTTCCAGTTTTTTTCATAGCATTATTTAGACTTTAGTTGTGAAAGATATTTCCCTAGATTCCTACGTGTAAAAATCCTATGTTTTTTACTCATTACGGATGGCCTTTCCAATGAGAACATTTTTATGCTTATGCCAATAATGTCAATCTAAATTACGCACATGAAATACTTAGAACTTTTCGAGTCTCATCCACTCATTCTAAATCATTGCCAAAAAAAATTTTAGGAATTAAAATAGAAATCCTTCCAGTGGAGTGGCCAAAAAGTTGTAGGGAATATTTTAAGCCATCCCACACTTGAACCCAACTGTGATCTTACACTAAAGCATGGTGGGGTCCTAAGGGAAGGAAATTAGACTAAACGAGTCGGCAACAAGTTTTAGGAACTTGTAAATCGTTCACAAGGTGAAAGTTACACTCCTTAACGATCCATGAGATCGTTAACTCCAATAGGTCTAGAACCATGACTAGAACTTCGGGAATGAAAGTACAAATCTAACCTAAAAGAGATTAAACATGCGCTAAAAATAGGCCTCTACTTTATTCTTATCGTATTTATGTGCGCTTTCTGACTAAGGTTATCACTTGAATTATAATCATATTTACCTAAATATGATGATTAATTATCTTATTAAGCGTGATTACAAGTACAAATTCAATTTAAACATTCATAAAAGGTGTGATCAAGCAATAACAATAAATATATGTCAAGCAACATGATATTAACAAATTATATGTAAGTTATTCGTTAATTAACAAATAACATGAAATATTTCGTTAATTAACAAAGTACGAAAAACAATTCACAAATTAATATATTATGTTAAATAATTCGTAAATTAACAAATTACAAAAAATAATTCGTTAATTAACAAATTACGTGAAACATATAATTCGACACAACAATAATCATCATCATAATCATAATTTCAATCGATCATAATATTAATAGTTAGATCCAGGCATGATAGTAACATGAGTAATAACAAACCCTAACATGTTACTAAACAATTAGGATTAAACCATTAGCCCTAACATGATATTAGGAAAGATATAGGAGGCATTAAAATAATCATACTTGATATTAGTAATATAAGTTAACCCTAAATATGATACTAGGAAATAAGAAAACATCCTAACATGATACTAGGAATCAACAACATAATATAAGCATGATTTCCATATCAAAAGATCAATAAAACAATTAAATTATTTACTTCGATGCCTCGTACCTCTTTCTAATAACAAAATACTCAATTTAGTAATTTAAAGGAAAAATTATAAAACAAATAATTAAATTAAAAAATTGAAATAGAGATTGGGGACCAAACCCTCAGAAATATAAAATTTTCACGTCTACGGCGAAGGCAACTTCGAACTTGGTTAGGTGTGTCTAGAACTAATATATGAGGAATTTTGTAAAAAGGAAGGTTTAGAAAAAGAACAGAGAGACAGAAAGAATAAGCTTCTAGCTTTTAAAGAGAGAAAGAAACAGAATTCTATGTGTTAATGATTTCAAAAGGGGGAAGATATGACCCCTATTTATAGGGAAAATAGCACGGGATCGAAGAAAATCATATTCAGAATAAAATACCTCCTGTCGCAAATGACAGGAGTCAGCGACAAACGACAAGCTCAAGCAACGAAGGCCAACGCAAGGGGACGACTCAGTCGTCTCGCAATGGTCCAAAAGTCAACGCGCTTTTCCACGCGTATTTACCTTTAGCACCGGTTACATGTAATTAAGCGTCCAAGTAGTTTTCGAAATCAGATTTAATATATTTTATTCTAAATAAAACATCTTTAAAATATAATTATCAATCCTAACCTTTAGAAATAATAATTAATAGGCCCTCTTCTAGATCATTGGGACACCTCGAAAATAATTGGGCCTAATCTAATTTAATCCATATTTTCCTCATAATTCATTGGAATTGGGCTTATAATATATCATTGGAAAGCTCTTTTCGATCCCAATCCAACTACACTATTGTTGGACCCTTATCATGGACAAAGCTAAATAGGATTGGCTATTTTTCATAAATAAGATAAGAAAAGAAATATTTTTGAAAACAGAAAAAGAAATATTTTAATAAAAACATTCTCATCACTAGACTTTCCACACTTTCACTTTGTTCGACAATCAAATGATGTGAAAGGTATTCATCACTGGGTTTGATTTTGGGGAGACTCATTTGGGTGTCTACAATAGTAAAAAAATTCAAACAAAGCTTTTTGAATCACATGTAAGTCTAACACATTCAAACAAAGTGTTTTGAATCAATTGAAAGTCAAACACATTCAAACAAAGCTTTTTGAATCGAATGAAAGTCAAATGCATTCAACGAAGCTAATCAAATGAAAGTCAAACACATGCAAAGAAAGCCTTTTGAATTAAATTAAAGTAAAAAAACATTCAAACAAAGCTAATTGAATCAAATGAAAGCGAAATACATTCAAACAAAGCTTTATACACTACTACAAAATAGGCCAAAGAGACCCGTCAAAATTAGCCAAAGAGACTGCCTTAGAGGCGGTCATTAGCTAAGCGGTCTCTTTGGTAAAGAGACTGCTTGACTTAAGGCGGTTAACAGGCTAAATTCGTAATCACCCAATCAAAAATAATACCTAAATCCACTAACTATGTAGATAGGGAAGAAGGGTCGAACCAGAGGGAAACGAGTTAATTTATTCCTAATTAATTAAAATAATCTAGATTATCAAGTAACCAATTTGTTGTTATAAAAAGGGAACTAACTACAAAGATCAAGTTTAGGGAGAAAATCAATAATAAGAAGGCCCATGGTCACATGTTCACCAATAATTAATATTCCGGGATAAAGCATAATAATCAATAATTAACACTACACAAATAATATGATTAGCAGGCTCTCGCAATTTATTAACCAACATGGATCAAACCGGCTCTCGCAATTTATTAGATCTAAGTTCCTATTGAAAATAGCCTTTAATATCAAATTAACATCTACTCGATTTATCAATTCAATATTGTTATACTTTTACAATCAAATCACATCTGCTCGATTCATAATCCAATTGTAAAGAATTAAAGCAATTCAATAAGAAATTATCATGTAATATTAATAACCAACAATAACAAATTATCCCTTCATATTAATTATGAATCCCTATAAACCCTAGAATTAAACTACTCGGACATAATTGAAACAAAACTAATCAAAGCAATTAAACAAGTCATGAAGAAACAAAGTAATGAAATTGCTAAAATTAATTAAATAAGAAATCGTTACCAAAGTAATCGGAATTAAAGAGTTGAGTCAAGAACAAGAGTGAGTTGTAAGAGAGAGAAAACTAGAGAGAGAAAAAAATCTAAGTAGAGAGAGAAAGTCTAAAAAGAGAGGTCCTGAGCAAAAGCATTAAAATCGTACTTAAACAACAATCTAGAATTACTCCTAATTAGAAACTAAGTGTTCGCCGAAGATGCCTCCCCAGAGACACGCGCCCGATCGGGCGAAGGCCGCCCGATCGGGCCCGCCTTTTTCTTCGCACATCTTTTGAACAGTCACGCCCGATCGAGCCAATGCTCACTCGATTGGGCCCGGATTCTCCTTGAAGATTGGAACTTCGATTGGGCTTACTTCTTAGCCCAATCCGGATATCCACCTAGGGTTTTGAATACTCGGTCCAACGCTCGTCTTCCACAAGTCGAGCCTTTAATCACCGGCTTGATGACTCTAACCGGCCTTGGGCTTAAAAAACGGTCGTGCTCCTCCAATGTCCGTAGTTGCTACATGAAAAGAAAACACCAATTAGTAATAAAAGTGGCTCTAAAGAGCCAAAATCACTACTAATTATAACCAAGGGACGGGGGTAAAATACTATATAAATTAGACACATCAAACTCCCCCAAGCCAAACCTTTGCTTGTCCCTAAGCAAAGAGCTCATCAATGAACACATAAAACATGCCTCACCCCAAGGAATCAAAATCAAGCACAAACGATTCAAGGCAAATCTAATAAACATGCTTCAATATCAATCAATCTCATTCATCCAATCACTCATCCTCCCCAACAATTGTCAAATAGAGAAAACCACATGAGCATATAAAACTCAAGACTAGTGCCCACACACCCAACTCTCATTTATTTGGCGAGTAAAAGATGTACTCGATCGCTCTCCATCCCAACCCCTTTAATATGAACAATGCCCTCCCAACTCACACTCTCGTGTGTTTAAAAGATATTCACTCAACCTACTAGTCGACTCGAAATATGTCAAATCATAACTTGCATTGATAAACAACACTTTCACATTCATACAACTCTATGCACAACGGTCGGAAGGTCTTTAAAGCTTGTACTGTAAGGCTAGGGTAAAGGGTAGGAAACATTTAGTAAGATGTGGGAGAAAAGCCATGCTTAAAGGACCCATGTCCTAACAAAACCCAAGGTAAAAAATAAAAAATGACCAAATCATCTCCAATCATAACTTAACTCCACAAAAGTTCACCAAACAATCCCATACATAACAACAATCCCAACACTTACACATCCACTCACAAAAATATGATAATAAAGAATTAGAGTGAAATAAAACAAACTTTGAACTCGTTCTTTCTTTTCTTTCTTTTTTTCAAACTTGAACTTCCTTTTTTTATTTTTGAATTCTTTTCTCTTTTTTTTCTTGAGCAACCTTCACATTGAACATTTGAATATTTGAAACAATTTTTTTTCTTTTGATTTTTTTTTTCTTTTTTATCTCACATTGGAATATTTTTTCATTCTTGAACAACAAACCATCAACAATTTTTCCAACCACAAAATCAAAAGAACAAACACTCTTCTTTTATTCCCACATTGTGCAAATGATATGCACACCACAACTCCCTCACCTCACCAACTAATAGCACCCCCAAGCCAAGCTTGGGACTAGTAACCAATGGGGCTCATATAGGATTGTAATGTGGCTAAATAATCAATATATGGACACAAGCAACAACATGGGTAGAAAGAAGGGAACAAATTTATCTAATATCGTCTGAAGGCTACCAAAAAGAACAAATGCCTTCGTCCTCCTCAATGTGCATAATATTGAGCCATACAAACATTACACATAATTGCAAACCAATACTAAAATTCATTAACATACCAGGAACTATCACACAATTCCTAACCAAATCAACTAGTCAAGCATTATATTCACAAATAGTTGGGCAAAATTAACGCATGTTTGAGCATCCGAACAATCAAAGTTAAAATCATGATCAACGAATTCACAATGCTCATTATCATATACCAAGAATCAAAACAATATTTTTCAAGTATTGGGAACAGGGTAGCATGATTTACAATTCATTGGAACGTATTTTTGGATTTATTTTTTTTTTCAATTTTTTTGAATTTTTCATATAGGAAAGCAATCAAAACTACACTAGAAAGAAATTAAATCTACACTAGAAAGCAATAAATAGAGAAAAGAGAGAGAGAGTTACCATATGTACAAGATCATCTCCCCCCAAGCCAAATGAAGCAATGCCCTCATTGACTTGGGTGTGTACCTAGGATTAGCTACTCCTCATCATCATCCTCATCCTCATCCATCCTCGAGTAGCCTCCATCATGGCTAGAGCCGGCACCTCCATGGCTCGAACCAACGCCACCATAACCCGAACCACCTGCAAAGTAGTTAGGGTCCACATTCCCCCCAATCCCAACAAAAGGAGCATCAGCCCCATAACCATGGACCGAAGAATAGTCCACATAACTACCATAGGCACCGAGGGTCGAATACCCTCCTTGGGGGTATTGAAACCAATCAGGAACAAGAGCCTCGGGGGGAATAGCCCCTCGGCGTGCATAGTCATTGTACATGGGGTATAAACCCCTTCCTAGGTTTCTCTCCACATACCCAACCCTCCTATCTAGAGAAGCTACTCTAGTGTCAAGGTTTTGCACTAAACCCTCTACTCATCCTTGTCCCCTCTCAATCCTATCGAGTTGGCTCCTAAAAGCCAAAAAGTCGTATGGGGCATGAGAGTCAATGTTATAATCAACGGAAGAGGTAGGGATGTCATGTGTGTAGGGTTTGGGTGGTGGTTAGAATTGAGGTTGTGGGTGAGGTGGTGTATGGTGAGCCGCTTGAGCCTCCCCTTGACCATCTAACTAGAATGTGTAGGAAGGCTTACCCTTCTCAAATTTACTCAAGGTGGGGTTGGGTAGCTTAAAGGCTTGGTCTCTCTTACCTGACTCTCGGTGGATTATCCACCATGTCTCACCACCCATGGGTTTGATCCAATTAAGGCCTCCTAGGTAAGCAAGGTCCCTAAGGGTAGAACCCTCTATTTTCCTATGGTCGGTAGGGGTGAAACCTAGATGTTTGACCGCAATGTGGGTAACCAACCCACCAAAATAGATATGTGCCCTAGACCTACCCCCTTCAGCCGCATTGGCCGCCCTTTGGAAGTGTTGGGCTATCCTATGCGGGATGTTTAATTTTTCGGCGCTAGGGATCACATAGGAGGCCAAAAAAGATGATGAGGCCAACAAACCGTTGCCAAAATATTGGCACGGGATGTTAAATTCAAGTTCTTTTGGCATGTTGGAGGTTAGTTAAACCCTCCCCTGTGAGTTTTTTTATAGACCACGACAATATGATCTCGGGAAGGTTCAATGGGTTGATCCGATTTTAGCTCAAACAATTTACCAATTCTTTCAAAGTCATTCGCACATCATTGTAAAGCAATCGGAATTGAACATGAGTAATCAAAGAATTAGATTTAATCACATTATAACTAGAAATAAATTCCAAAGTCAAATAATCATAAGTATCATAATGCATTTGAAAGAAGCCACTCATTCCAATACCCTAAAACAATTTTTCTACCGGTTTATCAATTCCTATTCTACACAACGTAGAATGATGTACAAAGCGTGTAGAATTTACCTACCTCTGAAAGAGGTTAAGCATCCTAGACCGTTGTTCGGTTGAGGTGATCACCACCTCGCTCCACCCCGGAATTTGGAGTTCCGGGTCAACCATTGGTGGTTGTAGTTGCCTTGAACTTTCACCTCTTTGTTGCCTAAATCTCTTGGAAGCCATTGGATTAGGAATTTGAATAATTTTAAGCTTTCTCTCTCTTAGGGTTTTCATAAATGTTGAGAGAAAGTGGGAAAAATTGTATGGAGAATGTAGAGGAAAGTGAGAGGATGAAGATTATGTGAAAATTTATGTGTTTTGATTGGAGAATTGGAGGAGATCTTGAAGAAAAGGTGAGTTTGAAGGTGTGAAAATGGAGTTTAGAGAGAGAAAGAGTGAATGAAGAAGAGGAAGTATGGAGGAAAAGAGGAGAAGGGAGGAGAAAAACAATTTAAGTATCACGGCCTAGTTTAGGCGCGCCCGATCGGGCGAATTACTTGATTCTCAAAGTTGCATTTGCGCGCCCGATTGGGCGCGAAATCGAAGTATTTTTCTCATCCAATTCGCCCGACATATCTTTTTGTCTTCACTCGATTTCTCCAAAATTGCGCTCGATCGGGCGAATTTCCCTCGAATTTCTTATCTCACTTGCGCGCCCGATCAGGCGAGTTAAAGCTTCGAAATTTCTTCACTTACGCGCCTGATAAGGGATCCTTACTCGATCGGGCGTATTATTTTTTGCATAATTTCGTGCTTTACTTGCACGCCCGATCGGGCAAACATCGCCCGATCAGGCCCCTGCCCAGCTCGGAGTACACACCTTCTTCTACTTTTTCTCTTTAAATCTCCTTACTATTTGATTCAATACCTGTACAAAAACACTTTAGAAAGGTAAATTTGCACTCTCCTCAACTCTCTTAAAAAAAAAATAAAAAAAAAATAAAGGAAAGGAAAAACTAGTCTACAAAGCAAGAAATACGGGTTGCCTCCCGCAAAGCGCTGATTTATCTAGGTCCCGTACGACCTTCTTATCACCATGTGGCTCAAGATGGAAGTGGAGTTAGGAGGGTTTCCTCCACATCTCTAATAGTAGCGCCCTCATAATACACCTTCAATCGTTGGCCATTCACCTTGAACTCGTCACCTTTATCATTCACTAGCTCAACCGAACCAAACTTGTTCACCTTAGTTATAGTGAAGGGGCCTGACCACCTAGACTTTAGTTTTCCTGGAAAAATCTTCAATTTAGAGTTAAAGAGTAGAACCTTGTCACCTGGTACGAACTCTTTTTGTAGGATCCTCTTGTCGTGCCACTTCTTGGTCTTTTCCTTGTAGATTCGTGCACTATCATACGCCGACAATCTAAACTCATCCAACTCATTAAGTTGGAGAAGTCTTTTCTTACCTGCAACCTTAGAATCCATTTTAAGCTCCTTGATCGCCCAAAAAGCTTTGTATTCCAACTCCACGGGAAGATGACATGCCTTACCATATACTAGTAAATAAGGTGAAGTACCAATTGGTGTCTTAAATGCGGTTCGATATGCCTAAAGTGTGTCACCTAGCTTCATACTCCAATCTTTCCTTGGCTTGGCCACTACCTTCTCTAGAACCGCAATTGATTTCCCTATTAGAGACCTCAACTTGACCACTAGTCTGAGGGTGGTAACTAAGTCCGGTTCTATGATATACTCCATACTTCTTTAGGAGGTTGTCCAATCGTCTTTCATGGAAGTGAGTACCTCCATCACTGATGATAGCTCGTGGGACACCAAAACTTGGAAATACGGTCTTCTTGAAAAGCTTAATGACTACCTTGGCATCATTTGTTGGTGAAGCTATGGCCTCGACCCACTTGGACACATAGTCAACGGCTACAAGTATGTAACAATTCCTATTGGAAGATGGTAGTGGCGGAGCCAATGTAAGAACATGGGGGGACAACTGTCCCCCCATTTTTTTTTTTTAAAAAGCTTGATTTTCGTTAGCATAAAAAGATACCGTAAAACTTTTATATAAATTACATAAACAATATGTATTATAAAGATAAGAGATGGTTTTGTGGTTGTTGGGCCTTGAATAAGGCTTCCTTTTCCCCTCTTGTTCCTAGTTTTGACTGCTCACTCATACATTTTTTGTATACTTTTTTTCTCTCCTCTTATTAGACTTAATATTTATTTCATTTTAAAGTTTATACAAAGTACTGTCATTTAACTTCTTTTTCTAGTTTTTGGATTTTTCCCTTTTTTATATACTTGTTTAAGATTATATATTATAATATATAATTTATAAATTTAAAGTATTATAAGTTATTAAACCTCTAACTATTCTCAATTAACTATTTTATCAAGTACCACCTTTTTTATAATGATTAATAATGTGCTATTCAACTATTTGTAATGAATACACATCTCCGTATTCTTTATATCTTTAATTATGTGTGCCTAAATTCAAATCTTTTTATTTTATAGTGTTTGGAACTAAATTTCTAATTTTATTTTTACAGAACACACTGTAATAATTTTATTAGTCAAATAAAGTTATGTTTATTTTTCTTCGAATGTAACCCTAATCCCTTTATATCTATTTTCATATTGTTTAAACGTTTATTTTTTGATAAATCGTATTTTTGGATTTATTGGGGATAACATAACTTAAAATTGGGGTTCACCAAACAATTTTTTTTGCTGATAATTTTCTTAATATGTAATCAAAATTATAAAAACTACTCTTTTGCCATATAAGAATAATTGTCTTGTCCGTAACAAAAATGTATACTCGTATTAAGCAATTTATGTGATAATCTTTTTTTTTTCTCAAAATTTTTGTCGATTTTATTAAATATTTGAAATTTGACCTCCCGGATTATAAATCCTGGCTCCGCCACTGCTTACTTTGGTGGGGTAAATGAAACTGATCAAAATGTTCTCCTTCAGGTTCCTAGAGTTTCTCTTGGAACTATCCTTTTTAGATATCTTGGATTGCCTCTTTCTTCAAAGAAGCTTACTATTGGTCAGTGCAAACCTCTAGTTGATATAGTTACTTCTAGAATTACTGGTTGGACTGCTAAGCACCTTTCATATGCTAGTAGGCTCCAATTGGTCAAGAGTGTTCTTTTTGGGGTTCAGACTTACTGGTCTCATATTTTTGTGTTGCCTAAGAAGATTTTGAAAGAGATTGGAGCTAGATTCACAGCTTTTCTTTGGACTGGGATGTCAAATCCTTCAAGGAAAGACTTAGTAGCCTGGAACATAGTCTGTCTGCCTAAAGTGAGTGGTGGTTGGAATGTGATTTCTCTCCCTAAGTGGACATTTCTGCTATCACTAAGATTTTGTGGGATATTACTCATAAAGTTGATTCTTTATGGGTGAAATGGGTTCACATTTACTATTTCAAGAATAGGGATGTTTCGGAAGCTCCTGTTCCTCAGAAAAGTTCTTGGGTTCTGAAATGGATCCTAAAATGCAGACAAGTTATTGATGATATAGGAGGGTGGGATAAAGTGAAGCATGGAAATGGAATGAAAATTAAAAAACTTTATAGGTTTCTTAGACTTCAAGCTCCTAAAACTGATTGGAGAAGACTTGTTTGCAACAATGCAGCTTCCCCAAAAAGTGTTTTTATTCTGTGGATGGCTTTGCATAATAGGCTTGGTATTAAAGACAGGGTTAAAACTTGGAATATGTTGTGTGATACAACTTGTGTTCTCTGTGTGAATGTTGTTTAGAATACTCAGCATTTGTTCTTTGAATGCTCATATTCTAAACAAATCTTGCAAAAGGTATTAACTTTATTAAAGTGCAAGAAAGTAGTCCAACCTTTTTGTCATGAAGTCAGCTGGAGCATCAGATTTTGCAGGAAATCTAGAGCTGCTGGTAGACTGCATATGATGTTTCTTGCTGAAACAATTTATGCTATCTGGATTCAGAGGAACAATACTGTTTTTTCAAGAGTTTGTTTGCTTATAGAGGTTGTTTTCAGGGCCATTGTTTTCAGAGTTGCTTGCAGGTGTTCTGCTGCTTATAGACATCTGCTGTTATTGTAGTTGTGTTGTGTTTGCCGGTGTTCTTGGAGTTTTGTTTAGGTTTCTTGTCTGGTCCTTGGTTCTGGAACCCTTCCTAGAAGGTGGCTAATTGCTTGACGCCAGAAGTTGTTCTTTGTCTCCAAGAACCCTTCATAAAAGGTTGCTAGGTTTGACTTTAGAACTTGTTTTGTGGTTGTATGGCCTTTTGGTCGTTGGTGTTTGGGATGAGTTTTTGCTTAGCTTTTGTAAGCATTAACTTTGTATGCTGTAATTTGTTTACTTTGGTAATAAAATTTCTATTTACCGAAAAAAAAAAATAAAAAAAAAATTAATGCATTCAACATATTTAATTGAATCAAATGACTGTAAAACACATTCAAACAAGTCTTTTAAAATTGAAGGAAAGTTAAACACATTCAAACAAATCTTTTTAAATAGAATGAAAAGTTATATATAAATTAAAACAAAGCTTTTTGAATCAAATAAAAGTCAAACACATTCAAACAAAGCTTTTTAAATAGAATGAAAAATTAATGCATTCAACGAAGCTTATTAAATCAAATGGAAGTCTAACACATTCAAACGAAGCTTTTTGAATCAAATGAATGCCAAACACATTCAAACAAATCTTTTTGAATATAATGAAAGTCAAACACATTCAAACAAACCTTTTTGAATCAAATGAAAGTTAAACACATTCAAACAAAGCTTTTTCAATCGAATGAAAATCAAATGCATCCAACAAATTTAATTAAATCAAACAAACCTCAAACACATTCCAAAAATCTTTTTAAATCAAGGAAAAGTTAAACACATTCAAACAAACCTTTTTGACTCAAATGAAAGTCAAACACGTACAAATAAAGCTTTTAAAATCAAATGAAAGTTGAACACATTTATATATAGTTTTTTGAATCGAATAAAATTCAAATGCATTCAACTAACTAATTCAATTAAATGAAAGTTAAACACCTTCAAAAAAGGTTTTTGAATCAAACAAAATTTAAACACATAAAAAAAACTATTTGAATCAAATGAAAGACAAAAACATTCAACCAAAGGTTTTTGAATCAAATGAAAGTCAAACACATTCAACCAGAGCATTTTGAATTGAATGAAAGTCAAATGCATTCAAAGAAGCTAATTAGATCATATATAAGTCTAACACATACAAACAAAGCTTTTTAAATCAAATGAATGCAAAACACATTCAAACAAAGCTTTTTTGAATCAAATGAATGTCGAACACAATCAAACAAAGATTTTTAAATTAAACAAAAGTTAAATACATTAAAAAAATATAATTGAATCAAATGAAAGTATAGCACATTCAAACAAAGCTTTTCGAATCAAATGAAAGTCAAACGTATTCAAACAAAGCTTTTTGAATCGAATGAAAATCAAATGCATTCAACAAATTTAATTGAATCAAATGAAAGTCAAACACATTCAAACAAATCTTTTTGAATCAAAGGAAAGTCACACACATTCAAACAAAGCTTTATAAATCAAAAGAAAGTCAAATAAATTTAAACAAAGGTTTTTGAATCAAATGTGAGTAAAAAACATTTAAACAAAACTTTTTGAATTGAATGAAAGTCAAATGCATTCATCGAAGCTAATTAAATCATATGAAAGTCTAACACATTCAAACAATGCTTTTTGAATCAAATGAATGCCAAAGACATTCAAAAAAATCTTTTTGAATCAAATAAAAGTCAAACACATTCAATCAAAGCTTTTTGAATAAAATGAAAGTCAAACACATTCAGACAAAGCTTTTCAAATCGGATGAAATTCAAATGCATTCAACGAAGCTAATTAAATCATATGAAAGTCTAACACATTCAAACAATGCTTTTTGAATCAAATGAATGCCAAACACATTCAAACAAATCTTTTTAAATCAAATGAAAGTCAAACACATTTTGACAAAGATTTTTGAATCAAATGAAAGTTAAACACATTATGACAAAGATATTTTAATCAAATGAATGTGAAACACATTTAAACAAAGCGTTTTGAATCGAATGAAAAATAAATGCATTCAACGAAGCTAATTGAATCAAATGAAAAGTCTAGCACATTCAAACAAAGCTTTTTGAATCAAATGAAAATCAAATGCATTCAACAAATTTAATTGAATCAAATTAAAGTCAAACAC
The DNA here is from genome assembly GCF_948465745.1 of Chenopodium album. Taxonomy (NCBI): domain Eukaryota; kingdom Viridiplantae; phylum Streptophyta; class Magnoliopsida; order Caryophyllales; family Amaranthaceae; genus Chenopodium; species Chenopodium album. Next base: position 70,377,301 of record NC_137834.1, read on the forward strand.
ATTCAAACAAATCTTTTTGAATCAAAGGAAAGTCAAACATATTCAAACAGAGCTTTTTTAATCAAATGAAATTCAAACACATTAAAAAAAACTTTAGGAATCAAATGAAAGTCAAACACATTCAAACAAAGCTTTTTTAATTGAATGAAAGTCAAATGCATTCGACGAAGCTTATTGAATAAAATGAAAGTCTAACACATTCAAACAAAGCTTTTTGAATCAAATGAATGCCAAACACATTCAAACGAATCTTTTTGAATCAAATGAAAGTCAAACACATTCAAACAAAGCTTTTTGAATCAAATGAAAGTCAAACACATTCAAACAAAGCTTTTTGAATGAATGAAAATCAAATGCATCCAACAAATTTATTTGAATCAAACGAACCTCAAACACATTCAAACAAATCTTTTTTTAATCAAAGAAAAGTTAAACATATTCTAATAAAGCTTTATGAATCAAATGAAAGTCATACACGTATAAATAAAGCTTTTTGAATCAAATGAAAGTTGAACACAATTAAATAACATTTTTTAAATAGAATAAAAGTCAAATGCATTCAACAAACTATATGAATCAAATTAAAGTTAAACACCTTCAAACAAAGCTTTTTAAATCAAATGAAATTCAAACACATTAAAACAAATCTAGTTGAATCAAATGAAAGACAAATTCATTCAACCACTGCTTTTTAACTGAAATGAAAGTGAAACACATTCAAACAAAAGGTTTTTGAATCAATTGAAAGTCAAAAACATTCAAATAGTGCTTTTTGACTTGAATGAAAGTCAAATGCATTCAACGAAGCTAATCAAAACATATGAAAGTCAAACACATTAAAACAAAGCTTTTTAAATCAAGTGAATGCCAAACACATTCAAACAAATCTTTTTGAATCAAATGAAAGTCAAACACATTCAAACAAAGCGTTTTGAATCAAATGAAAGTCAAACACATTCAGACAAAGATTTTTTTATCAAATGAATGTCAAACACTTTCAAACAAAGCTTTTTAAACCGAATGAAAGTTAAATGCATTCAACGAAGCTAATTGAATCAAATGAAAGTATAACACATTCAAATAAAGCTTTTTGAATCAAATGAAAGTAAAAAATATTCTAACAAAGCTTTTTGAATCGAATGAAAATCAAATGCATTCAACAAATTTAATTGAATCAAATGAAAGCCAAATAAATTAAAACAAATCTTTTTGTATCAAATGAAAGACAAACACATTCAAACAAAGCTTTTTAAAATCACAAGAAAGTCAAACAAATTCAAACAAAGGTTTTTGAATCAAATGAAAGTCAAACACAATGGAATAAAGCTTTTTGAATTGAATGAAAGTCAAATGCATTCAACAAAGCTAATTAAATCATATGAAAGTCTAACACTTTTAAACAAACAATGCTTTTTGAATCAAATGGAAGCCAAACACATTCAAACAAATCTTTTTGAATCAAATAAAAGTCAAACACGTTCTAACAAAGCTGTTTGAATCAAATGAAAGTCAAACACATTCAGACAAATATTTTTGAAACAAATGAAAGTCAAACACATTCAAACAAAGCGTTTTGAATCGAATGAAAAAATAAATGCATTCAACGAAGCTAATTGAATCAAATGAAAGTCTAGCACATTCAAACAAATCTTTTTAATCTAACGAAAGTCAAACGTATTCAAAAAAAACCTTTTTGAATCGAATGAAAATCAAATGCATTCAACAAATTTAATTGAATCAAATGAAATTCAAACACATTCAAACAAATCTTTTTGAATCAAAGGAAAGTCAAACACATTCAAACAAAGCTTTTTTAATCAAATGAAATTCAAACATATTAAAAAAAAACTTTTTGAATGAAATGAAAGTCAAACACATTCACACAAAGCTTTTTGAATTAAATGAAAGTAAAATGTATTCAACGAAGCTTATTGAATCAAATGAAAGTCTAACACATTTAAACAAAGCTTTTTGAATCAAATGAATGCCAAGCATATTTAAACAAATCTTTTAGAATCAATTGAAAGTCAAACACATTCAAACAAAACTTTTTGAATCAAATAAAAGTCAAACACATTCAAACAAAGCTTTTTGAATCGAATGAAAATCAAATGCATCCAAGAAATTTAATCCAATCAAACGAATCTCAAACACATTCAAACAAATCTTTTTTAAATCAAAGAAAAGTTAAACATATTCAAACAAAGCTTTTTTGATAAATTGAAAGTCGAACACATTTAAATGAAGTTTTTTGAATCGAATGAAAGTCAAATGCATTCAACGAACTAATTGAATCAAATGAAAGTTAAACATCTTTGTTAAGGGTGAAAATACCCCATGTACGTGGACCATTCCCAAAGCGAAATGTGGCCCAATCAAAGGGTGAAACGTGTCACTACAGGAAGATGCCACTAGTTAAAGGTAAAAATACCCCAGTGTGTGGACAAATCCTGTAGCGACACGCGGCCGAATCAAAGAGTGACACGTGTCACTACGGGAAGATGCCACGAGTTTAAGGCAAGCAAAAGCCTTGAAATAAGCATTAAAAAAAGGGCCTTATTACATCATGGCCCAAATTTCGAGAGATACTCGTGAAGGCCGCAAAACGGCGCCCCCATATAACACGTGGCATCACGTGATTGCGCAGCCAATCACGTCACGGAATTTTAAGGTACAAACCCTAAAGGGGCACAAATTTTGACCCCTATAAATACCCCTATAAACAAGCTCCAGAAGGAGTTTGAGAGCAACCGAGCTTCTACCTCTAGGCAGCCGCCCAGGAAGGAGGGAGAGAGATCTCCAAAGAAAGATGAAAACAAAGCGATTAATGCAATAGATGCTGGGACAACCCATTTCGTCGGCCGAATAGAAGGTCTCTAAGAGTGCCACGGACAAATTTCTCTGATCTGCTGGCGAAAACCCAGTCGGCTGGGGGGAGGAGTAGGCAACCTCGAAGAGAGGAGCCTGAGTCGTCTAGACGGTGGAAGGATGCAAGGGATTATCTCCGTCATAAGCAGGGGGAACATGCCGCTTACTCCGACACGGCCTCTACTCCAACAATGCCGGATGATTTCTCCAATCATTCTTTTTCCCAGGATAGCAATTCGGCCATCTCCAACAGGAGTCAAGCTATGCGAACTCAAACCCCTATTCCAGTGCAATCGACTCAGTATCAGCCCCCTCACGGATTTAATGGCATTTTGCAGTTGAACCCCTATGTCTTTGGACACTATGGGCCGTTCGGACAGTCGTTCGGCCAGACTCCTTATCTAGCCGGACAACCAGTGCTGCCTCAGCCAATTGATTGGCAGATGCGATTACTGACTCTTAGAGATAAGCCGCCCCCGTTTACGTAGGATATTTTAACTGCCCCTCAGCCGCCGAAGGTGAAAAGTGTACTTGTGGGAGCCTATGATGGTACGGGCAATCCCGAGGAACATATCACCTCGTACAGAAATCTGATGTACTTGCAAAGCGTAGATGATGCTACCTGGTTCTAATGTTTCCCGGCTACTTTGAAGGGTGTGGCGCAAGATTGGATTAATAACCTTCCTGCCTGCTGTATCAATTACTTTACTACTCTTAGTTTGCTGTTCGTGAGAAATTTTTCTTACAACATACAACCTCGAAAGACAAGTCTTAATTTAACAACAATTGTTCAAGGAAAAAAAAGAGGGCCTACGGTCGTACGTCCAGAGACTTAACCAAGAAAAAGCCCAAATTCATAATTTGCCGGATGAAATGGCTTACTCTGAATTTCTCCAAGGATTAAGGAATAATGGTTTTAAGTTTGACCTGGGAAGAAAGAAGATTCGGACATACGCAGGTGTTTTGCGGGAAGCCGAAGCTTATATAGAGGTAGCCGACTTTTGTTATCTTACAAAAGCAGAGGCACTGGCCAAGGGAGTTAAGAAAAAGCAATCTACTCAGCAAGACTTGGTTGGAAAGAAGAAAGATGGAAACAAAAGGAAAGAAGTCTGGGTGGCTGACGGCCAGCAGCAGAAATCCAAGAAGGTCAAGACGTACGAGCCCCAGTATGATTTCAACAAGGATTGTTACTCCATCACGAACGATTGCATCAATTTGAAGAGAATCTTAGACAAGCTAGCTGAGAAGGGCATGCTAAACTCTTATGTGATAAAGTCCAAGTTCACATATCCCAAGACAGACAACGCGTCCGAGAAAAAGAAGAAAAATGATAAAGATGATGGGAACAATACCGATTCGGGCTTGTGGCCGTGATATCAGGGGGTTTGCCTCAACTGGCCCCGCCATGAAGGGAATTAAGCAGAACGCCTGGAAATTAGGAAAGGTGATGCAGACGGACGCTGTAAAAGGCTGAGCCCTTCCCCGAGGTAACTGTGTCTGACGCTGACTGGGGGGAAGTCAAAGCCCTGCACAATGACCCAATGGTATTCATCATGAAGATAGCCAGTTTAAAGGTGGACTAAATACTGATAGACACGGGCAGCTCATCTGATATCATTGGTCTGGCTGCCTTGAGAAATTTGAAGTTCCCAGAAGATCCCCTGAAGGACATCACTCATCCCTTGGTGGGATTCGGGGGAAATATCATTCACCCAGTCGGACAGATAGATCTTCCAGTCTGATTTGGTAAGAAAGCAGAAGGGAGGGACATGGTCGTTCAATTCCTGGAGGTAAATGAGTTGACTGGCTACAATGTCATACTCGGTCGTCCCACCCTAAATGCTGCGAAAGCTGTGATCGTCCCCCATTTAATGTTGCTGAAGTTTGAGCGATCAGATGGAAAAATTGGTTCGATTCAGGGTAGTTAGAAAATGGCAAAGGAGTGTAACCAGTTAGCTATTAAGCCAACGATTCACGGACAAGGAAAGCCTTCCAAATTGAAAGGGGAAGAACCCCCACTCCAAGCATACCAGGTCGGCCAGAAGCGAAAGCAGGTCATGGCCGACCAAGCATAACAACTAATGGCTGTCGGTCGGCCCGATGAGCTGAGACCCCAGCCGGGCGGCAACCAACAAGATGTAGTGCTTGACCCCGATCAACCAGGTTGGACGGTCAGTGTCAGCACTAAAGCTATGGGTTTGCTTGGAGATGAGTTAGTTCAGTTATTGAGAGAATTCAAGGATGTTTTTGCGTTTGAAGTTAGTGAAATGCCAGGTATAAGCCCTAACCTGGCCATGCACAACTTGGCTGTAAACCCAGCCGTTAAACCTGTCCGCTAGAAGAAAAGAAATCATGGAGAAGAGAGGAATCAGGCGGCCACAACTGAGGTGAAAAAGCTGCTGGACGCTGGTTTTATTCGGCAATGCTATTACCTTAATTGGGTGGCTAATGTAGTACTTGTGAAGAAGCCGAATGAAACTTGGAGATTGTGTGTGGACTATACCGATTTTAACAAGGCATGTCCTAAGGATAGCTTTCCCTTGCCAAAGATTGACCGTTTGGTTGATTCTATGGTCGGGCATGCCCTCATGAGCTTTATGGACGCATACTCCGGCTTCCATCAAATTCCTCTATGGAAAGAAGATCAAGAGAAGACCGCATTTGTGACTTAGCAGGGGTTGTATTGTTACAAGGTAATGTCGTTTGGCCTCAAAAACGCCCCTAAAACATTTCAGCGACTAGTCAACACGGTCTTTAGAGATCAACTCGGCCGGAACATGGAGGCGTACATTGACGACATGATTGTCTAGTCAAAAGAGCCGGCTGACCATCTGAAGGATCTACGAGAAACATTTACTGAACTCTGGCGGCACAAGATGATATTAAAACTGAAGAAATGTGTCTTCGACGTTGAGTCTGGTAAATTTCTCGGATTTTAATAGATCAACGTGGAATTGAGGTCAACCCTGAAAAAATTCAAGTTGTCATGGACATGAAGTCTCCAAGAACAATCAAAGAAGTGCAAAGACTGGTCGGCCGTTTGTCAGCACTCGGTCGGTTTCTGCCAAGATCAGGGGACAAGTGCCGATACTTTTTTCAGACCATCAAAAAGAAAGCTATGTTTGAGTGGACGGAGGAGGCAGAGGAAGCATTCGTACAGTTAAAAAGTCATCTACATAAATTGCCTCGACTCGTCAGTCTACTCAACGATGAAAAGTTGTACATCTACCTCGCTATCTCATAGCACTTTAAGTATCGTCCTGCTTGTTGAATGGGACGGCTATCGGATCCCAGTCTACTTCATTAGCCATGTGCTACACAATACCGAGCTTAGGTACCCCCTGTATTGAAAAATTTGGGCTGGCGCTATACATGGCATCTAAAAAGTTGCGACCGTATTTCCTAGCACATTCAATAGTGGTTTATAGTGATCAACCGCTCAAAAAACCGTTTGCAACCTTAGAAGCTAGTGGCCGCATGCTTAAGTGGGCCTCAGAGCTAAGGGGCTTGGACATTGCGTTCGAACCCAGAAAATCCATAAAGGGGCAGGCCTGTGCAGATTTATTGGCTGAGATGACACGACCAGATTTACAACTGGCCAGAGACCAGATCTGGAAGGTATTTGTAAATGGTAGTGCAACGGCAACCGAATGTGGCGTTGGAGTTATTTGTCAATCCCCCAAAGGGGATAAGTTTGAATATGCATTGAGATTTCAGTTTCAAGCCTCTAACAATGAGGCCGAGTATTAGGTTCTCCTGGCCGGCCTTAGAATGTGTAAGGCAGTGGGAGCAACAAAAGTGGTTGTAAGTTCGAACTCCCTGCTAGTAGTCGACCAGGTGAATGGAGATTTTGAGGCAAAGGAGCTGGCTATAATGAAATACTTGAAGATTGTCAAAGAGGAGGGCAAGGGCCTAGATCATTTCACTTTGCAACAAGTCCCTTGTTCATCTAATTATCAGGCGGACGCCCTCTCTAAATTAGCATCCCCGGCATCATGTGATACTCCCAGATTGGTATTTTGGGAGGTGAATGAAATGAGGAGTATTGATGCCGAGCCAGTACAAATAATTGATAAAAGCTCCACTTGGATGGACGGAATCATTTCCTACCTAAGGGATGGGTTACTCCAGGCCGATCCTAAAGGGAGCTGGCTGATAAAGAAGAGAGCGGCTTGGTTCGAAATGAAGCAGGGGGAGTTGTTTAAGAAAGCATTTGTGAAGCCGTACCTAAAATGTATTACCCCTGAAAAAGGGGCATGATGTGCTGGACGACCTTCACCAGGGGCAGTGTGGCTCCCACATTGGAGGACGAGCCTTGGCTAAAAAGACTACCCATCTGGGTTACTACTGGCCGAGCTTGAAGTCTGAGGCCATGAAAATGGTTAAAAAATGTGACAAGTGCAAGAAATTTGCAACCTTGATCCACCGCCCAGCTAACAGTTTGTCGGCCATAAGTAGTCCGCTTTCTTTTGCTAAATTGGGAATGGACATCTTAGGTCCCTACACGCCAGCATCTGGCTAAAGGCGATATGTGTTTGTAGCAGTAGACTACTTCACGAAATGGGTAGAGGTCGAGGCCGTCCGGGGCATCAAGTGAACGGATGTCTCAGCCTTCACATGGAAGAGTATAATTACTCGCTTTGGTGTACCTTAGTCAACGGTGTTCGACAATGGACCCTAGTCCGAAACGCTTCAACTCAAGGAATGGTTGGGAGACCAGGGCATAGCTCTCTGCTTTGCTTCGGTCGGCCGACCACAAGCCAACGGCCAGGTTGAAGTGTAGGGAATATTTCAAGCATTACCCCTAGCTTGAACCCCATTGTGATCATACACTAAAGTACGGTGGCATCCAAAGGAAAAGAAGATAGAGCAAAAGAGTCGCCAACAAGTTTTAGGAACTTGTAAACAGTTCAAAGGGTGAAGGTTACACCCCTTAACGATCCAAGATATCGTCAACTCCAAAAAATCTAGAACCATGACTGGTAGTTCGGGGATGAAGGTACAAATCAAAACTAAAAGAGATTGAACCTGCCCTAATAATAGGCCTCTACTTTATTCTGATCGTATTCATGTGCGCTTTCTGACTAACATACAATCAATAGGTTTACCCTAAACCTGTTTATCTATGTTGGTTGAATGTTAATGCACAAATAAAACTATTATTATTGGCGATCACTTGAATTATAATCAAATTAACCTTAAACAAGATTATTAATTATCTTATTAAGCATGATTACAAGTACCAAATTCCCTTTAAACATGCATAAAAGGCGTGATAAAGCAATAACAATAAATATAATCAAGCAACATAATAATCGTAAATAATAGTCAAAATTATAATCATCATAATAATTATAAAAATAATCATAATCATATCAACGCTAAAGCATAGTAATAGCAAGATCCTAGGCATGATACTAACAAGATTAATAACAAACCCTAGCATGTCACTAAGCATCAAAGATCAAACATATAGCCCTAACATGATACTAACATGAATATTAGGAAAGAAAATAGGAAGCATCACAGGAATCATAATAAGCATATTTGATATTATAACCTTTTCCCTAAACATAATCCTAGGAATCATTGTTGTCATTCAAAACATCAAGCATCCTAACATGATTATTAGGAATCATAATAAAAACCAAGACATGATTTCTATATCATAATAACAATAAATAAATTAAATCACTTACTTGGATGCCTCGTATCTCTTTCTAATTACAAAATACACACGTTAGTAACTTCAAGGAAAATAATAAAACAAACAATTAAATTAAATAATTGAAAGAAAGAATTAAGAAAGTTTAGATTAGATTTGGGACCAAACCCCTCAGATTTTCAAACCTTTCACGTCTAGGGCGAAGGCAACTGGAGAGAAAGCTAGAGAGAAGAATTCTTAAAAGCTAGAGAGAATAAGAAAACTGGAGAATTGATTCTAATTGATGAGAATTGATGATGGAAAACGGAGGTTTTAGGTGGCTATTTATAGAGAAAATAAGCCAAACGGATAGAAAAACAAATCAGAGTTTCGACGAGAATAAAACAGGTTAGCCCCAGACGCTGAACATTAGCGCCAGGCGCTAAGGCTAGCGTCAGGCGCTAATCCTTGTCGCCAGGCGCTAACAATTAATTTTACGCGTTTTCTTAATTTCGATAAAATTTAGCCGTACAGAGGGGCAAAATCGTATTTTCCTCAAAAACACTATTTTATTCGGATTAAAACTCCAAAAAGTCAACCAAAGTCAATTTATTGCATTAGGAATGATAAATCCATATTAGGCCCTCCTCTAGATCATTGGGCCCCATATAAAGATCAAACCGGGTCCAGTTTAGTATTTTGGCCGTAACTTCCTCATTATTCATCGGAATTGGGCTTATAATATATCGTTGGAAAGCTCTTGTCAAGCCCCATCCAACTACACAATTATTGGACCTTTGCTATGGACCAAACCAAATTGGATTGACTGTTTTCTTAAAATAGGTTTTCAAAAACAGAGAGAAGAGAAAAGAATTAAAACTATCCACAACACTAGACTTTCTACACTTTCACTTCATTCGATTATGATTAGATGTGAAAAATAATCATCACCGGGTTTGGTTTTGGGGAGACACAAATGGGTGTCTACAAGAAGCATACAACAAGCTGAACTCCAATGGTATTAATCGCAAGCTTGAAAAGGCAAGTGGCCTATGGGCTGATGAGTTGATTAATGTATTGTTGTCCATACGAACAACATCCAAGAGTTCTACAAGAGAAACCCCATTCTTTTTAGTCTATGGCGCTGAGGCTGTTCTCCTAATTGAGATGTTCGGGCCTACTCTTAGGTTGATGTTATACGATGAAGCGGCCAATTGGGAGGCCATGAAGACCACCTTAGACTTTCTCCAGAAGCTAGAGGCAATGCGGCGCTTAGGCATGAAATTTATCGCTTAGGGATGACAAGGGCATATAATCCCTGAGTGTAAAAGCGTCCGCTAAAACTGGGAGATCTGGTTCTAAGGAAGATGGAGGCTGTAGGCTGGGCAAATGAAGATGGAAAGCTGACCCCAAACTTGGAAGGGCCGTATCGAATTAGTGAAAAAGTCCGAGATGGTACTTTCCGTCTCGAAGCTTTGAATGGCCGTCCAATTTCGCGCACATGGAATACAGACAATCTAAAAAATATCATGTTTAGAAGTTTTTGTACTTAGCCAAAAAGCTGTATATACAGCTAGGTCTTGATGGCCGAGCCTTGTAATTAAAACCGTACGGCCCAACAATGTAATCTTGACAAAGTTAATGAAAGGTCAGGCATTGTTATCTTGTTGAGTTATTTGTTTTTGCATTGCGTACGTCCTTGCTAAACGAATTAAAGGCTGGGTAAAGGCCATAACAATGCTGCTTGCAACATAGCAACAAGGTTTATAAAAGCTAAAAAAAATGAAGAACGGTTATTGTAGGCGTCGCTCGAAGTGCGCCTACGTTGAAAGAATGTGTTGAATATGCTTGGCACTCATAGGAAGTGGGAATTGACATATATGATTAGGGACAAATAAAGTAGGGAGCCGCCAACGATTTGTTAAGGAACTTGTAAACCGTTCACGGATCATAAAAAGGCAACCACGATAAGGGACAACGATAGGCAACAACGATTGACCCGTGAAGGTTACACCCCATTCATAATCCATGAGATTACTAACTCCATTGGGTTCGGAACCATGAAAGGAGGATCGGGGATGATGGTACGAAGTGAGTCATGGAGTCACATTCGCCCGTATTGGCCTCTACTCGATTCTTATATTGAAAAGCATTCCTGTGATCTCAAAGGCATACAAACAAAATATCCAATTCGCTCCAAACTATTATTTAACTAAATTGGTTGAATATTAATGCAACATATAATTCTAAAATATTTGTGATCACTTAAATTAAACAACTAGATTAAAAAGGAACCTAAACCGGTTGTCCAAATTATCTTATTAGGCGTGATTTTAAATTACATATTCCCTTTAAACATGCAAAATGGTGATCAATAAATATAATAGAACAAACATTAATATTGGATACAATTTAATCACGATTCCAACAACATAAAATCGTCAGAAAAATAATAGAAATAAAAGGAACATGATTCTTACTTTGATTCTGTTTGTTTGCAACTACAAAATAATAAACGAGTTAGTAACTTCAAGGAAATAATAAAACAATAATTAAATTAAATTAAAAAAAGTAGAGTTGATTTGGGGCCAAACCCTCAAACAGTTCTACCTTTCACGCCTTGGCTTAAGGACAGAACCACGAGTAAAGTATGGACTCCTTTGAGTACTTGAAGAAGGAATTTTGAAGTGAAAAGGGGAGGCTAGTGTTTAGGCTAAAGCATAGAAGAGAGAAAAATAAATTCGAGAGAATTAATTGGTGCCCCGTGCATCAGAAATGAGAGGGTATTTATAGGGAAAATGTGCTGAGGGAGCACACGGAACCCTAAAATGATAAAAACCCTAAAAAGTATCACGTGACACGGCAAACTGTACCGTGACACGGGAAGTCCCACCGTAAGACGACAAACTTTCCCGTGTCACTGTACATTTTTAGTGTGACGCGGGAAATTTTCAGAATACGGGATAGAAAACGCGTTAAGTGTTTACGCGGAAAAGACACGGAATGTCCCGTGTCACGGCAGACTTCCCGTGTCACGGGAAATCCCACCGTCAGACGGGAAGGATTCCCGTGACACGCTGGGTACCTGCCGTGGCGCGGGAATTTCCAGCCTGTTTTTTCCATCTAAATACATTTTTAACCCTAATTTCATTCGACATTTTAAGTGCCGATTGATAATTTCGGGCCTTTTCTGACTTATTATTATTTGGGCTTAAATAAGAAAATAATTAAATAAAAATAAATAAAAGGTTTGGGCCAAAAATAAATAATAACACAATAAAATAAAAAAGTTTGGGCTGAAATTAAATAATAAGTTTGGGCTGAAAGTAAAACTATGCTTTTACCAAACATCAAGACTAATCCATGGACTGTTCAAAAATATGAATTTAATCAAATACGATTTTTTAAGCACTCTCGGGATTAAATACTGAACCTGACCAATAATGGCGGTGAAAGGTTGTTCATCATCGGGTTTGGTTTTGGGGAGACATTTTTAGGTGTCTACAGAAGCTCCCACTTTGACTGAGTTTGTAGAAACGTTAGTTTTGAAAACGATAGTCAAAGTAGTCGATAGGGAAGGAGAATGATTTAAGACGTTCTGCAATCCTAAATCACTCTGTATACGCCGATACCTGCAAAAAATGTTAATTCCACAGATAAAAGAGTAAAGGGATAGAATACGTATCTGGCACCAGTGTATTGGTGACAAACGAATTTGGCAGCTTCCTAAGCTTGAAGGAATCCACCGAGTGACATTTGTTGAAAAGCTTTCTATGCTTGAGGAAAGCCGACTGAAGAACTTGGTAGCTTTCTAAGCCTGAAGAAAGCTACCGGATAATACCTTCCATACTTGAGGAAAGTCGACGAACGAATTTGGTGTCATTCTATGCTTGAAGAAGTCCACCGATAATGCCTTCCATGCTTGAGGAAAGCCGACAAAAGAATTTAGCGGTTTTCTATACTTGAAGAAAAATCCACCGATAACGCTTTCCATGCCTGAGGAAAGCCGACACAGGAATTTGGCGGTTTTCTATACTTGAAGAAAAATCCACCGATAACGCTTTCCATGCTTGAGGAAAGCCGACTTGGCGGTTATCTATACTTGAAGAAAAATCCACCGATAACGCTTTCCATGCTTGAGGAAAGCCGACTTGGCGGTTATCTATACTTGAAGAAAAATCCACCGATAACGCTTTCCATGCTTGAGGAAAGCCGACTTGGCGGTTTTCTATACTTGAAGAAAAATCCACCGATAACGCTTTCCATGCTTGAGGAAAGCCGACTTGGCGGTTTTCTATACTTGAAGAAAAAATCCACCGATAACGCTTTCCATGCTTGGGGGAAAGCCGACGATTGCTGAAATTTTTAAGTGTATGATGGTTCGATTATCCCCGAACGTGGGCCGCAGATGATTCACACCTTTAAGTCGATTATCCGACCATGTTAGGTGTTTAAAATGCCGAAAAATAAACTTTGATGCTTGCTAGGGGTAAAATTGTAATTTTAGTCCCCTTTAAGTATCAATTACAATTTTATGCGTAATTCCAGCGAAAAATAACTGTCCAATTTATGCAAAAAATCGTGCAACCTTAGTCAAAATGTCAGGAATATTCGCAAATAATTGTACAAAGCCACCGTGTCACAAAAACTATTCCCGTGATACGGTACGGATCCCCGTCAAGCGGAGCTACTTCCCGTGACGCGGCAAGGGGGTCCCGTGGCGCGGGAATCTAGTGGCTGAAAAAAAACGGTCAAATGGCATCTTTGACCAGTCAAAGCTTGTGCACCACACAAAATTTGACCGTTACACGGGAACGGGGTCCGTTGCACGGAATTATTTTGTTTTAAATACCAAACATCTTTCTCATTTTGCTCATTCTCTTTCTCGTCCGATTCTCACCCAAAAAGATCTAAAATTTTTTCTCGGTTTGCCGTGTCTCGGCGACTTCTCACCGACGCTCGGATTTATTTCCCGTCGGCCGGCGTTCATCACCGTGTCACGGCGGTCCTGCTTCCTCTCTCTCTTTTTATTTTATTTTTGCTTTTACGGCGACTTGCTGCTGTTCACGGGATTCTGCTTTTGCTCGTTGGTGTTGTTGCCTGAAGCTGCCATCGGTGTTAGCCGGAGATCCGTCGGTTCTGAGGCTCATCGTGACACGGGACACACTCACCGTGTCACGGCATTAAGCGACCGTGTCGCGGCGGTCTGTTGGGTTGCTGGAGTTTTTCGAGCTTTTGTTGTTCGATTTTTCACCAAACTCACTCCAAATTTTTGCCATACTCCTCATATTCGAACCTCTACAAGGATCTATGTAAGTTCCTCTTAATTTTTGTCTCAAATTTGCTTTAAATGAGTAATTTCATGAAAAACCCTTAAAAATCAATTTGGGGATTTTTTATTTTGAGGTTTTATGTTGAAATTCTTGCCATGATTTTACTTGTATATGTATGTATGTGTGTTTGTGAGAAATTGGAGAATTGAGCAAATCACCATTTTTGGGTACTACTTTTGTGAAATGATGTTCATGTTACTTCTTTGTACTTGAAATGGTGAAAATATGGTGGTAGACCTTGTAAAATATTTCATGATGTGTTGATTCATTGTTTTTGTGCAACTTCGAAACATATTTTGCGTATATACTATATTGTCATGGAGAACATAGTATCATGCGGCTAGGAGAACTATAGTATTAGTTTGTCATGGAGAAACTAAATACCATACTTTTGAAAATTTTTAGCCTGGAGGTAAAAATTTAGTGTATAATTCGATAAATAACTAAATAACTTAGGAAATGATGCTAAGTATTTAGATCTTTATTTTTATAAAAATGCAACTTGAATTAAATGTCTTAGGAAATGATGCTAAGCATTTAGATCTTTATAATAGCATGCCTAGGCGACGGGATTGCGATCTTTCTACCCACGGCCGGCGTCAGGCTTTTCGGGAGGACACTCCCACTATTCCTGAGGGTATGGACGACGATGCTTTAGAGTCTGAGCCTCGGGCTTCTACGAGTAGAGGTAGGTGGGTTCCACCTCTGTGGACTCCAGACTAGTTGGTTTTCTGCCGTGACAACCATGTTTCTCATCGCCCACTCTCCGGCATAGTCGACGGCACGCTTCGCCACCACGGTTTTGGAGCCGGCGATTTGATTCCTCGACTTCACCAGATCATTACGAGGGATCCTGCTACGAACGCCCTATGGGAATCAGCTGGTTTAGTAGATTTCTATACGGCGGTTGTAGGGTTTTGCAGCCCCCGGGGTTGCGGTGCGACGGTCGTTCGCGCATTGTTGGAGTATTTATGGGATACTACCAACACTTTTCATTTTGCTTGGGGGGAGATGACAGTGACCCCTCTAGACTTCAGTATGATTAGCGGGTTGCGCTTTACCGACCGGGCCGTAGCTTAGATGTTTGATCTGTCTTGGGGATCGGCTGAGGCAGCCGATTTGTTAGGTCCGATCGTTCAGCATATTAGGACCCGACCAGTGTCTCGTGGTGGTCCTAGGAGCGGGCGATCGGAGCTGGCTTCAGTTTTAGCTCGTGGCTTCGACATGGAGGATACATCGGCTGAGCAGCGAGTGCGGATTTTCATCCTGATTCTGATCTTCATGACCCTTTCTCCTGATAGGAATTCACGCGTACTCTTTTGTTACCTCCCCTCTTTGGTCAGGATCCATGAGATAAGATCCTATAGCTGGGCCAGCTTCGGATACGCCGACCTTCTCTTATCGCTACGTCATGGGTGTCAGCAGCTGAACGACGAGTCTCCCATCACTGTCTATGGTATATAAAGAGTCGTAGAGGTGATGATCTTTTCCTCTTTTGTTTCACTTTAACTTGTTCGATTCATGTGCTAAAGATTACTTTTCATTGTAGCTATGGTTCTGCGAGTATTTCCTAGGCTTGGCTCCTCGTCGGCGTCGTGGAGCGGTCCAAGATTTCCCTGTCGGGGCCAGCCGGCGTGATCGAGGAGAGTCGCGGGTGGAGTCTGTCCCTGCGCTGCGTGGGCTGCTACGCCGAGGCACCTCTTCTGTTGGCGTAAGAATTATTTTTGTTGCCTGTTATTTTCCCTCTGACGTTGTTTCCGTTGTTTCACGCCAACTTTTATGGTTTTCAGGTTGCCATTGATGTCTAGTATCGTCCTTGGGCCGGGATGATTGATCTTCCTGAGGCCTTGCGTCTTTCAGCGCACCGCACCATTTTGGTTGGTACAGGACGCTTTGTCTGGTATTTGGGGGAGCGTGTCGTTCGTCAGCATAGCGGCGATCGCTTTGTGGTGTCCTCATCTCCACCAGAGTCGATGCTGGACTCACGCTTGATTAGGGAGTTGATAAACAGGGGAGAGCGCTATACTTTTCCATGGCAGGAGCTTGGGCACATGGAGGGTTATTATGCGCAGGACTTGCTTCTCTCTCTGGTTCCGCCACCCCGTTTTCCTGAGGTATGATTTCTTTTGAGGATCTTTGCTACTAGTCTCTGTTTTAAATAGTCGAATAACTTTATTATTCGATCATATTTTCAGACGACTATTCGCCCTGTGGGGAGGATCGAGATTCCGCCTCAGTCTGTCCGCTATCCAGGGCCGATTGGTATCACCGAGGACCATATTGCTAACGCGCCAGAGGGTTACAGACAAGCGCAGGAGTCTCTTCCCGAGGTCTTTGAGCCGGTAAGTTTTTTTGATGCATTATTCATCCTTTTAACACTGCTTGTTACTGACTTTTCTTTGTTTTATCCTCAGCCTAACCGCCCAGAGATGATGGGACTCATGAAGCTGGTTGACGCCCTGAAGTACTGCATCATCAAGCCTCGGCGTGGTGCGAGTTGTCGGAGCTCTAGCGACGTTCTTGAGGTATCATTCATTTTTGTTTTTACTTCTACCATTTGTTTTATTTTGCATTGTTGACACCTTTTGATTTTGTATCTTTCTGGAGCAACGGAGGTCCCGCTCGCGCTCGAGGCATAGAGGCTCGGACGAGGAGGAGCTTGGTCGTGGTAGACGATCTACTGAGATTCACCAGCGTTCTCATTCTCAGCGAGAGCCTCAGACTACTCAGCCGTTTCAGGAGGCTCAGTGGCAGCAGCCTTAGTCTTCCCAGAGCTTTCCGGGCTAGAGTTAGGGGCATCAGCAGTCATTTTCATAGCCTCCATAGCCTGAGCTTGGGTCTGTTTTGACTCCTTTGGATCCTGGTTCATTTTCAGCTCCATTGTCCGAGATTCCTCCACCGGTGTCGGGCTTGTTCTCAGTTCCGATGTATGGGACGATGCCTTCACCGACGATTCCCGCGTCTTTGAGTCAGTCTACACCGTTTGCCGGTTGGACGGGTCCTGCCTTGAGTTTGACTACTGCTGGGGTCACAGGGACTAGTAGGGACACTACTCCTCGTACTCGGATGATGGAGGGACTCTTTGGATCACCGTTCCCATATTCATAGGGTGGAGATGATACTGATTCTGGCTCTAGAGACTTTTGACCGAGGGTTTTTATTTGTACATGCTATGATGACACTTGACATGTTTATTTATTACGACTCTTTTGTACATTATTCACAGTTTATGTATTTATTATTGTGTGTTAGTGTGTGCTTGAGACTCATTGTGTGTGATCGTGTATTTATTAATGACGCGACAAAAACGTAAGTGGAGTAATGGAGGGTACCGACCTTCCCAAAAAGAAAAGAGATAAAAAGACAAGTAAAAATAAATAGAATAAGTAAATAAAATGATAAAGAGAAAAAAAAAATATTAAAGTGATGAATAAATAAATAAATAAATAAATAAATAAAAGATAATAATAAAAAATAAAAAAAAGTTGAGAATTTTATTAGAAATAAAACTCTTAGAAAATTGAAAAAATAAACGGTGAAGATAAAATACTAAAAAAAATCCGGATAGATACGGGAAAAGATGAAAAAAGAAAGCGTGTGAGGTGCCGTGACACGGCACTGTACACCGTGTCACGGCAAAAATTGTCGTGTCGCGGCAAAAGTTCCCGTGACACGGTGGGATTTCCCGTGTCACGATACGCGTATTCCTCAGCGGTGTGTTTTACGCGTATGAAAGATAATTTCTGGGCAGTTTCTAGCGCTTTTGCTATAAAATAAGACCAGTATATTCATGATATGCATAATTACGAAACACCAAATAATTTAGAATTTCATATTTCAATAATCATGTCTCAGAATTCTGATAATACATTGCGCGACTGGTCTTATTCTTTGACCAATGCTGAAAAAAGAGAGTTAGAATTATTTCATGTCAGGGGTTTGCTAGCCCTGCGACATGTAGCTATTGAACATGATTTTCTTAGGGCAGCATTAGATTATTGGAGTCCAGAAACACACTGTTTTAAATTTGATTATGATGAAATCTGTCCCACGCCGGAGGAATTCGGTGCAATCTTTGGATTTCCTGCTAGAAATCTTATTGCCATGCCTACCCTACGTGAATATTATTACCAAGATTTTAAACGCCATCTGAATTTGACAGATGCAGATTTAAATAGAATTGTGTGTGGTAATGAGGTAGACTTAGAAAAACTTGCAAATTTATATTTTAATTGCTGTATCTCTGAGTCTTATCATGTATATCGTAGAAGGGCATATATTTTTTGCATGTTTAGCAAGATTTTATTTGCAAACGGTAGGGTAGGACATGCTTGTCTAGCGTCTGTGCTTGAACATGTCGAATCTGGAAGATCTCCTATGCCGACGTGCCTCGGAGAAACATTTTGTGGCCTTGATGAAGCAAAAGCTGACCGGAAAGCCATCAGGAAGGGCTCTTTGGTATTGCTGCAGGTAAGAATACTCTCCGAGTAGCCCCCCGTGACACAAAACAGGCACCGTGTCACAGTGGATGTCTGCCGTGACACGGGAATCTGTAAATTTTTTTTTTTTTTTTTTGGCGACTGATTTTTTTCTTTTTTGCAAATTTGGTTGATGGAGCGTTTAAAATTATTTGAAGCCCCCGACGATGTTGAAAAATATGGCCCTAACGACCTAGTCCGCAGGAAAAAGAATTATTCTGCAAACATGTCATATGAAGATTGGAAAAATTTCTTTGCAAAGAGGGAATTTTCCATTCGTTGGGTGGTGCCTTGGTGGAGGCTTAGTAGGATGGTTGGCACGAATGATACTCCATATTGCCGTGTTCCTAGTATCTCAAAACTGACATTTTATTGCCCTTCTCGACTGATGCGGCAGTATGGACTTGAACAAGTAGTTCCACGCTATAACGATAGTCCTCGTGAAGTATCGTTGCATGAAAGTAACGCTTATAAGTACGAGACTTATTGGGTTGGAAGACCTTTGTGGACCGTTTCTGCAAGTGACCAAGCTCCTCCTCCTTTATCTAGTGCATACAAGGCATGGTTGAACCCTAGAAGTAGGAGGGAACGATTCGGATCACGTAAGTCTGATGTGAAGAGTCGTCTTGGAAATAAGAAAGCCCCTCCTAAAGATCGTCTAGGTCCGAGAACACAAGGGATTGAGTTTAAGACTCCTATAATGCCAAGAATGAAGAATTATGTGAAACGGAAAGGTAAAGAAAAGATGGTCTATAGGGAGAAACAACCGAAAAAATTCAAGAAAGGTGAAAGGGGTGAAAGTTCGACTAGGGGTGTGACGGTTTGGGCTAGAAAGACACATTAATGGTGAAGGACGGCCTAATTGACCAAGAGAAGGATGTTCCTAAAGTGAAGAGAGATTAGATCAATAGTGCTTTGCTTTTTATGATTTATGATTTTTATTTGAAATAAGGCATATGATGCTAATAATTGTAGTCGCATTTATTTCAATAATAACAGCATATTTATTTCAGCCTTAAAAATAAATATTACAATGACTTTTATTTATTATTTATTTATCCGAGTAAAGGAGTCGGACGCAATGGAAGAACGAAAATAAAAAAAAAACCTCGAACGAACAATGAATTCGCAGTTGCACAAAAAACGGAAAACCTGAAATTCCACCGTGTCACGGTGAAAAATCCCGTGACACGTTACAAATTCCCGCGTCACGACAATTCCTTTTTATTTTTGTTTTTTTTTTTGCACTCAAGTCCACCGCGCCACGGTGAACTGTACCGTGACACGGTGGAATGTCCCGTGTCGCGGCAAAACCCTTTTTTTTTCGTGACACAATGCTTATTTGACGCGCATATTTGATCGACTGAGGGAGGATTTTTATTTTTTAAAGTGGTCGGGCCCCCTTGAGGGGTTTCTTACGTATCTTAAGAAGGAATCAAGCCAAACGTAGCTCTATTGGGTCATGAACCCATGCGACTAGGCATAAAACTTCTTGAGATGATCCAAGTTGGTTAAATTGTGGAAACCATTACCGTCCATGTCTACCAATTGTGCCGCTCTGCCAGACAAGATGGCTTTAACAATGTACGGGCCTGACCAATTCGGTCTGACTTTTCCTCTTGGATCTAACACATTTTTACGAAGTGCCTTAAGCACTAGGTCACCCTCTTTGATGTTCCTGGTCTTGACTTTTTTATTAAAATGTCGCGCCATACGCTGTTGGTAGGTTTGGACATGATGCAAAGCTGCCAAGCGTTTTTCATCAAGTAAGACCAGTTCATCGTATCTTGCTCTAATCCAGTCGGCTTCATCTAGTTGGCTTTCCAATGCGATTCGAAGAGAAGGGATTTCGAGTTCGATTGGTTGTACAGCTTCAACTCCATAGACCAAAGAGAAAGGGGTAGCCCCCGTTGATGTACGAACAGAGGTTTGATAACCCCAAAGGGCGAAATGTAGCTTATTTGGCCAATCCTTGTAATTTTCTGTCATCTTTTCGATGATAGTTTTCACATTTTTGTTGGCTGATTCGACTGCACCATTTGTTTGTGGTCTGTAAGGTGATGATCTGTGATTCTTGATATGATATTTCTGTAATAATTCCGCGCATTCGGCTTGGAAATGTGTTCCATTATCACTTATCATCTCATGTGGTACCCCATAGCGGCAAATGATAGCTTAGCATATGAGGCAGCTTCGACCCATTTGGTGAAATAGTCGATTGCTACGACAATGAATTCATGCCCCCTTGTCCTGGTGGTGTTATTTTTCCAATGATGTCGATGCCCCAAGTGGAGAAAGGCCATGGAGAAGTATATATGTGTAGAGAAGCGAAGGTGGAACATGCTGTAAGTTTGTGTAGACTTGACACTTCATACATTTCTTGACGTATTCGTGACAATCTCTCTCCATGGTAGTCCAATAGTAACCTTGTCGTTGAATCTTTTGGACTAACATCTTTGCATTCATGTGAGTTCCACATATATCGGAAAGCAGGTTTTCCATGGTTTTATGTGCTTCTTTCTTAGCTATGCATAAGAGATTTCTTCCCATTGCAGTTCTCTTGTGGATTTCTCCCCTGATGAACACGTACTTTGAGGCCAGGAGCCTCAAAGCACGGCGTGCACTTTTATCAGTATTAGGAGGGTATTCTCCTCTTGTCACATAATTAAAGATATATGTATACCATGGCTCTTCATCTTCTTCTTGTGGTTCTTGTTCATCGTCAAGTGCGTGAACATAAGCCGGTTCATATCTTCTTTCTATGGTTAGTGGCATTCTGATTGTATCAGATGGAATTCGCACCATTGATGCTAATTTAGCTAGTGCGTCGGCAAATTGATTTTCTTCTCTTGGCAAATACGTATATTCCACTTCATCTAGTTGCTCCATGAGAGTTTCTAAATGAGCTTGATACGTAGCGAGACTTTCACTTCTCACTTTCCATCTCTTGGAGATTTGGTTAATGATTAGTGAAGAATCACCATAGATTCTGAGTTTCTTAATTCCCAAGGCGACAGCTGTTTCTAACCCCAAAATGCATGCTTCATATTCTGCGGCGTTGTTAGTGACATCAAAGTCGAGCTTCATGGAAATTGGGATGTGCTCTTCATTGGGTGATACAAGCAAGACTCCTACACCACATCCTTTTTGGTTTGAAGCTCCATCGAAATAGAGTTTCCAGCTATCATCTTCAGTCATGAGTAAATCTTCGTCAGGGAAATCGTATTCATCTTCTTCTTTTTCAGCTTCTTCTAGCGGAAAGTCTGCTAAGAAGTCAGAAACCGCAGAACCTTTGATGGCTTTTTGTGGCACAAATCTCAAGTCAAACTGAGCAAGATTGACTATCCACCTTGATAATCTGCCATTGAGTGTTTCTTTTTCGAACAAGTATTTGAGAGGATCCATCTTGGACACGACATGCACTGTATGAGTGAGCATGTAATGTCTTAGTTTCTGTGCGGCTCATACAAGTGCGAGGCACAACTTCTCAAGTGGCGTGTATCGCGTCTCATACCCTTGAAGTTTCTTACTCAAGTAATAGATTGCATTCTCCTTGCTTTCGATCTCTTGTGCTAACATTGCCCCCATCGTTTCTCTTATGACCGTAAGGTAGAGTCGAAGAGGAAAGTCAGGTATTGCTGGCGGTAGCACGGGTGGGTTTGCCAAGTACTCTTTGATTTTGTCAAAAAGCTTTTTGGCAATCGTCATCCCATGTGACTGGGACATTTTTCTTGAGCTTCTTGAATATAGGTTAACATATCGCTGTGAGCTTTGATATGAACCTACTTATATACTGCAACCTTCCAATGAAACCTCGAATCTCCTTCTCATTTTTGGGTGGTGGCATGGCCATGATCGCCTTTACTTTTTTAGGATCTATTTTAATCCCTCGAGAATTGATCATGTATCCAAGTAATTTTCCTGACGTGACTCCAAATGCACATTTTGCTGGATTTAATCTCATGTTGTACTTGCGGAGTCTTTCAAAGAACTTGCGAAGTGCAATAATATGGCCTGGGCGATCTTTAGACTTAACGATCATATCATCGACATAGACCTCCACCTCTTTGTGCATCATGTCATGTAACAATGCTGTAGCTGCTCTTTGGTAGGTGGCACCCGCGTTTTTCAACCCGAATGGCATTACCGTATAGCAATATGTACCCCATTGCGTGATGAATGTGGTTTTCTCCATGTCTTCTTCGGCAATCAATACCTGATTATATCCGGCGTAACCATCCATGAATGACAGGAGTGCATGGTTTGCTGTATTATCGACCAGAATGTCAATGTGAGGTAGAGGGAACCCATCTTTTGGGCTTGCTTTATTGAGATCCCTGTAATCAACACACATTCTGACCCTTCCATCCTTCTTTGGAACTGGAACCACATTGGCTATCCATTCTGGATATTTGGATACTCTGATGAAACCTGCGGCCAACTGCTTCCCGATTTCTTCCTTGATTTTGAGAGTCACATCGAGTTTCATACGACGCAACTTTTGTTTGACAGGCTTCATACCTGGAATGAGTGGTATCGTATGTTGAGTTATATCCCTGTCAACTCCTGGCATATCTTGGTATGAGCAAGCAAATACATCAACAAATTCACTAAACAAGTTAATTAGCTCTTTGCGTTCATCTTGACTTAGTGTTAATCCAATTTTTACATCTTTAACAGTCGTATCATTGGAAATGTTAACTATTTCTGTATCTTCGATAACTGCTATTTTATTTTCGTGTTCTTCCATTGCTTTTATTATTTCTTTGTCATTTTTATCATTAGCAAAGCAATATTGATCAGGGCTAGGGGAATGACACGCATCGTAAGCAAAGGTACTCATTTTATTGAATTCATTGGCTAATACATCAAAAGGGGCAAGATCGGCTGCGACCTCACCGGAATTATTAGGACTAGAAAGAGAGGACTCAACAAGAGACTCAGGATTGAACTCTATAGCAGAAAGAGGATCGGCCTCAGACTCTAAGGACTCGTCTACAAACTTAGACACATCGTAAGAAAAGGTATTCATTTTGTTGAATTCATTGGTCATTACATCAAGGGGGGCAAGGTATGCTGCGACCTCGCCGAAATTATTTGGGACAGAAAGAGAAGGCTCAACAAGAGACTAAGGATTGGATTCTATAGCAGAAAGAGGGTCGGCTTCAGACCCGAAGGATTCGTCTACAGACTTAGACTCAGACTTGGACTCGGATCCAGACGACTCAGACTCATCAAACATAGGACCTTCGCCAGCGGTTATTTCCAACTTCTCTCCGCTTGGCGTAGTGATCCTCAATGTCTTGCGCCATCCCCTTGAAATGTTGTCAGCTTGGACGATTAACTCGGAGGGGTCAAAATCCTTGTTTGCTATGACAGCTTGAACGAGCTCGGAGTTATCATTGCGGACCAGCTTAGACTCATTTTTCTCCATTCCAAAAAGCAGGTTGATTCCTAGATCATCGAAGTTCGGGCTAGCTGGCTTCTCGGTTGTGAAGAGCTCTTCGTCTTCATCAACAAAGTCACAATCGAGGAATATCTCGAATCATGGTTCACTCTTTCCATCGTGGACGAATGGCTCGGGGAATTCATAGCACGGAAAATCTTCCCCTTCCTTGATCTACTGGCCATTGAGTGTTAATGGATATGGATCCATGGCCATTTCCTTCTTCATGATTTGAGAGTTATTGCGAGCCTTCATCTTCGATAGAGCTTGTTTCACATCTTCTTTTGTTGGCTTGAATCCCAAGCCAAAAGTGTCCTTCTTGAGTGCACCAGGATGGCCCCAAGATTCAGCTATTTTCTTTTTGAGCCCAAGGGTCATTCCAGGGAAATGACCTTGCTTCTTTAGAATGGCGTTGATATTGGTGTTTGAATAGGGATCGAAGTCGAGATGACAGTTTTCCTCCTCTTCAATCATGAGAACATCATCAAGTGAAAACCCCCAAAGATCTTCATCTTCTTCGTCATGTTCAACATGGACGATAAGAGTATCAATAACTTGAATGCGCATAGGAGAAGCATCAATAGCAATCGGAACCCCTCCAACTATGGCTTTCACTTTCTGGTGCAGCGATGATGGAATCGCCTTTAGCTCATGAAGCCAAGGGCGTCCTAACAACATATTGAAAGAGGCCTTAATGTCTACCACCTGAAATTTGGTGGGACGTTCAATGGACCCAGTAGTTATATTCAGTATGATAGTACCCACGGCTTGACGGCGAGTATTATCATAAGCGCGAATCCCTTGAGTGGAGGGAGTCAGTTCTTCATTCTTTATGCTCAGCTTCTTTGTAGTACGGAGTGGGAACACATTGATTGCAGGGCCATTATCAACCAGGCTCATAGGAAAATTCATCTCATACACACCACAGTGAGGTGTAAGGCCTTATTATGTTGATCTCCTTCCGGGGGCAGATCCTTGTCAGAAAACGAAATCAGATTGCTAGTACTTGGCAACTCAGTAGTGAGAAAGTTGACCAGTCCTTGAGGAGTCATGTCATCATCAACTCCTATTTTCACCAGAGCATTTATCACAACCTTTCGATGCTCGTGGGAAGTGGCCAAAATCTTCCATACATTCATCTCCACCTTAGTCTTTTACAACTGTTTGACCACATCGCTGTTCACAGGGTCGATGGGATCAACTATCAGATGTTATTGTGGTGGAGGTGGAGGTGGATTAGGTTGTTGCAGCCGTCCACTTCTGGTGAGAACCTTGACCTCAAAGTCCCCCCAAACATCTTCACTTGTGCCAAGAGATGAGCAGGCTATATCCTTGAGATAGACGTCTTCATCGTCACTATCCCAAATTCCATTCACTTCTTCAGAACTCGAGACAAATACAACTTCTGGCAGAGGTTCATTCACAGGTTGAATGAGTATTGACGGATTAAAGGAGACTTCATCTCCCGTGATAGCCAAAGCATCAGAAAGAGAACCTGGTTGAATGTTAGTCTTCTTGCCCCCTGGAGGGACAGGAAGTTGATAAGCATCAATTAGGTCTTGGATTGGATCCTTCAACCTCCAACACTTCTCAGTATTGTGACCCTTGCCTTGATGAAACTTGCAATAAGCATTGGGGTCATAGCTAGCGGTCCTATTCTCTAGTCGAGGTTCTGGAAATGGTCCAATTGGCATAATCAGTCCTTGACCATGCAAACGGTCATAAGCAGCATCATAAGTCATTCCCAAAGGCATGTAAACCCTCCTTTGCCTTTGGAATCATTGAGGAGGAGCATTGAGGGCCAACACATCATTGATATTGATATTGTTGGTAGCATTATTGGGCTTAGAAGACAAAGAAGAAGGAGTGTCGTTCTTCATGTTTTTCCAATAGCTGTTATTATTTTTGCTACCAACAGACTTTATTAGTTCGTCTTCGATATTGATTCCAATATCATATACAGCTTCAAAGGTACTCAGAGGCAGAAACTTCAAGTGTTTCTTGTACTTATGAGTTAGATTGGCAGTAAACAAGCGAACCATTTCTTTCTCCTTGGGGGGATCCACCAGGAGCACAGCTGTTTCCCTCCACCTGCTTAAGTAAGTGGTGAAGCCTTCATTCTCTTTCTGTTTGAGAATGGAGAGTTCACGTTCAGAAGTCTTGGCCTGAATGTTATATTTGTAACGATTCATAAAGTTTTCAACAACATCCTCCTAGGTCGCGACATGTTTGGATTCCAAAGAATAGAACCACTGTTGACAGGCATGCTCCAAGGAAAGAGGGAACACCGTAGGGAAGAGTGTCACATCTACTCCCTTAAGAGCCATGGTTGCAGAAAAAGCCTTCAAATGGAAAAGCGGATTATCAGTAGGCTTGAATTTGGGAATGTCAGCAGTGGAAAACTTCTCAGGAAGCTTGTCTCTTATGGACGAAGAGGTGACAGGCTGTTCCACATCAGTGAACTCTTCAGAAATCTTGCTCATCTGTTCCTTAATCTTGTCCATTCCAGCGGTAGTGACATTGTTCTGACTGTCTTGTTCTACCGTGCTGACTCTAGTGGTGAGTGTAAGCATCATGTTAGACAATTTTTCAATTGTCTTGTTAAGGTTCTCGATGTCTTCCTTAGTAGCCATTGGTTGAAAGTAAATTGGAGATGGGTCTTGTGGAGATGATTGAGGTGGTTTCCTTGTACGCCTCTTTGGTATAAGAGGTTGTTGAGGCATGGACTCGAACCGTAACAATCTACCCCTGCTTCTTGACCAAGTGTTGTGACACCGAAACAAGCACACCTTTAATGACCAAACTTAACCTTAACCCATCCGGATTAAAAAGAATATTTTTTTTTTATTATTATCAAAAATCTATAATTTTGAAATTCTACTTGTTTAAATTTTTTTTTTTAAAAAAATAAATGGGAGGATACTATCCGACTTACTCCGAAAAAAAAACGACACAAAAACAAGACTACCCTAAAAATACGGTCAAAAAGTAGTGTACGACTCAAAGAAAAAAAAGTGTGTGAACACGATATGTGAGTGATTAGGTGAATTTATAGACGCGTGTTTTGACCGTACAGCTAGACATGACACCAAACTGGACACAACAACCACATACGTACGCACAAAAAACGAAAAAAGGACTGACAGGACACCTTTCCTGGGCACCGTGTCACGGTGCAGTCTACCGTCAGACGGTAGAGAGCCCCGTGTCACGACACTGTTCACCGTGGTGCGGCAGAACATGTCGTGACACGGTGCGCAGTTGTAGGTCAGTTTTGTGAGGTTTCCAGATTTTAACCGATTTTAGGTCCGTACTAATTACTATGTGAGAATAAAAACCCTCGGTCATGGGTTAAACAAAAGAGTAAACACATGAAGGTTAGCACCAAACAACCACATAGCATTTAGGCACGATGATGTAAAAAAAGTTCGCAACCTAGAGTCAAGATCTATGTTCAACTATTGGTCAAGCTTTAGGTGTCAAAAGGGTACCATGGTTAAGAGTTTGGACGCGTTAGCAAGGCAGCCTCCCTTGAGGGTGTATGCCAACGGGCAGCTCCTTGATTTCATGATGAAATCGAACTCGACTCCATGGTTTGGGTGGATTTAATAACTCGGATGAACCCTTATTGCCATGAGCGTTTTTGGGTCGATAGAGCTTAAATCCCCCGGGGCTAAGACGCATGTAGAACACATACGTTTTTTAAGAAAAATCGAAGGAAGTCGACTGTGAGGAAAGAAAATAAGCCCCCAGAATGATTTTAGGACTGCCGTGACACGGCAAAAATTCCCTTCGCGCCCTGTTTTCATTCGCGCGCAACCAAGTTAACCAATTTTTCCTACAAAACAGACCTGAATGCGACGTTAAAACGTCTATGCAGATGCAAAAATGCCAAATTAATAACAGGAATATTTTTTCAAGAATTTTCAAGTCTCATCCACTCATCTTAATTAAATACCGATCACTCAAATCGATAAATAATCAAGAATCCTCCCCAGCGGAGTCGCCAAAATTGTAGGCGTCGCTCGAAGTGCGCCTACGTGAAAGAATGTGGTGAATATGCTTGGCACTCATAGGAAGTGGGAATTGACATATACGATTAGGGACAAATAAAGTAGGGAGCCGCCCACAAGTTTTTAAGGAACTTGTAAACCGTTCACGGATCATAAAAAGGCAACCACGATAAGGGACAACAATAGGCAACAACGATTGACCCATGAAGGTTACACCCCATTCATAATCCATGAGATTACTAACTCCATATGGTTCGGAACCACGAAAGGAGGATCGGGGATGATGGTACGAAGTGAATCATGGAGTCACATTCGCCCGTATTGGCCTCTACTCGATTCTTATATTGAAAAGCATTCCTGTGATCTCAAAGGCATACAAACAAAATATCCAATTCGCTCCAAACTATTATTTAACTAAATTGGTTGAATATTAATGCATCATATAATTCTAAAATATTTGTGATCACTTAAATTAAACAACAAGATTAAAAAGGAACCTAAACCGGTTGTCCAAATTATCTTATTAGGCATGATTTTCAATTACATATTCCCTTTAAACATGCAAAATGGTGATCAATAAATATAATAGAACAAACATTACTATTGGAAACAATTTAATCACGATTCCAACAACATAAAATTGTTAGAAAGATAATAGAAATAAAAGGAACATGATTCTTACTTTGATTCTGTTTGTTTGCAACTACAAAATAATAAACGAGTTAGTAACTTCAAGGAAATAATAAAACAATAATTAAATTAAATTAAATAAAGTAGAGTTGATTTGGGGCCAAACCCTCAAACAGTTCTACCTTTCACGCCTTGGCTTAAAGGGGAGGCTAGTGTTTAGGCTAAAGCATAGAAGAGAGAAAAATAAATTCGAGAGAATTAATTGGTGCCCCGTACATCAGAAATGAGGGGGTATTTATAGGGAAAATGTGCTGAGGGAGCACACGGAACCCTAAAATGATAAAAACCCTAAAAAAGTATCCCGTGACACGGAAAACTGTACCGTGACACGGGAAGTCCCACCGTCAGACGACAAACTTTCCCGTGTCACGGTACATTTTTAGTGTGACGCGGGAAATTTTCTGAAAACGGGATAGAAAACGCGTTAAGGGTTTACGCGGAAAAGACATGGAATGTCCCGTGTCACGGCAGACTTCCCGTGTCTCGGGAATTTCCAGCCTGTTTTTTCCGTCTAAATACATTTTTAACCCTAATTTCATTCGGCATTTTAAGTGCCGATTGATAATTTTTGGCCTTTTCTGACTTATTATTATTTGGGCTAAAATAAGAAAATAATTAAATAAAAATAAATAAAAGGTTTGGGCCAAAAATAAATAATAACACAATAAAATAAAAAAGGTTTGGGCTGAAATTAAATAATAAGTTTGGGCTGAAATTAAAACTATGCTTTTACCAAACATCAAGACTAATCCATGGACTGTTCAAAAATATGAATTTAATCAAATACGATTTTTTAAGCACTCTCGGGATTAAATAATGAACCCGATCAGGTTTGGTTTTGGGGAGACATTTTTAGGTGTCTACAGTTATTAATACTGCAAAATAACATCTACTTTGATAAGCATAGACAAGCGTTCGTCCCCCATTAGGACGAACGGAGAAAGGCACAAGGTACCCTATATCCGCCAAGAAAATTACCTTATCAATAAGGAACAAGGGCATACCTTGGCACAAAGCCCAACCAAACTTAGAAATTTTAATGTTGAGATATTACTTGAAGTTTCCTGAGTACGTCCGAGCGATAGATTCAATGGACGGCTCACATAAGGCCAATAATACGACCGCAATAGTAGTTGATTCGGCGTTACACCTAGTCCAAGGGCAATCATTACTATGATTTGATTAACTTGGTAGCACTCATACCCTTTGAGGTATAAAAACTACCAAGTCAATCAAACCATTCAAAATCTGGACTAGGTGAACGCCGAATAAATGGGCATACCAACCCATCGTACGGAAACGCAAAAACATGTAAAAATATGTAAAATTTGCTAAGTACGAAATAGATGAAAAGAAAACTTGCATTAATTAAAATCGCTAAAAGGGAGGCAAAATATCTTACAAAAACCACTTAAAAAAGGCGGAACTTAAGAAAAAGAAAAAATTGTTCAACAAAAGTAGAAAAATGAAAAGTTGAAATCAGGGAGCGGCCTGGGCTCTAGTTAGCTAGGTCTTGGCCTTGGACGGGCTACTCAGAGGCAAGAAGGGACGTATCATCAGCGGGCTCTTCTTTGCTTTCCTCTTTGCCCTCAGCTCTGTTCGCCCCCTCTTCATGTTCCTCATCTTCTGAGGTAATGGGCGTAATAGGATAAGGCTGGTCGGCCTTCTTCGCCTCTTCCCTAAGGCAGACGAAGTTGAGGCGTTTGGTGAAGCGATCTTGATAATAGGCGGCCCCACCCTCATCCACCATGAGCTCAAATTCCTCGAAGAAGTGGCTCTTCAATCTATCCTCATCATTCTGATCGATGCGGACGACCTCGTCTGCACTAAGGGGCCGAGGTGTTTTCAGCCATTGGGTTAAGTCCTCAACAGATTTCTTTAAAGTTTCCACCTCATCCCGGAGAGCGTCCGCCTCATCCAAGGCCTCTTTCAGGTTCTTTTGGGCCAAGGCCACATCGCTTTTAAGCTTCTATGAGGCCTCGAACCCTTCCTTCCAGCGATGGCTGTCAAGGACAGCTTGATCCCTCTCCTGTCTCATAGCGTCCCCAGTCACGGTCTCTTGTCAGACAGCGTGTTAATCTGGGTCTCAAAGTATCGACGCTGGACGACCGTCTCCCTAGTAACGACATCCTGGGCCTTTTGAACCTTATCCCAAGCTCGCTTCAGCTTTTTATTTTCCTTGTCCTTCCATTCAAGGAAGGCGGTCAGCCGCAGGAAAAGCTGCGTACAAGAGAAAACGAGTTAACAAAATAAGAATGAAAAAATTGGCTAAGTATGAGAGTTGAGATAGCCCTGCAGTTGATCATAGGACCAAGGAAACCCTCATGAATCCCGAGCAGCTTGTCTCGCTGCTCAGCAGAGACAGCTCTGGCCATGGCTTCCCTCATGGCCTTCCTGTCCGCCCAAGTAAGAGACTGACCAGGCAGCTTCATGTTCAGCTCCTCCGTAATGTATGTACACAGGCGCAGAGAGTTTAGCATGAGTAAGCATACTTAAAGAGAAAAAGTGTGCAAAGGTGCTGAAACTGACCGTCTGAGAATGGGAGGAGAAAGAGGGTTGAAGGTGAATGGAGGGACGGCGCATGCTCGTCACCTTCCTCACCCGTGCGGCCAGGTTGGTCACCGGCCGACTGAGAGGCCTCTAGCCAATCAGATTCTTGGACTCTTTGGACGGGCATAGTCACGTCAGGCCCGGTTGGTTTTGTCAGGGTTGACTTAACCCTATCATCTGATTTCTCGGACTATCATGGACCGGCGTGGCGGCCGGATCCACGGACTTGGAGGCCCCACTTTCATACAACCGGGGTTGTTCTCCTTTGGACTGCTTAGATACAGTCCGCAACGTAGTCCTTGCCGCGGCGGTGGAAGTGGTCTTAGATGCGACCTTCTTCCTCTGCTTGGACGCCTTCCCGTCCTTGTCTATTTTTGTAGCCGAGGACGACTGCTTTCGTTTGGCCCTTGGGGTTTGAGTTGAAAGTTGTGAAGAGCAAACAAAAGTTAAACGTTATAAAACTTTGTCAACGTCTGTGTAGATATAGTTGGGATCCTACTCCCAACATACCAACCCGGACAAAAAAAATAAAAAATATTCGGAACAACGTCCGTGTAGGGTAAGGAAGAAGCCTCCTCCCAACCTATCAACATGAACGCTAGATGTAGAAGAGTTTCATACCTCCTTAGTTTGCTCATACATTCTTTAACGAGCCTTGTAACGGGCTAAGTCAATTTCGGACATGTCAATCTCCCCATTCTGTTCAGGATCCAATATGGCGTACGCTTCCGCTACAAAATAGAAAAGGAAAAAGAGTTAGAAAAATTTTCGCACAAAATAATAAACGTACAAGGGAAACCTAAACATCCCACCTTGGGGCAAGTTCTTTTATAGGCCGTAGGCCGACATAAATGTTGGATCCCTCAGCCAACTGGCCAAAGAGACCCAGTTCTTAGGGACGGCCACCATCTTGCCATCCTTGTTCACCTTATTGGCCCCAAAGTAATCCAGCTGGTACGCTTCGCTGGGGTGGACGGGTGGCTTGTACGGTTTATGAACCCCGCGACAAAGCTGGATTGGCTTGACATTAAATCAGTTCATCCTAAAGTTGAACTCCACATCTTTGGTCTTGATGCGGTAGAACCGAATTTTCCAGTCTCGCCACTTGGAGACACGGTCGACCACCACCATGTAATCTTTGGTGGTAATAAGGATTAACCAGCCGTCCGTGTGCTTCTCCAGCTTGGTCATGGAGTGCATCTCACAAAAAACCGAAAAGCCCGGCTTGAAGCCCTTGCGGATGCACGTCACCAAATACCCGACCACGTTTAGCCAGCTGTTTTGCATCAGCTAGAAGAGGGCTATTTTGTATTCGTGCAGAACGGTGCAGACGAAAGGGTGAAGGGGGAAGCGGAGCCCAACATCAAAGGCGGTCCTATAGACGCAAAAGGCTTTAATATAGACGCAAGAGGGCTATTTTAGGTTGTTTTAATGGGTAATTGTGAATATATTAAAGAATTAGTGACCTTGCTACTAATTAGTTGTGAATAAATTAGAAAATTGTGAATAAATTAGAGAATTGTGATTACATTAGAGATTTGTGAATAATTTAGAGAATTGTGATTAAATTAGAGAATTGTGCATAAATTAGAGAAATAGTGATATTGCCACTTAATTAGTTATGAATAAATTAAAGAATTGTGAATATATTAGAGAATTGTGAATATATTAGAGAATTAGTGACGTTGCTAATTTTTGTTTTTTTAATATAAAGATTCATATGTGAATTGAAGCACGCGTTTAATTAGCTTGAGGACTAAATATTGAGCTCAAGTGGGTAGTTGCTATATTGGTATGACTTATAAACTTTACTTAGCTATATTTATTTCTATTCATCCATTTAATAAAAGTTTATTCATGAAATTGCAACTTGTGTATTGTTTAATTGCAAATAAATACAACAATATATAGAATACTTGCATAATCATATGCCTAGATACCCGTTCAAGGCTTTCTCATTAGGAGAAAGTCTTGAATAGTCCCCGGTTGGGACTGTTCTTGAATGTGTACTCTCACTTAGGTGGTGAATGTATGTTTTCTTTTAGATTTTAAGGAACATCTTGGCTTACCATTTCCTTACTATTTTCTCTGGGTACATATGTGGGTAATTAATTATCTACATCGTGTACTTGGAGAACTAGGGGGAAATGATGCCAGATTTTCCTTAAAATTGGATAGTTGACATACATTCACTAGTGAGAGTAGACATTCAAGGATGGGTTAGGTTGGAGTGATAAGGACCCTTTGGAAACATGCATTTTTTCACTATATGAATGGTATATTCACATTTTGTACTTGAATTTGATTTACATAAAATATGTAGCACTTACACATTATAAATTATATGTTTCTATATATGTTTAGAGACAATTTACTAAATGGTGAAGGATCGTGGTTGGATGTATGGTAGACGCGATACATTGGAATTTTGGAATGGGGTTCAAGAGTTTTGCGAGGGAGCTTTAGCTTATCAACGCAAACTGGGTGGCAAAGGCCTTTATTGTCCTTGTGTTGATTGTAATAATGTGAATGTGGTCGATAGTGTTGAAATCATTAGAGATCATGTATTATGTCGTGGGTTTAGGCAATTATACCATGTGTGGATTTGGCACGGAGAAAGTGGAGAGTACAGTGGGGATCTTGATCGGAATGATGTGCGTGTTAGAAGCAATGAGATTCATGTGGACGAGGAATACGAGAATGATGACTATATTGTTGATAATGGTGAGGATGGAGCCGATGATGATCAGGCGGATGAGGTCGAGGATGAACAAGTGGATGAGATGTTGCATGGTGTTGAAGGTGAAGTGTTTGAGTTATTATCGGAGGCTTCTAAAAAGCCTTTGTATCCCGGGTGTAAAAAATACTCCAAACTATCGGCCGTGCTAACAATTTTCAACATTAAGTCGAAGCATGGATGGACGGACATCAGTTTTACTTCTTTGTTGACCGCATTAAGTGATATGTTGCCTAATGGGAATGAAATTCCTAAGTCTTACTATTACGCAAAGAAGCTCATGTGTCCTTTGGTTTGGAGTATAAGAAGATACATGCATGTCCTAATGACTGTATTTTGTATCGAAATGAGTATGAACAACTGCAGGAGTGTCCACGATGCAAGCGGTCGCGGTACAAGCGCATGAGTTGCAATCTTGGCACGGATGGACCTCCTGCTAAGGTGTTGTGGTATCTTCCTATTATTCCAAGGTTTAAGCGTCTGTTCTCAATACCAAAAGACGCTAAAAACTTGAGGTGGCATGCAGAGGGAAGAAAGAAAAACAGAATGCTGAAGCATCCAGCTGACTCTCCATAGTGGAAGAACATTGATTTGAAGTTTGAGGAATTTGGTAATGAAGTCAGAAATTTAAGGCTTGGGTTGTGCACGGACATACTTAGACCGAAGCTCTACCTGGATGGATGGCAACCGAGTATACTTAGCAGACGGCAAACTTCCTGATTCACCATAGGAGGCAGCCGTCATGAAAAAACGAGCAGCAAACTTCAAGTTAAGAAACGGAGAACTCTTCAAGGCGGGTTTCCTTAAACCTCTATTGAAGTGTGTTACCCCAAAAAAGGGGAAAGAAGTTCTCGAAGAATTGCATGCTGGGTATTGTGCCTCTCATATAGGCGGAAGGTCCCTAGCCGTCAGAGCCAGGCGGCATTACTTTTGGCCTACTCTTGAAGTAGACGCTAAAGAGTTGGTGAAGAGATGTGACAAATGCCAGAGGTTTGGCCAACTTATTCACCGCCCGGCTACTGATCTGACGGCAATCCATAGCCCAGTCCCATTCGCTAAATGGGGCATGGATATCTTGGGTACTTATATGCCTGCTCTAGGCGGAAAGCGCTACATTTTGGTGGCTGTTGATTATTTCACCAAGTGGGTAGAAGCTGAGCCGGTTAAGAACATCAAGACAAAGGATGTCATCTCTTTCATCTGGAAGAACATCATCACCCGGTTTGGGGTACCTATGTCTATGTTGTTTGATAATGGCCCTCAGTTTGAGACCCCCTAGCTCAAGACTTGGTTGGGAGATCATGGTATCTCACATTATTTTGCATCAGTCGGCCGACCCCAAGCAAACGACCAGGTTGAAGCCTTCAACAAACTCATCTCAGACGGTATTAAGAAGAAAATTGAAAGAGCCGGTGGTTTATGGGCAGAAGAATTAATTCATGTCTTATGGGCCATCCGGACTAATGTTAAAGGGGCAACCGGAGAAACCCCATTCCTTATGGTATACGGTGTTGAAGCCGTCTTGCCCATTGAGCACTACAAGCCGACTCTCAGAGTCATGCTCTATGATGAAGAGGCAAATTGGGAGGCCATGCGGCTGACATTGGACTCCCTCCCGGAACGCAGGGGCAACGATGCCCTGCGCCATGAGATATATCGTCTGATAATGACCAGAGCCTACAACAAGAAAGTGCACAAGCGCCCTTTGAAAGTGGATGACTTTGTGTTACGAAAAATGGAGGCAACCGGTAGGCCCAATGAGGCTGGAAAGCTAACCCCTGATTGGGAGGGCCCCTACTAGATTTATGAAGAAGTCAGGAACGACACCTACCGTCTGGAAACCCCAGACAGCCGTCGCCTGCCTAGAACTTGGAATGTAGATTACCTAAAAAAGTACTACTTCTGAGAATGTAAATTTTTTTTTTGTAAACAGTGAGTCAATTAATGAGAATTCAGACTTTGTTTGCAAAATTGTTTTGTTGTTTTTTATTATCCGCCTAGGTAATACTCAAACGGATTCTTCATTTAATTAACTAAGTTTGATACTTAGTAAAGGTTATAATTGCTTGACCGCCTGGGTACCACTCAGACGAATCCTTTGCTTATCTAAAAAGTTTGACAGTTGGTATAATAATTGTCTGTCCACTTGGGTAATACCAAGACGGACTCTTCATTTAATTAACTAAGTTTGATACTTAGTGTAATCCAATAATGGCTTGTCTGTCTGGGTAACGCTTAGGTGGACTGTTTCTTTAACTAACTAAGTTCGACAATTAGCGTAAATTCACTTTTGTAATAACGCTCGGCCAATGGTCCGATTAAAAACTGGGCACAAAAACGCTTAGTGGCTATACAACCGGTCTGAAACAAGACCAAAAGGCCAAAATGGCCGGATAGTTGCTTATTTTATAAAACCGCCAGTCCCAACATGGACAAAGGCGTCCGGCGACACCCCTCTAGGTGCAATCGTCGCAAAGAACGGACTATCCGTCGGTTCTACGTACCTATGCAGATGGCGAAAATTGAACGATCAAATTGGTCAACTCATAGCCGTCTGTCCAGAATAATCTATGAAGAACGATTAAGTTACCGAATACCAGATGCCCTGAGGCATCAGTCGATCACCGGCTGAAGTCCTCACTTAGGTTATTTATTTCAAAGTTGCACTCACTCTCCCTATTAGGGCAAAAGATTTTGTGTAATGGCTATGTGTTAACCTCAGACGGGATATAACCGCCTGGGTAAGAAGATCAAAGCACCTGCTCTAATGGTCGGCTGTGCACTTGGTTTGGGGCAATCACCATTGTGATTGATTGGCCTAAAAACACTCCATACTTCTCCTAGTATCAAGTGTTTCCAAATCAATCAATCAACTTGAAATAAAACCAACCACACAGCCGCCCAGGGGCAAGAGCACCCGGATTGCAAGTTGCCGCATGCTTTTTTAAGTTAGGCAAAATATTAAAGAATTGCAAACATACGCAAAATTCAAATTGAAAAATTCAAACACAAACATATGTAAACACCGACTGATTCGGAATACTTCATTAATATTAAAAATGGCACAAAGGCCAAAATAAGTGTTAGCCGGAATCACATCCGGTGAAGAAACCAAAAATTAATTGTTAACCCAACCCCATGGTTGGTAAAGATACAAGATTACACGGCATACAAGCCGGTAGAGAAAATAGTTGGCATACTGCCGCAGAAGTGGGGAGGCCCGCCAAAGGCTGAGGTGGATGCTGATGCTCCGGCTGAGTCTGCCTAGTTTGGCCTTCATTATGTTCATCCGCCGCCGGCTCCTCGTTATCAGAGACTTCGTATCCCAGCTCGGCAGCCCAATCTTGGAAGCGAGGCGGTGGAGCATCACCCAGTAGCTGGGCGTCACACACCTCAGTGGGGTAATCATACCTCAGCTTATAGACCTCAAAGTTTATGTCTGGGTAGAGGAGGCACCAGGTGATCTTCAGCAGAGCCAGGTTGTCGCGCTCATTCTCCTTCGTCAGCCGTTTTTGCTCTAGGGCAAGCTCGTTCGACTGCTTGTTTCGTAGATTGACAAGCTCCATCCCCAGGCAGGAAACGTCTGCTCGGAGTTGGGCGTTTTCCTTATCATCATCTTCTAATGCCTTGAGATCTGACTTGGCATTCTTCAGTTGCTTATCAAGGTCATCAGCCCGGCTGTTAGCTTCGTCGTTCGCAGCCGTCATACTCCGGATCAGCTCCTCCTGTTTCAACTCTCCTGCTTTAATCTTTAAATTACACATATAATTAGCATATTCAGCAGAGTTGAGGTTTTCAAGGGCCCTCCGTTTGGCGTCATTTACCTCTTCTTGTTTCCGCCTGAAGGGGCCCCGGAGGCCATCCACTCTCAGCATCACCTGAGACAAGAGCAACCAGATTATGAGTTACTTAGCAGAATTAAAGATAAAATATATCAAGGTTGTGGGATTCATTACCTCAGCCAGTTGGCCCATTATCCGGTCGAAGTCCACTACCTGCAGATCAGGTATGGAGTTCTTCTCTGACCGGGTGAGGGTCCTCACCATCCGTTTTGCAAAACCCGCAAGATCCGGCTCGTCAGAAGTCGGATCTGCTTCAAAAGTAGTACTCTGTGAGAAAGAGGCAGCGTAGTTGGCATTCTGCCGTTGCCGACTGCTTATTGACCCCCCAGAGGGATCAACCTTAGTCTTGTTTCTCATGAAATCAAGTGGCCAAGGTATTTCAATCTGTCCCTTACCTTGGGTATCCGGATGGGGCGCAGGCTTCTGCTCCTCCCCAGGTCTTTCCGCAATGGCTGCAACATTAGGTGGCTCGCCACCCTTCGATGCCGTAGAGGAATCCGGCGCTCTCTGCTGTGATTGCTCTAAGCTTTCGCTCAGAATTTTCATCGCAGCAGGCGATTTGCCCCTGTTCGTTGGACGACCGGATTGGGCAGAAGATTGTTTCTGGGGAGGAGGGTCCTTCCTAGCGGCCTTCGCAACCGGATTTTTCTCCAAATCGTCCCCTTGCCTTTTGAGCAGCTTGGAGAAGGATCGGGGAATTCTCTTTGCGGAGTCCTGAGAAGCAAACTAGGGTAAGTATACCCAATCGGCAAAAAAAAATGCACACATAAAGTCAGGCGGTCTTACCCCGCCTTTGTTGGAGTCTTTGGCCTCGACGGCAGCCTTCTTGGCAAGTGCAGCCTCTTTGCGCAGCAGCGCCGCAGACTTAGCCGGAGTTTTCGTTGGGTCGACCACTCTCAAGGCATCGGCTGCAAGAACAGAATTCATGGTTAGAAAAAATTATGGCAAGTTTGCAACAAAAATAAAATAACAATCATTCTGGATGAAAAGTATTCTACCCTTGGGAAACATGGTACTCAGCCCGCAGGCGGACAAGAAGCACTCGTCCTTGAAGAAGTCCGGATGGGGATCCAGTTCTTGGGAACTATGATGTGAGTACCATTCCCCATGGGCTTAGTTGTTGTTTCGAAAAATCCCGGCTCTATTATTTGCTCCCGGGCCTTAGTAGATAGCACCGGGAGAGGGCATTTTCGGCCTAGAAGAGCCGGCTCAGTGTTGTACCGGCGCAGTGTCCGGTTATGTCTTAAAGTTGGGGAAGAAATCAAGTAAAACTTGTCCTTCCACCCGGATCATTTGGACACTTTGTCCAAAGTCATCAAATATTGGGGAAAGGTAGTCAGAGTATACCATGCCCCATGGCCGCCTGGGGCCTTGCTCAAGTAGTGCATGTGAGCGAAGGCGGAAAAGCTGGGGTTTATATTTTGGAACTCGCAGTCGGCGATGTAGCTAAGAATGTTCACCCACGAATTGGGGGTGAGCTGCCAAACCCCTACATCGTACCCCTTAAGGATTTTCCTAATCCCGGGGTGGAAGGGGAACCAGAGGTCGGCTTCGATAACCGCCTCGTAGCAGACGAATTAGTGGTCTGCATTGTCAATATCATCGTTCCAGGCCATTACAGCATCAGCCAGAGGAACGATGATGTCCCATCCCCTTCCAAAGGGGTGCTTTTCTTTGAAGGCCCTAAATCCGCTTTTGAGATGGGCGATGTTACTCGGCAGCATCCGGGTTCGTTTAGGATTGGGGTTATCAGCAACCTTAGGCGGCTGCTGATAGTCAGCCGCAAAATTATCTTGGTCGGAGCCGGAAGACTCGGCCCTTGACCCTTGGCCGGCCTCAGCATCGCCGGCTTCATTAGAGGAGGCGGCTCCCTCGTCGTCTACCTCCCGTACTCCAGAGCTCCCGGAAGTAGAGGGAGCCTCTTCATCGGAACCCCTCTCTTCTAAATCCCTCTGTTCCCCGTCAGGAACAACCTCATCGGCTGGCACTTCCATAGTGCGCCGGCTCCTAGACTGTTTGGTCGTTTGTTTCGTTCTGGCCATTGTGTCCTGCACAGACACAGAGAGGGAGGAATTCAGAGATGAGCATATCGGTTCCGACAGTCCAGAAAAGGCACCCCCTGTTCTAGACTCATCCGTCCCAGGGGACCGGCTGAGTGTCCTAGGCAGTGCCGAGTGTGTGGATTGAGAACTCATTTATATATATTTTTTTTTAAAAAAAAAAAAAAACTAGGTATACAGACGGAGAAAAAATTGTATACAAGTTGAAAAGGAGAAAAGCTAGAATGGTACAGGCGGTTACCTTACTTTTACTCTGAAAAATCTGAAAACCGCTATAGCCGGTAAACCGGGTGTTGAACTGCTAGCACACGGAAGCTTGAACTTGTTGTGATGCAGACGGAGGCAGAGAATCTCTCTCTAAAAGCTCTCTCTTTCTCTCTCTACAAAGTCAAATGAACGTAAGGTAAGAGAAAAAGGGGGGGGGGGGTAACTTTCTATTTATAGAAGGTGAAAGCGGGGGGAAAAACTTTGGTTTGAAATTTAAATTTTTACCTGTTACTGTTCACCTTTGAAGGGTGGACACGCGTCACAGGCCCCACGTGATGTGCACGTGCGACCTGTGAGGGGCAAATGTTTAGGGTAAAAATACCTTAGACACGTGGACCAATGAGAAGAGGCCACGTGTCGAGTTCAGGATGGCCCATGTTGCTTAATATCCTCTTGACACTTGGCGCCTTTAGATACATCTTTGAAATGGCGGCCTTCAAGAGCCCAAATCCCAAGAAGCGTCGTTTTCCAATGACCCTATAAATAGGGAGATATTTCCCTATTTTGGGGACACATTCAATCATTTATTACACCTACATTCTCTCACATCAGAGAAACACCTGAGCTTGGAATCCAAGCAGATCCCCACCTAAATTTCCGTACTCTTTATTCCTTTTCAAGTTACTAACTTGATCGTTGGAGGCGGAGCTCCTACCATCCAGAGTCTTCGTAGTTTTGCAGGTACAACTCAGCCGGATCAGACTTCGTGACGTAACTCTCCCGAGGGACAAAAACACCCAAAACAATACTAATCTGACCGATACAGTACGGTGGCTTGCGTACGGTCCTAGGGATGATGTCCGTTCATTTGAGGGATATGACATCAATGGGTACACTTTTTGGACCGAGGGTTGTGATTTGAAATCTTCCTCCACCCAAAACAGTGGTGTAACTCTTGTGGCATTGGAGATGTTGAGGATGAGTAAGAATATGATGCGTTTGATGATTCAGCACCTTTCACTTTTCCTAGACCTGTTGTACTAAATGACATAGACAACGAAGCAGGTTATATGCGATCAGACCACAACGAAGGAATTTCAGATTGAGGTAGTTTGATTAAAAGTTAGTAATGGTTTCATTGCAAATATAGTTTAGTTATCATGTATATAGGAGCATAAGTAGGCAAAAATGACATATTTGTAGTTTGAAATTGCCTAAGTGTACTCATTATCATGCATATACAAGGTTATAGGACTATAAGTAGGTGAAAATGGCTTAAATAGCTTCTACTTAGCCCAATTCTTTTGTTTTGAGTATGAACTAACATTAATTCATTCTAACAACCTATATTCAATATATTTAACATGTTTGTAGTTTGAAATTGCCTAATTGTACTCATTATCATGCATATAGAAGGTTATAGGACCATAAGTAGGTGAAAATGGCTTAAATAGCTTCTACTTAACCCAACTCCTTTGTTTTGTGTATGAACTAACATTTATTCATTCTAACAACCTATAGTCATTATATTTAACATGTTTGTAGTTTGAAATTGCCATTTTGTACTCATTATCATGCATATACAAGGTTATAGGATCATAATAAGTAGGTGAAAATGTCTTAAGTAGCTTCTACTTAACCCAACTCCTTTATTTTGTGTATGAACTATCATGCATATACTTTACTATACACTAATATTGTTTTATGATTGCTTTGATATGTGCTTATATCTCATGGCGGACGATCATGATCCTCATTGTGTAGAGGACATTGACGATGATGAGTATGAGGACGAGTACGAGGATGAGGACGAGGACGATGATGATGAGCCTTATGATGTGAACAAGGAGGATGACTTGGGTGAGCCAGAGGATCAGGCTCAAGATGAGTTCGAGCGTAGGCTTGACGATTTTGAAATTTCAACTAAACGTGCAGCGCCTATTGAAAATACAGCACGTGAGATTGTTGGTGAGAACCCGACTCCTGAAAGTCATGGCCAAGAACAAGATGAAAACAACACAGGTGGTGGAGGGGGGGAAAAGACATCGGCTCAAAGAAAAAGAAGGGGTCCGACGAGAAGCTTTAAGAAACCGGACGGTCCCGTGGTCTTGGAGTATGACAACAACGGCCAACCCGGGCCCAAATGGCGTCGACAATATGCTAATCAAGTTGGCATATGTGCGCGGAAAATCCCCACTACACTTGTAAGGTGGCAAGTACCTCCGGGTTTGATTCAAACATTTTGGGATGATACAAGGGTAAGTGTGTTTTTGGCACATTTAGACAATTTAACAACCTTAACCTTATAGTTGTTACTAAATAGAAACTAATAATCGGTTTTAATTTGTGCTTGCATACGCTGTTTTCTATTCCTAATGATCCCGAGAAGAGAAGGGTGTTTGAATCTCTATTAGCGGAAAGATTCAGAGGCTTTAAGACCAAGTTGACTAATGGGTGGATCTTCAAGAATAAGAAGAACTCAAAGAAGAAGAATGCTGATGAGGATGTCCTTATCCCGTGGCAAATATGGCCGACCATGTCAAAAGATGATTGGGAAGAGATCGTTAGAATGAAGACTCAAAAGAAAACCATTGTAAGTTTGTGTAAATCGGATCTCAACTGAATAATAGCTTGACTCTTTTTGTAGCAATGATACTAACATTTTTATTTTTGTAAGATCTTCGAGAGCAAAATAAAAAGAATGCAGAAAAGAAGGAATACGTCCATCGTATGGGTCCTAAGACTTTTGGTGAAAAGAGACCTGTGTGGGTCGATTTGGGTTTATACCCTAAATCGCTTCTAGTGGCATCGATGGAACCCTCTAGTTCCACGATCACAACATTGGTGAGTCGTGCCGGTGATTTCTATTTTTCTCTCCATACGTTTGATAAGGAAACCGGAAAATGGGTCATTAAGGGTTTGGAAGCCAAAAAACTAGCAAATAAGCTTGTAAGTTACCTATGAATTGTTGAATTTAAGTCACTTTTGCATTTAAATCACTGTACAAACCATTAACTGTTTTACTGACCTCATTTTTCCTTATGCTATAGCTTGAGCACACTCAAGAACTGGTGAAGGGCAAATTTGAACCAAGTGTGGAGAATGACCCTTTCACCATGGCTTTGGGAAGGCCATACCATCCAGGACGAGTAGTAGGTTCGGGAGGTTCATTGCTTTGATAGCAAAAGGTGATGGGTCTCTAATACACAAAATCGGGTAGATCTCGACCCAGTGTTAACTCACCGGGGGAGTTGGATGCCAAGGTGGATTCAATTAAGGAACAAGTACGCAACGAGTTAGTTGGTGAATTGAATGCTTGGGCGAAGCTGATGAACTTACCGACTTTGCCGTTCCTCACGAGTACCCCTGTCGACTCATGTTCTGAACCAAAAGGACAAGGAGAAGGTGATAAACATGGAGGAGATGAGATACGTGGTGAAGATGTGCGACCTGAGGTAAAATCAATTGGGTTATTAAAAGTTTTAAAATACTGAGTTAATTGAGATTTGAGGTGAAATGATTGATGTACTGTTGCAGGTTCCTACTCCTACACATGCGGACTCGAGGGAGCTTGAAAATCCAACACCGCATGAATTTCCAGAGTTACAGGTAATTTGTAACCCTCTACCTTAATGAATTTTGTTATATTATCTATGCTGTTGTAAAACTCCTATTTAACTATCATCTTTTTATTGAAAATACTTGTGTAGGAAGACACCCGGTGTGCACTTCTAGCCACGGGGCATGCAAATAGTACGGCGTAGAGTTGGGTGGCGTATGGTAGTGCCCAACCGACGACAGGTGCTACGGCGGGGCCACATCATTACTCGGTTGGGATCGATTCAGTGGTTGCGGGGTTCGAAGACATCCCACTACCCGTACCGATAGAGGAGGTTGAGATAACAAAGCTTTGGCAAGCTGTCGGTAGATTCGTTGATTGGCCACGTGCATGGGTCAAGTTGATTAATAAGGAAGAAAATTATTTATTTCTCAATTTTTGTAAGTGTTAAACCTTTAGGCACTCTAAAAATAAAACCGCCAAAATAGCACGACTCCCGGGCCCCCATCTCCGGCATTGGAATTATGTAATTATGAGATGTTTTGTTATGCAAGGAGTTTATAAGTTCAGAATTGAAGAAAATAGGCATGCGAAAAGCCATTCCGCATAGTTTTTAAAAAAAAAAAAAATTAAAATTGCTCAAATATTTTTTTTTTTTTACAATATGCAAGTTCCGCCAAACCAGGACACCCGATGGAGCCGCCCCCGCTGCCGGAACAGCGAAGGCAGCCCGTGCCGAGGCCACAGCAGCCCCGGCAACCGCATGCCAGGGCTGTAGCTGCCATGGTAGGTGGCTGCCATACCTGCTGCAGCATCGGCAGCAGCCTGCCTGGGCTGCTACAGCCTCGACAGGCGGCTTCCATGGCTGTTGTAGCCCCGGCAGCACCTATCGAGGCTGCAGCAGCCCTAGCAGGCTGCTGCCGAGGCTGCAGCAGAAATGGCAGCCACCTGCCGTGGCTGCTACAGCCTTGGCATGTGGCTAGCGGGGCTGCTATGATCTGGGCGCGGGCTGCCTTCGCTGTTCCGGCAGCGGGGGCGGCTCCCTCGGGTTATCCGGTTTGGCGGAACTTGCAA
Source organism: Chenopodium album (assembly GCF_948465745.1). Taxonomy (NCBI): domain Eukaryota; kingdom Viridiplantae; phylum Streptophyta; class Magnoliopsida; order Caryophyllales; family Amaranthaceae; genus Chenopodium; species Chenopodium album. The sequence goes on from NC_137834.1 coordinate 70,421,802, forward strand.
ATTTAAAAAAAAAAAAATTTGAGCCATTTTGAGCCGAAATGGCTTCTCACTTGCCTATTTTCTTCATTTCTCAACTTGCAAACTTATTGATGCTCAAACCATATCATAATTACATATGTATAAGTGATTGTGAGTTGAAATTGCATAAAAGAAGCAAAGTTCTAAGTTTTTTGGCGCATTTCATCAAAATAAAGCCATTTTTAGCCGAAATGACTACTCACTTGCCTATTTTCTTCATTTTTCAACTTATAAACTCCTTGAATCTCAAAAAAATCATAATCACATATTTATAAGTGTTTGTCATTTGAAGTTACATAAAAATCGCCAAGTTCTAAGGTTTTGGGTCCAATTGATCAAAATAAAGCCATTTTGAGCCGTAATGGCTTCTCACTTGCCTATTTTCTTCATTTCTCAACTTGAAAACTTATTCATTATCAAACCATATCATAATTACATATTTATAAGTGATTGTGAGTTGAAATTGCATAAAAGAATCAAAGTTCTAAGTTTTTTGGCGCATTTCATCAAAATAAAGCCATTTTGAGCCGAAATGGCTACTCACTTGGCTATTTTCTTCATTTCTCAACTTATAAACTCCTTGCATCTCAAAACAACTCATAATCACATATTTATAAGTGGTTTTCCTTTGAAATTACATAAAAATCGCCAAGTTCTATGGTTTTGGGTCCAATTCATCAAAATAAAGCCATTTTGAGCCGAAATGGCTTCTCACTTGCCTATTTTCTTCACTTCTCAACTTGCAAACTTATTCATTCTCAAACCATATCATAATTATATATTTATAAGTGATTGTTTGTTTAAATTACATAAAAGAAGCAAAGTTCTAAAGTTTTTGGGCCCATTTCATCAAAATAAAGCCATTTTCTTCATTTCTCAACTTATAAACTTATTCTTTCTTAAACTATTTCAGATTTTGCATGGAAGCAAAACTTCAAAGAGAAAGAGGGTGGAGAAGCCTAAAAGAATTGATCAACCTAAGAAGAAGCTAAGTGAATAACGGTCCAAGAGTGAATAACCGTCGAAGTTTCACTCTTCGAAAGGTTCACCCATGCCACCTACCCCACTTGTTGAAGACATTGTTCTTAAATCGCTCTCTGCTGACATGACCTTTCTTCACAACCGTGCTTGTCATTTGGTCGATCCCATGGAAGTTGCACTTCCTAAGGCAATTTTCCACTATGATGAGGATGCAGTTGCATGGATCATCAAAGAAGATGTGAAGGAATTTCTACGTGGTGCAAAGCTTAACATTTCCCTCATTCAAACATTCATGAGGTACTTCAATGCCCACATAATATATACTTTTTTCAAGTTATTCAAATTGATGGTGATTATCTTACATCTGATTACACTACTACAAAAAAATGGAATAGAGAACTGTTGAAATAGGCCTTATAGAACGCTTTAGAGGCGATCTTCTGCTAAGCGATGTGTAAAGTTTACAGAACGGGTATAGGAGGCGTTCTATATGCAAGGGAAAAGAGAACGGGTACAAGAGGCGTTCTATATACAAGACATACCCGTTCTCTTTCCCCTTTTTTATGCTTATAAAAAATAAATAAAAGAGAACGGTTAACACTGATAACAATTCTCTTTGTTGTATAGTTTTTTTTTAAAAAAATTATAAATTTTGGGAGATAGCATATATACTAATATACATCAGTAATCCGGAATCAATAAATCAAACTGAATTGATGTTGTAAAAGTTGAAATCAAATGCCAAATTAAAACAAACTTTATTATCATAATCAATTAATTACATCTCATGCCTAAAAAAAAAATTTACATCTCAAGTACTAGTAATGTTTCCCCTAAAAAAATTAATAACTATCAATGTACTAGTATTGTTTCCCCTAAAAAAAAATAAACAAATCAATTTTAGGCGTCATTGAAGGAAAAAAATAAACTTTATTATCATATTCAATGTACTGATGCAAGTTGCGCTTTCACCAGCCTCAACACTGCAGCCCGTTCCACCAACCTCAACCACCGCAGCGCCTCCACCAACCTCAACCGCTGAAGCTCCTCCACCAATAGTGCACGCAAATAGTGAAGCCGCACCAAACACCCAAAATCATAGATGAAAAATCAGAATTTACCAAATCATAACATTAAAATGAATTGATAAAAAATTAACAATTGAGAATTAAACAACTTGCGACCATAAACAAAGCACAAACAGAGATTCAATGGTTCGATCGATCTTTTACACTAGACTTTCGCGCAGCGATTGTATCGAAGTAGGGGTTTGAAAACAAGGCTTGGAAAACAAGGCTCGTTGTTCTTCATAACATTAGCGGCGATGTGACGATATGGATTGGACACTTGTAAATAAAGGAAGACGACGACAGAGATGAGGTTAATCGGATGTCGGATTGGAAGTTTTTAGGCGCCATTGAAGGATGAAGGTAGAAGAGAAAGGAGTTAGAGGTTCTTTTTTTTTTTTTTGAAAAGAAAGAGTTAAAGTTTCAGAGAAGGAAAGAAGTGAAAGAAGAGGGGAACTTATAGATGAAGAATGATAGGTTGACGGCTATAAGAAGAAAGAGGAGTTAGGGTTAGAATTTTGGGCTTTTCATATGTTAGATTATTCTTTTTTTATTTTTAAAAAATTAATATTAAGCATATAGAACGGTAAACTAAGAGGAGCGATCTATATTGTAATTGTAAAATATTTGGATATATCAAATAGAACGGTTAACTAAGAAATGCGTTCTATAAAATAAATTCACAATTTAATAAATATAATAAATAAATCAAATAGAACGATTAACTTAGATAGACGTTCTATATTCTTCTGGAGAACGCCTACCTTTGGTAACCGTTCTATATTTTGCGATCTCTAATCTAGTTTTTTGTGTAGTGTTAATTATTCAATGTTCATGCACGCAGAGCACTACAGGAGCACTTAACTGACACTGATTCTCCTTGTCAAGTTGGGTGGTTATGCCCCGAGCAGTTATCCACTATTAGAATCATAGGTAACCCTCATGATGTGTTGTACTATGTTGAACACAGTATCAGGAAATCAGTGCGTGCGGGAGTCAAGTTCATATTCGCCCTCATGATTTGGCCTCATTATATGTTGACTCCTAAATATTAATTTGCTTGTATATTGTGAACTTATGTAGGGAGCATTAGAGCAATAAGGTGATTTGTAATTCCACTAACACAATTTATCACCTTGATTCAGCTCGATCATCGGAGAAGTGGCTCGTAAAGTCTATATTGCAAAAGTAAATATACGTAGCAACCTAGTGATGATTATTGCTAATAATAACTAATTTAGTAGTCATACGACTAATCAAACATGAATGTACTTTTTTTTTACTATAGTGTTATGAAGAAGCTACATTGTCGTGCTCCAAAGGGTCCAACATGGAAGTCACCGTTGGTAATTTACATGATATTGTGATTATCTTGAAAATCTATGTTGGTAAATATTTGCTCATTTCCTTAGCATTTTTCACTGATATGATTTGTTTGTCATATGCTAGTGCGCACAACAAGAGAATGGAATTGATTGTGCTTTGTATGTGATGAGATTCATGCTTGACATTGTGACTCATTGTACGGACACTCAACAGCTTGATGAGGTAAGTCCTAAAACTTATTGAAATGCTACATTGATGTTATTTTTAGCCTTAGACACCCAATATTACCCAACAATGACATGTTATGAGAAACAAAAAGGCCATTTCACAAGAAAGGTAGAAAATGGGCTGAATAGAAGTCATATGGGCCATATTTGGGCCATTTTGTGTTAATATGCTCTTTTGATGTGATTTCTTTCCTTATACACCTATAACTAGATAATATTGACATGTTATGAGATAATTAAAGTTCATTTAATAAGAAATGTAGGAAATGGGCAAAGTAAAGTCATATAGGCCATTTTCGGGCCATTTTGAGTAAAAAGCGTCATAAACCTTAATAAAATGCTCTCCTATACAATTTTAGGGCTTACACACATAAAACTACCCAAGATTAACATGTTATGAGAAAGGAATAGTTCATTTGATAAGTAATGTAGGAAATGGGCTACATAGAAGTCATATAGGACCTATTTGGGCCAAGTTGAGTTAATTGTGTTGTTAAACTTATTGAAATGCTATACTGATGTGATTTATAGACTTAGACACCTAATATTACCCAAAAATGACATGTTATGAGAAACAAAAAGGCCATTTCACAAGAAAGGTAGAAAATGGGCTGAATAGAAGTCATATGGGCCGTATTTGGGCCAATTTGTGTTAATATGCTCTTTTGATGTGATTTCTTTCCTTATACACCTATAACTAGATAATATTGATATATTATGAGATAATTAAAGTTCATTTAATAAGAAATGTAGGAAATGGGCAAAGTAAAGTCATATAGGCCATTTTCGGGTCATTTTGAGTAAAAAGCATCATAAACCTTAATAAAATGCTCTCCTATAAAATTTTAGGGCTTACACACATACAACTACCCAACATTGACATGTTATGAGAAAGGAATAGTTCATTTGATAAGTAATGTAAGAAATGGGCTACATAGAAGTCATATAGGCCCTATTTGGGCCAAGTTGAGTAAAATGTGTTGTTAAACTTATTGAAATGCTATATTAATGTAATTTCTAGCCTTAGACACCTAATATTACCCAAAAATGACATGTTATGAGAAACAAAAAGGCCATTTCACAAGAAAGGTAGAAAATGGGCTGAATAGAAGTCATATGGGCCGTATTTGGGCCAATTTGTGTTAATATGCTTTTTTGATGTGATTTCTTTCCCTATACACCTATAACTAGATAATATTGACATGTTATGAGATAATTAAAGTTCATTTAATAAGAAATGTAGGAAATGGGCAAAGTAAAGTCATATAGGCCATTTTCGGGCCATTTTGAGTAAAAAGCATCATAAACCTTAATAAAAAGCTCTCCTATACAATTTTAGGGCTTACACACATACAGCTACCCAACATTGACATGTTATGAGAAAGAAATAGTTTGTTTGATAAGTAATGTAGGAAATGGGCTACATAGAAGTCATATAGGTAATATTTGATAAAATACATATTGTTTTGCCTAATTAATTTTAACATAATGTTTTTGTATTTCAAGTTTTGCAAGGTCCAAAAGGATGTTCCATTGAAAATCAAGGAGCTTAATGAAGTTCGTGACATGTTGGCGTCTTTTATCACCTTCAACATGTAAATGTCATTGTAATTGTAAATTATTTATGTTAACTTTTGAACTATATAACTTATTATTCATTATATATTTACTTACTATTATTTGTATATGTAAGCAACTTTTTTTTTTATTGTATTGTGTTTGGGAATATTTATATCTATATATATAATTAAATTCTTATTTTTAATATTATTTTGTATCTTATTGTAATAATTAATAATATTATTATTATTAGTAATTATAATAATAATATTATTAATTATTTTATTTAATATAATTTCTAGAATTACAGGTTATTATTATTGCTGGAAATAGGTTTTTTTTAAAAAAAATATTATTGCACGAAAATTGGAAAAAAAATTAGGTGAATAGGCACCGGTGGTGCCTAAAATAGCTACCACCCAAAAAAAATGGCCCGAGAGTAGTTTAAGGCACCGGTTAACCGGTGCCTAATTGGGTATATGGCACCGGTGCTAAAAAGGGGGGTTTTTGGCACCCCCCACATAGGCAGCGGTTCAAACCGGTGCCTTAGATCGGGTTTGAACCGCTGCCAAAGCACTTTTTTCACTTAGTGGTAGGAGTGGTGGAAGGAGTTTCTAAGTCAGTGTTGTTGGGGTTATAGGGAGTTATAGGGTTCACCAGACTGCCGTCTGGATTTCTGGCCGCATGAAGGTCATGCGTTTGCATTGTTCTTGCAATGTTTGACAGTAGGGACAGAGAAGAATAGGTGGAGGTGAGTTGGTACGCACTAGAAATTGACCCACTCCATGAAGGAGACGACTCGTCTCCGACCACTCTAGACTCCTCAGTCCCTGGCGAACGGCCGACCTCATGAAGAGAAACGGACGAAGCCGAGTGTTGTGCCAGATTTAAAAAATGTAATGTAAAAAAAATAAAAATACAAGTAAAGGGAAATAAAGCAGGCGGCCTACCTCTGTACGTGTAGAAAACTTGAAAAGTCTTGGGGGTTGACCAGAAAACTCAACAAATGCACACGGAAAACTCAAAGGCATGGCGGAGCTCTTGAAGATTCAAAGAAAACATCACTTTCTCTCTCTAAAAGCTCTGACTTCTCTCTAGAAAACACAAAGTTCTAAAGTGTGAAAATGAGATCAAATCTCTTGTATATATAGGCAAAATTTATGGGGGCAAGATGGTAAATTCACCTTTCCCGCCTAAAGAAGCTGAACGGTTATAATTTGAAAAATTAACCTAGAATTTGAGGGGGCAAAAGGACAACGCCGTTAGAATGAACGGAAAAAGAGACGGCCTAATAACGGCGCGTCCAAAATAACGGATAAAATAGACGGAACTAAAGCTTCCATCACAATAGATAGACGTCCGCTCTTCCTCGAAAATCGAGGCGGCTTACCTTGTCCGTTTCTTTTTCAAAGATAGGCGTCTGCTAGAATTTTTAGGCGGACGAAAAGCAGTCTGCCAAATCCCAATATATTAGTACGCATCAAGGCAAGTAAAAATCAGAGGAGGCGACCAATATCGTACGAGCCACCCCCTATGAGGGGAAAATGTTCAGGGTGAAAATACCCTATGTACGTGGACCAGTCCCAAAGCAACACGTGGCCCAATCAAAGGGTGACACGTGTCACTACGGGAAGATTCCATGAGTTTAAGGTAAAAATACCCCAGTGTGTGGACCAATCAAAGAGTGACACGTGTCACTACGGGAAGATGCCACGAGTTTAAGGAAAGCAAAAACCTTGAAATCAACATTAAAAAAGCGCTTTATTACAACATGGCCCAAATTTCGAGAGATACTCATGAAGGCCGCAAAACGGCGCCCCCATATTACACGTGGCATCACGTGATTGCGCAGCCAAACACATCACAGAATTCTAAGGTACAAACCCTAAAGGGGAACAAATTCCCACCCCTATAAATACCCCTGTCATTTATGATGGGAGGGGTGGATTTCGACGTTACAAGCAAGAGAATTAAATAGCTCCAACTTCTCTCTACTTTCTCTCTCTAGCCTTTTCCAATTGAGATCGCTAACTTGATTGTCGAAGGCGAATATTCCGGCAAAGGAATATTAGTTCTTTTTGCAGGTGTCTCAGTCTCATTGCCAGCAGAGCGCGACCAGTATTTGAGGAAATCCAAAAAACACCCGAAACAACCTTCAAACAAAGCTTTTTGAATCAAATGTAAGTCAAAAACATTAAAACAAATCTTTTTGAATCAAATGAAAGTAAAACACATTCAAACAAAGCTTTTTAAATCAAATGGAAGTCAAAAACATTCAAACAAAGCATTTTAAATCGAATAAAAATCAAATGCATCCAACAAATTTAATTGAATCAAACGAACCTCAAACACATTCAAACAAATATTTTTTAAATAAAAGTAAAGTTAAACATATTCAAACAAAGCTTTTTAAATCAAATGAAAGCCAAACATGTACAAATAAATCTTTTTAAATCAAATGAAAGTCAAACACATTTAAATAAAGTTTTTAAAATTGTATTAAAGTCAAAAGCTTTCAACGAACTAATTGAATCAAATGAAAGTTAAACACCTTCAAACAAAGCTTTTTGAATCAAATGAAATTCAAACACATTAAAACAAATCTATTTGAATCAAATGAAAGACAAACACATTCAACCAATGCTTTTTGACTCAAATGAAAGTCAAACACATTAAAACAAAGGTTTTTGAATCAATTGAAAGTTAAACACATTAAAATAGAGCTTTTTGAGTTGAATGAAAGTCTAACACATTCAAACAATGCTTTTTGAATCAAATGAATGCCAAACACAGTTAAACAAATCTTTTTGAATCAAATGAAAGTTAAACACATTCAAACAAAGAATTTCGAATCAAATAAAAGTCAAACACATTCAGACAAAGATTTTTGAAACAAATGAAAGTCCAACACATTCAAACAAAGCGTTTTAAATCGAATGAAAAATAAATGCATTCAACGAAGCTAATTGAATCAAATGAAAGCCTAGCACATTCAAACAAAGCTTTTTGAATCTAATGAAAGTCAAATGTATTCAAAAAATCCTTTTTGAGTCGAATGAAAATCATACGCATTCAACAAATTTAATTGAATCAAATGAAAGTCAAACACATTCAAATAAATCTTTTGAATCAAAGGAAAGTCAAACACATTCAAACAAAGATTTTTAATCGATTCCGGATGGTGCTTTTGAAATCAAGCCAGCAAAAAGCTTTTTGAATCATGGAGCTAGAGGTTTGACTTTCGTTGACTTTCTCTCTTCTCTCTCTTCTCCATGGTTCTTCATCTTTGATTGGTTTTCATCATCAATTTTGGATTTCGATGGCTAAGAAGAAGAAGCAGAATACTTCTACACCTCAAGTAGTACAACAGAAGAATACTCATGAAGCTTTTGACACAATTTTGCAGAATTTAAGGAATTCAGGCACTTCGTTTGTTCCTAGTCCGATTCAAGAGGTGGATGAACTGGTTACTCCGGCGCCGGCATTGGTGCATCCAGCATGTGGAGCTATTCCAAGAAGCGATGCTGAGACCATTGCTCTATTTGCTGAAGCAACTGCTAGGCCAGATTCGAGGATTTCTAATGGAACAGTACCTAGGGTTTCTGGGTTTACTATTCCATTGGTTGCTGGAGGATCTGAGCAGCGATCTGAGCCGATTGTTCCTTCTCACCATCCTACACCTTCCCTGGAGCAGAACGCGCATAAACATGGTGAGGATCGGGCTGTTCCTTTCTCTGGAAATTTGGCTGCCAAAGGAGCTTCTCTGTCTTTTGTTGCTCCGAAAGTTCAGGATGGGAAGCAAGTTGCTGAATTACAAGAATCCGAGCTTGATGCAGGTAATAAAAAGTGGTCTAATGCTTTAGTTTTCTATGTGGTTGTCTTTTACCCTACTATTGCTGTTGTTCTTCGTTTTTTTTGCCCAACAATGGAGTGATATGCAGAAACCAGATGTTTATTGGCATGATGATGGGTACTTTATCATTAATCTGTGTTTTAGTGATTATGAACATACTATACTCTGTTTTGGTCCTCATATGTTCCTTGGAAAACCAGCAATAGTTAAGCCTTGGTGTCCTAAAAATGATTTTAATGCTAAAATTCTGAGAACTGTTCCTCTCTGGGTTAAGTTTCTTAATCTCCCACTTAATTGTTGGGGATCTGACACTCTTAGCCGTATTGGCAGTTTACTTGGAGTGCCAATTTGTGCTGATGAGTGTACTACTAGACAACTTAGAGTGTCTTTTGCTAGGGTTCTAATTGAAATTGATGTTACAAAGCCTATGCCTAACTCTATCTTGGTTGAGAGTCCTTCAAAGGAACTATTGGAGCTCAAGGTAGTGTATGAGTGGGCTCCACCTTTCTGTTCTAAGTGCAACAAGGTTGGTCATGATTGCTCTACTAAACCTGCTCCTGCTAAGCCTAAGCAGGTTCATAAGCAGCCAGCTCCTGTTGCTCCTAAGCAAAAGCAGGCCTGGGTTCCTAAGCCTAGCCAAGCTCCTGCCCCTGTTGTTGATGTTGATGCTTCTGTTCATGGGCAATCTGTCATTACTCCACAGGTTCATACTTCTCAAAATTCAGATGAGGGGTCGAGAATAGTTGGAAGGAAGACAAAAAGCCAGCAAACTAGAGTTCATCAGCCTGCCTCTACCGCTAATGATTTTGTTGCTTTATTTGCTAATGAAATGGATGGTGTAGGTGGTTTCACTATAAATCCAAGCGGGGGTGAGGTTAATCCCCCTTTGGTGTCATGATTTACTCTATTTGAAATGTTAGGGGCTTGAATGACCCAGGCAAAGTTGCCTCTGTTAAGAGGTTGCTTCATTCTCATTCAGTTGATGTTATTGGTCTCCTTGAAACAAAAATCAAATAAAAAAATGTTCTCACTTATCAGAGGAAGTTTGGCTCTTCTTGGCTTTGGATGTGCAATTATGATCATTCTCCCAAAGGGAGAATTTGGCTTGGTTGGAATGCAGATAGAGTGACTGTCAATGTCTTGAAGATTCATGAACAATTCATTCATTGTAGTGTCTCTTCTAAGGATCTTTCTAATCAAATTCATCTCACTATTGTCTATGGGCATCACTCTATTCATGATAGGCTTCCTATGTGGGAAGGAATTAGGAACATCTCTATTCAGCATTCTCCTTGGCTTTGTGCTGGTGACTTTAACTATGTTCTTCATACTTCAGATAGGCTTCATGGTACTGATGTTACTAATTATGAGACTAGAGATTTCCAGAGTTTGGTTGATGATTTAAACCTCACTGAGGTCAAGAGCAAATGAGCCTTCTACTCTTGGTCAAATAAGGCTCACATTTGTCCTAGAACTCTTTCTAGGATTGATAGAGTCTTTGGTAACCAAGCTTGGCTGGCCTCTCATAGGCATGTTGAGACTGTCTATCTCCCCCCTTCTTTATCTGATCACAGTCCAGTTCTGTTGGATGTTTGTTCTGCCCCTGCTGGGAGAGGTAGACCTCTTAGGTTTCTAAACTGTATTGCTGATCATCCTGATTTCCTTGATACTGTTTCTCAAGCTTGGGGTTCTGGTAGTTCTGTTTGGCAGAAGCTTAATTCTTTGAAGTCTAGTATCAAGTCTCTTAATAGCAAGTAGTTTGGACACATTAAGGAGAAGATTGATCAAGCTAATGTTGAGCTTGCTGGAATTCAGAACTTAATGGCTCAGAATCCTGATGACTTTGATTTATATGCTAAAGAATCTGATGCTATTAAGGTTGTCAAACACTGGAATGATATTCAGGAAAGCATCTTCAAACAAAAATCTAGGATCAACTGGATTAAGCTTGGAGATGTCAATTCTCATTATTTTTTCTTTGTGATGAAGAATAGACAAGCAAGGAATAGAATTGACTCCATCTTTGACTCTAACCAGGTTTTGCTTAAGGATCCGGATGCTATTTCTCATGAAGTTATCTCCTTTTATAAGTCTCTTTTAGGGACTCAGGCTCCTTGGCTTCATACTGTTGATCTTGTTACTATGAGGAGGGGTAAACAGCTTAGCTCTGTTGCTCAGAGTTATCTCATTCAGCCTGTTTCTCATGCTGAAATTGATGCTGCCCTTAAGGGAATTGATAACACTAAAGCTCCTGGTATTGATGGCTTTAACTCCTTTTTCTTTAAGAGAGCTTGGCATATTGTGAAAGATGATATTTATGCTAGTGTTATTGATTTCTTCACTAAAGGGACCTTGCCTAAGCAATGGAATTGCACAACTATCACTCTTGTTCCTAAAATCCCTAGTGCTTCCCATGTTAAGGATTTTACACCTATCGCTTGTTGCACTATAGTTTATAAGCTCATTTCTAAGGTCATAATTGCTAGACTTTCTTCTATCATTGGTGAGGTGATTGATGATGCCCAAGCAGGTTTCATTCCAGGCAAGCACATTGGTGACAATATCCTTCTTGCAACTGAATTGATTAAAGGCTATGATCACAAATTTATCTCACCTAGATGCATGGTTAAGGTGGATTTGAAGAAAGCCTATGATTCAGTTGAGTGGGGATTCTTGATTACTGTTATGCAGGAGCTTGGTTTCCCTCGGAGATTTGTTAGCTGGATCTGGACTTGTCTTACTTTTGTCTCTTATTCTATTCTTATTAATGGTTTTCCTGCCCCTCCTTTTGAAGCTAAGAAAGGTTTAAGACAAGGCGACCCTATGTCTCCCTTTCTTTTTGCTATTAGTATGGAATACCTCTCCAGATGCCTTGATGAGCTTAGGTTAACTACTGATTTTAACTTTCATCCTAGATGTGAAAAGTTAAACCTAACTCACATGATGTTTGCTGATGATCTATTGATGTTTTCTAGAGCTAATAGTGTTTTTGTTAAGCTTCTCTTCCAAGCCTTCTTGAAATTCTCGGGTGCTTCCGGTCTTTTGGCTAATCTTGATAAAAGTGAAGTCTATTTTGGAGGTGTTTCTGTTGATGTTCAGACAGAGCAGAGAGAGCTTCTTGGTGTTTCTCAAGGTAATATTCCTTTTAGGTATCTTAGGGTCCCTCTCTCTTCCAAGAAGCCTACTATTGCTCAGTGTAGGCCTTTGGTGGAGAAGGTGACTGCTAGAATCCAAGGATGGATGGCTAAACACTTGTCCTATGCTGGGAGGCTTCAGTTGGTGAAGAGTGTGTTGTTTGGTGTTCAGACATATTAGGCTCAAATTTTTATCTTGCCAAAGAAAATTCTGAAAGAGATCGAGGCTAGATTAAGGTGCTTTCTTTGGACTGGATCCTCTACCCCTGCTAAGAAATCTTTGGTTGCTTGGAATTATGTCTGTTTCCCTAAAGTCTGTGGTGGCTGGAACTTGCTCTCTCTTCCTGAGTGGAATAAAGCAGCTGTCACTAAGTTACTTTGGGATATTGCTCACAAGGCTAATAATCTTTGGGTTAAGTGGGTCCATATCTATTATTTCAAGCATAAAGATTGTTGGACCACTCCTACCCCTTCTAAATGCCCTTGGTTCTTGAAGAAGATTCTGAGTTGTAGAGATGTTGTGAATGATCATGGGGGATGGGATGGTTTCATACAGGGCAACAAGATGAAAATCAAGAAGCTTTATGCTGCTATTAGGCCTCAAGTCCCTAAGGTTCCTTGGAAGAGAGTCATTTGTCATAACTTAGCAACTCCTAAAAGTGTTTTTATCTTGTGTCTAGCTTTGTGGAATAGGCTTGTCACTAAGGATAGGTTGCTTCAATGGCACATTTCTTGTGATCCAAGGTGTTTCTTGTGCTTGAATAGCAATGAAAGTGTTCAACACTTATTCTTTGATTGTGAGTACTCTAGACAGGTTTGGAACAAGGTGTTGGGTATCTTACATGTTTCCAAGCCTGTTCAGCTGTTTAATGATGAGATTGAATGGTTGAAGAAAATCTGTAGAAGTTCCAGATTGAAAAACAAAGTAATCCATGTAGCCTTCACTGAAACAGTATATGGTATTTGGATTTAGAGGAATGCGGTTTTGTTTACTGGTTGTTGCAAACTTGTTGATGTTCTAGTTAGGGATATTGTCTTTCATTCAACCTATAGAATCCCAGTGGGAAGCAAATACTTGATTACTTAGTTGGTTTTTAGGGAGCTGCTTCTGCTGTTCTGGTTTTCTGATGCTGTTGATTTTTGTTGCTGATTTCTGATTCCTAACTGTTGATTTCTGGTTTCTGGTTTTTAATTTTTGTTGTTGCTGTTTTGTTCTTGTTGCTTTTGCTGGTTTCTGTACTGCTGCTGGTCTCTGCTGTTGTTAAAGTTTTCTGTTGTTGTTGCTGAAATCAGCTGCTGTTGCTGAGTTATGTTGCTGTTGCTGACTGCTCTGCTGTGTTGTTGCTGCTCTTTTGCTGTTCTGGTCAGCAGCTGCTGTTGCTAAGTTTTGTTGTTGTTGCTGGCTGTTGTTCTGCTGTGTTGTTGCTTCTCTGTTGCTGTTCTGGTCAGCAAGTCAGCTGGTTCTGGTTTTGTTGCTGAACCTGTTGTTGTCTTTGTTGCTGTTGTTGTATTCTGCTGCTGTTGCTGGTTTTAGCTACTGTTGCTGGCTGCTGTTCCACTTGATGCAGTTGCTGCAAGTCAGCTTTGCTGTTGCTGAAGTCTGCTTCTGTTGCTGGTTTCTGTTGCTGTTTCTGGCTGCTGTTCTGTTGTTACTGATTTTTTGTGCATTTGCTGGTCTGGTTTGTTGGTTTTGCTGGTTTTAGGTCAGCACTTTGTTGTGGTGCTTAGCTTGACCTTTTTTCTTTCACTACTATTATACCTTCTTTTGTCTAGTCCTGCTGTTTTTGCAGCTGAGTCTAGGTGGAGGTTTTCTTTTTTACAGTCTGCATGAGTGGGGTTTTTGCTTATAGGGCTGTCTTGCTCTGTGTTTGTTCTGTGCTCCCGGGCTTAGTCTCCAGAACCCTTCCTAGAAGGTGGCTGGAAACTTGAGCTCCGGTTGTTCTTGTCTCTTTCTCCTGAACCCATCCTATAAGGTGGCAGGAGATTGAGCTTGAACTATTTGGTGGTTGGTTGACCTGTTTCTTTTTCAGGTCTTGTGGTTTGGTGCTTGTTATAACTTAGCTTTTGTAAGTTGTAACTTTCCTTTTGGTAATAAAATTTCTCATATTTTCCAAAAAAAAAAAAATATTTTTTATTCAAATGAAAGTCAAACACATTCAAACAAAGCTTTTTGAATTGAAGTAAAGTCAAATACATTCAACGAAGCTTATTGAATCAAATGAAAGTCTAACACATTCAAACAAAGATTTTTGAATCAAATGAATGCCAAACACATTCAAACAAAACTTTTTGAATCAAATTAAAGTCTAACACATTCAAACAAAGCTTTTTTAATCAAATGAAAGTCTAACACATTCAAACAAAGCTTTTTGAATCGAATGAAAATCAAATGCATCCAACAAATTTAATTCAATCAAACGAACCTCAAACACATTCAAACAAATCTTTTTTAAATCAAAGAAAAGTTAAACACATTCAAACAAAGCTTTTTGAATAATATGGAAGTCAAACACGTACAAAAAAAGCTTTTTAAATCAAATGCAAAATCGAACACATTTAAATAAAGTTTTATTAATCGAATGAAAGTCAAATGCATTCAACGAACTAATTGAACCAAATGAAAGTTAAACACCTTCAAACAAAGCTTTTTGAATCAAATGTAAGTTAAACACATTCAAACAAAGCTTTTTGAATCAAACGAAAGTCAAACACATTCAAACAAAGGTTTTTTTTAGTCAAATGAAAGTCAAACACATTAAAACAAAAATTTTTGAATCAAATCAAAATGAAACACATTCAAACAAAGATTTTTCATTGAATGAAAGTCAAATTCATTCAACGAAGCTTATAGAATAAAATGAAAGTCTAACTCTTACAAACAAAGCTTTTTGAAACAAATGAATGTCAAACACATTCAAACAAATGTTTTTAAATCAAATGAAAGTCACACAAATTAAGACAAAGCTTTTTTATTGAAATGAAAGTCAAACACATTCAAACAAAGCTTTATGAATCAAATGAAAGTCGAATACATTCAAAAAAATAAATGCAGTCAATTAGAGAGAGAAAGTTAAAGAGAGAAGCTCTGGTTTTGTGGTTGATTTGCATGGCGGTTTTGATCTGAAGTTGGTTTCTCACCCAGTTCTGATCTCCATGGCTCGAAAGAAGAAACAAGCTACTCCCCTTCCTCGGTCTCCTGCTTTTGGTTCTCTGACTCTTGCTGATATTAATCGACTGAAGAATCTGAGTGTGACCCCTAGTGCAATTCCTGAGGTTAAAGATGACCTAGAGTTGGTTTCCCTACTAGCTCATCTTGTTCATCCATCGGGAGGGAAGATCACTTAGGCTGAATTGAAGATTCTTGAGGAATCTTTTGCTTCATCAAATTTGCAGAAATCCTATGGAACAGTACCTAGGGTTTTGCCGGGTAATGTTTCATTTCCTGAATCTACGTTTGAGGAACCAAATGATATTGTTCCGGTTGTTTATGAATTTGCAGATCACCCTGAACAACCTAGTTAAACTAAACAAAGTAAGAATTCTGAGAACTGGTCGAATTTGTTTCGTGGTAAGCTAACTGCTAAGGGTGCTGCCTTGAACTTTGAGGCGCCTATTTTGAAGAGTGGAAAACCTGTAGCTCAGATCCAGGCATCTAAAATTGCATTAGGTAACTCTTAGTGGTGCAATGCAATTATTTTTTATGTTGTTGGATTTTATCCTACAATTGTTGCTGTTCATAAATTCATTGCTCAAAACTAGAGTAATTTTGCTAAACCTGAGATTTTTTGGCATGATGATGGCTATTTTATACTTATTCCGTGTTAAAATGATGATAAGAATGCTGTTATGAGTCTTGCACCTCATATGTTTAATAATAAGCCTGCTATTGTTAAACCATGGAGTGATAAATTCAATTTTCAAGCTGAGATACTTAGGACAGTTCCATTATGGCTTAGATTGCCAAATCTGCCTTTGAATTGCTGGGGCTCAAATACTTTAAGTAGAATAGGTAGCTTGATTGGTTTACCTTTATATGCTGACGAGTGTACCACTAGACAACTTAGACTGTCTTTTGCTAGAATGCTCATTGAGGTTGATATTACTAAACCCCTTCCCAGCTTTGTGACGGTTGAGAGTCCTTTGGAGAGATTCTTGAGCTCAAAGTTATTTTTGAATGGTCTCCCCCCTTCTGTAAGAAATGTGACAAAGCGGGACATGACTGTAATGCTCTTAAGCTAAAGGTTGCTCCTAAACCTAAGGCCCAGCAGGGCGAGAAAGCTCAACCTAAACAACAGAAGGTCTGGGTTCAGAAGCAGTCTGTTCTTGCTGCAGATACTAATGTCCCACCACCTGCATCTATTCCTCCTTCTATCCCTGATCAGGGCACTAGCACACATTCTAATTTTGACTCCCAGCCCTTGATTACTTATGCTCATGCTTCTTTTACTGCCTACTCTAATGTTGATTAGAGAGTGGTGAGTAAAAAATCAAGACCTTCTTTGGCTGGTGGACAGTTGGCTATTCCTAATAACTCTAACTCATACTCTGTGCTCTTGGAAGATGAAATTGCTGAAATAATGCCTATCGAGGGTGATGGTAATCCCTCTCAAGGGGAATGATTATTCTTTCATGGAATATAAGGGGTCTTAATGACCCTAATAAGGTGACTTCTGTCAACAAGTTTCTTCATGAGCAATCTGTGGATGTGATTGGTATTTTTGAAACTAAAGTTAAGGTGGGGAATAGTGTCAAGTTACTGAAAAAGTTTGGCCCTACTTGGATCTGGTGTTGTAACTACTCTAGTTCCCCAAAAGGTAGAATTTGGCTTGGTTGGCTGCAGGATAGAGTTACTCTAAGTGTTCTTGCTTCTCATGAGTAGTTTAACCATGTGGATATTTGTTCTAAAGACTTGCAGCATCACCTCATTTGCTCTTTTGTCTATGGTTTGCATTTTATTCATGATAGAGTGCCTCTTTGGAATGATCTTGGTAATTTTAATGTTTCTTTTGCTCCTTGGCTTCTTATTGGTGACTTCAATTCTGTTCTTAATGATGGGGATAGGCTTAATGGTACCTCTATCACTGATTATGAGATCAGACATTTTAAGGAGTTTGTTGTGAATCTTGATCTTTGTGAAATTAAGAGTAAGGGCCATTTTTACTCTTGGAATAATAAAGGACATGGTAATGATAAAACTACAACTAGAATTGACAGGGGCTTAGTGAATCAAGCTTGATTTAATGCTTATGGCTCCATTGAAGCTATTTACCTGTCTCCTCTTTTTTCTGATCATAGTCCTATTATGATTGAAATCGGTCATCATGTTCCTGGCAGAGGTAAACCTTTCAGGTTTCTTAATTGTTTAGCTGAGCACAAAGATTTATGTCATGCAGTTAAAGATAACTGGAAACAGGTTTCTCTTTCTACTGCTATGACTGATGTGTTGCAGAATCTTAAGTTTAGTAAGCAAGGCCTTAAGAACCTCAATACCAGACATTTTGCTAATATTACAGAAAGGGTGGACTTTGCTAACACTAGTAGAAAAAACGTAATGAGAAGCCCCAAATGGCAAGCGGTTATTGAATTTCGCTTCCAATAACACCTTAAAAAAATTAAAACAAGCAAATGACAAGAGGATTTTTGGTGAACTGCCTGTCATTTGCTAAAAAACACTAAAAGAGGGGTTCTCTCTCCTCCTCACGCCTCTTCTTCTTCTCTCTCCTCTCTTATTTCTCTCTTCCTGCTCACGCTATCTCTTCTTCTTTCTCCTCTTCCCTCATTTCATCCCCTCCATTCTCGATCTCCTTCATTTCTCTCTCCTCATCCCACAAAATTGGTGAGTCCTTTTTTTCTTTATTTTTGATCTCCTCTATCGCCCGCAACACCAACAACAACCACCGCCCGCAACACCAACAACAACAACTTCGACGAGCTTTGTTCTCGGTCTCACGAACTTCTATTTTCATAGTTTTTCATGTCAAATTTGACCATGAAAACTCTAGATATAGAGTTTTCATGGTTGATTTTGACCATTAAAATCCAAATTTCAAGCCAATTTCAAGGTTTTGGTGGAATTCAATGTATCATCTGTTTTTTTATCTTTTATTTTGTTTTTTAAGTAATTTTTGGTAGTTTTTTTTTTTAATTTTTTGATGAGGTTTAGGTCGTGGTGGCCTGGGGGATGAGGGTTTTTTTTTTGTTTTCTTTTATATTTTCTGGAAATTTGTGTTTGATTGACTTTGAATTTGTTTATATTAGTTGATTTGTTGAATATTTTTGTTGAATTTGGTATTGATTGTGATTTATTTTGGTGAAATTGATTTTCTAGAGCGAAGAAACGTAAATCTGAAGCTGATTTCAAGGAAGGCGGTCAAAGGCTAGTGGCAGTGCGGTGGTGCGTGGTGGGCTGGTGGCGGTGGTTTTGATGGTTACGGTGGCGGGCTGGTGGCGGTGGTGGCAGTGACTTTTTTCTAAAAGTGTTTATTAGTTTTTTTTGTTGAATTATAATGTAATTTTTTTTAGGAAGAATTATAATGTAATATTACAAATAATTATGGAAATATATAATTTTATACATATTTTTTATTTTTGTGTATCAATTTCTCTGAAAAAAATTTTATTTTTTTAAAGCCATAATGGGCAGTGGTTTGGCGCCAAAACCGCTACCCTTTCACTACAAATGGGAAGCGGTTCTGAACCGCTTGCCATTTAAAAGCCCAAATGGCAAGCCCCCTAAGCTTCCCATTAGGGGGTTTGAACCGCTTGCCATTATTTTTTTCTACTAGTGTAATTCCGCCTTAAAGAAAATCCAGGAGAAACTTGACCTGGACAACTCCAACCCTTCTTTGTAGCTTTAGGAGTCTAAAGCTATTGATCGGCTTAAATATTGGATGCATATTCAAGACAATGTTTACAGACAGAAATCTAGAGCTGATTGGATTAAGCTGGGAGATGCTAACTCTTAATATTTCTTCTCTGTTATGAAACAAAGGCAAAGTAGAAACAAAGGCAAAGCAGATGGACGTCAAAACCGCCTTCCTCAATGGAATTTTGGAAGAAACTATGTACATGACACAGCCTGAAGGTTTTGTCGACCAGAACAATCCTAAGAAGGTATGCAAGCTTAAGAAGTCCATTTATGGATTAAAGCAAGCAAGTAGAAGTTGGAATCTGCGATTTGATGAAGCCATCAGTAATGTTGGTTTAATCAAGAATCCAGATGAGTCTCGTGTTTACAAGAAGGTTAGTAGGAGTGACATCGCCTTCCTAGTCTTATATGTTGATGACATTTTGCTCATTGGAAATAGCATTCCGTTGTTAGAGTCTGTAAAGGCTTGGCTCGAGAAATGTTTTTCAATGAAAGACTTGGGAGAGGCTCAGTACTTACTAGGCTTCAAGATCTATAGGGATAGATCAAAGAGGATGATAGGAATGAGTCAAAGAACATACATTGATAAGGTACTAGCTCGATTCCAAATGAAAGGAGCCAAGAGAGGGCACCTACCCATGTCACATGGCAGAACCTTAAGCAAGAAGCAGTGTCCAAAGACACCTGATGAGGGAGAAAGGATGAGTCGTATTCCATACGCTTTGCTTATTGGATCGACCATGTATGCCATGATATGTACTAGGCCGGATGTATCGTTTGCCTTGAGTGCTACGAGCCGATACCAATCAGACCCAGGAGAGGCGCATTGGACTGCGGCCAAGAAAATTCTGAAGTACCTGAAAAGGAACAAGGATAAATTCCTGGTCTATGGCGGTAAAGATGAATTGGTTGTTGAGGGATATACCGACGCAAGCTTCCAGACAGACAGAGACGACTCCAAGTCACAATCCGGATAAATATTATTTCTCAATGGAGGAGCGTTTAGTTGGAAGAGTGCAAAGCAAAGCATAACCGCTGATTCTACAACTGAAGCCGAGTACTTGGCAGCGTATGTGGCAGCCAAGGAGACAGTTTGGATTCGCAAGTTCATTGATGAACTTGGTGTTGTACCCTCCATCAAGGGTCCAATAGACCTCCATTGTGACAACAATGGAGCTATTGCTCAGGCTAGAGAGCCACGAGAACATCAGAAGGTCAAAAATGTCAAGAGGCGATTTCACATGATTCGAGAATGGAAGACAGAGGGTGAAATCAGAATTTGCAAAGTGGGAACGGATGACAATGTAGCCGATCCACTTACTAAACCCTTGTCTCAAGTGAAGCACAACAAACACATTGAGGCAATGGGAATCAAGAATGTCGCGAATTGGCTTTGATTTCCATATTATAGTGTTTTAATTAAATTTTGGACAATGTTAATGTAAAGCACTATGATGAACCATTCAGTTTTTGGAGTAATTAAAATTTTTCATTCAATTTAATTCACTCCGTCTCTATTTAATTGTGGTTTAGAATTAAATAATGAGTCCATTCGATTTTAATAAATATTCAAAATAGGGTATCAAGTCAATGGCTTGGATAAAGAAACACGTATTAAGTGAACATTGAATATTTTAATAAAAAATTATCCCTAATCAAGGTCATATTTTTTGTGGACGATTAATGACCATTAGAGATTAGTGTGTAGTATGATTTATAGCACCGTTTCTTGTGCTATGAGGATATAAATCATTTGCACAGGTATTGGTTTAGAACCATACTGGATCGACCTATGAGAATACTTTAAGAGATTTTAAATCGTCATAAGTATTTTTCTCATTATTACTATCGGAACTCTTTTCCTTGACCATAAGTAGTGGGAGGTCTCTTGTTTGAGTACTAGTCCGCTTTGGTATCCGCCAAAGTCTGCCGTAACTAGGGATTATAACGACAGATATAGGGCAACTAGGTCCTCTTAGTAAGAGAAGCTACATTACAAGACTGGAAATGTCCCCCTACTAACAATAGGGAACATGTCTTGTTGTTTACAAGGCCTCTCGAAGAGCGAGACTGTGAAAATGCATGGCCGTGCTCAGATGGATTTTAGAAATCATCTGCTTATTGACAGTCAAACTCAGATTTCTAGAAACACTTCTAGACGTAACAGAGATGACGAGTAATCTTACTCTGTAGTTCATGAAGAGACATAGGAAAGGGGCTATACACTAAATGCACACTTGTCCGGAAGGATAAGTGGGAGATTGAAAGGAATGATGTCCTTCGAACAAGTGTATTATTCTGATAGCGGGTTCAGAATTATTAGAAAGCTAATATATTCAGTAAGGTCAAGTGATCGGAATGCCTGGGTGGAGGCCGCTTCCGATCAGTGATATTAATATAATTAATATTACAGCTTAATCTTGACTGAACCCTTCGGGTCACACCCAATCAAAATATACGAACCGACTCGACGAATCAATTCGGAAGAAATTAATTCGTCGCCCGAGTGTTAAAAATTTAGACGTCGGTAATTCGAGCTTGGAGCGTCGAAACCGATCGTCGGAAGTCGAGTGAAAAATAAAAAAAAGACGAGACGCGCAAAATAATAATAAATCGACCATACTCCCAAAATACCCCTAGCATCGGAGTGCCCCGAGCATCCGAATGCTAGGGGCAAAAATGTCCAAGCATAGGTGGCTAGCAAGCGCACCAAGCCGAGCCTAGCATGGCTGGCTAGGTGCGTGCTAGCGCACCGTGCTAGCAGCCACGCACAGCAGCAGCTAGCAGCCACGTGCACGTGGTGCGTGCCGCAGCTAGCTGCCGCAAGCTAGGCGTGCTAGCAGCGCACGCACTAGAAGCCACGCTCAGCAGCAAGCCCGCACCAAGTGCGTGGCTTGCGCGCACAACAGCAGCCCGCATCTTGGTGCGGGGCTGGGCTCGGGATGGGCTCATGGCTGGGCCATAGGGCTGGTCACTATGGGGAAGCTTGAGAAATATGGGAGCAAGTGGGTAAGGACATGTGGCACAAGGATAGTATTGAGTGGGGAGCAAGTATGGTCCCCTACTCTCCATGTGGTCCTCACCAACCCATTTCACATGGTATTGCCACTTGTAGATTTATTATTAGTTTGCAATTTTAATTTAATTTAGCTTTAAATTAATTTGTGGAAATTCATGATCCCACATTGATGGGATAGAAATTCCCACTCATACTTTCCTCTATAAATAGCAACCTTGGGATTTAGAGTAAAGTGCTTGAGTGGGAGTTAGAAAGAGCATTCCATATTTTGGGAAAAACTCTTAAACTCCATTAACACTTGGGTTTTGGTCGGACCTTGCTAACTCCAAGGTAGAGGACCTAAAAAGTCGTGTTCGTCCTTTGTGGGTGGATACCGTTGGAGGCACGGCATTTGCGGTGCTCAAGGCTTTCAAGTAAGAGCCCGTTTTGAGAGGGCGAATCTCGCTTCAAGTGTATGATTCGTTCTTCCTTTTCTTGTGCTTATTTATTTATGCTTTATGGTTTTATTAATTACGGGTGGTTCCTCGGGTCGGGGTTGTTTCCGCGGTGAGTCGGATTCACCAAACCCCAACAACCATTACTGTGGTTCCTAAACTTTCCAATCCCCCTTATGCAAAGGAGTACAGGCCTATTGCTTGCTATACCTTGGTCTATAAGCTTATCTCTAAAATCATTACAGCCAGGATTTCAAAGGTTATTGGTGGTGTTATTTATGATGCTCAGGCTAGTTTCATTCCTAGCAAACATATTGTTGATCATATTCTTCTTGCTATTGAGCTTATCAAAGATTATTCTCATAAGTTCATCACTCCTAGATGTTTACTTAAGATTGATCTTAGGAAAGCTTATGATTCTGTTGAATGGATTTTTTTGAGAACTATTATTGCTCAGTTAGGTTTTCTTAACATATTTATTTCTTAGATCATGGGGTGTGTTACAACTGTTTCTTATTCTGTCCTGATCAATGGGTATCCTTCTCTTCCTTTTTCTGCTAAAAAGGGTTTGAGGCAAGGTGACCCTATGTCCCCATTTCTCTTTGCTGTTTGTATGAAATATCTTTCCAAGTGCCTAAAATTGACGACTTTGAACCCTGACTTCAATATTCATCCAAGATGTGAAAAGTTAGGGATTACTCACATGATGTTTGAAGATGATCTGCTTCTTTTATCTACGGCTGACCTTATCTCCATTCAGTTGGTTTTCCAAGCTTTTCAGAAGTTTTCTAGTGCTTCTAGGTTAGCTGCAAATATGGATAAGAGTGATGTTTATTTTGGAGGGATAAGTGAGCAGGATCAAATTGAGCTTCAATCTATTTTGGGGGTTGCTAAAGGTTCTTTGCCTTTTAGATACCTGGGTGTGCCTCTTTCCTCTAAAGAGCTTACTATTGCTCAGTGTAAGCCTTTAATGGAGAGAGTGACTGCTAGGATTCAAGGGTGGGCAGCTAGGCACCTTTCTTATGCAGGCAGGCTTCATTTGATAAAGAGTGTGCGTTTTAGTATTCAAGCTTATTGGTCTCAGATTTTTATTTTACCCAAAAAAATTTTGAGAGAAATGGAGTCAAGATTTAGATGTTTTCTTTGGACTGGGAAGTCTAATCCTAGTAAGAAAGCTCTGGTTTCTTTGAAGTTTTTATGTCTGCCTAAGACTTGTGGAGGTTGGAACCTTACCTCTCTTGAAGATTGGAATAAAGCAGCAATTACCAAAGTTCTTTGGGACATTGCTCATAAGTCAGATAATTTATGGGTAAAATGGATTCACACTTATTATTTAAGCAATAGTGATTTTTGGTCTTCTCCTATTCCTAAGAAATGTTCTTGGGTTCTGAAGAAGATTATGAGCTGCAGGGAATTAGTTGATAACATTGGGGGATGGTCTAGCATTACAAATAATGGTAAGATGAGCATCAGATTGCTTTATTTTCAGATCAGACCCCATGATGAGAAGGTGATATGGAAGAGAGTAATCTGTAACAACAAAGCTTCTCCTAAAAGTCTCTTTATCTCTTGGTTGGCTTTATGGAACAGATTGCTTACTAAAGATAGGTTGCTTACTTAGAACATTCTTTGTGATCCTGGGTGTTTCCTTTGTTCTAATTGTGAAGAAAGTGTCTCCGATTTGTTTTTTGATTGTGATTATTCTGTTAGCATTTGGAATAGGATTTTTCAACTTCTTGGATATTGTAGAGTTGGTCAGACTTTCAGTTGTGAAACTCAATGAGTGTTACAGCATAGTAGACGAGCTAATGCTACAGGAAGGTTGCTGTTTATGTGCTTTGCTGAGACTATTCATTGTATCTGGTGTCAGAGAAATGCCATGATGTTCACAAGTGATTGCAAACCTGCAGATATTGCTTCTAGAGACATTATTTTTGCAGTTGCTTGCAGATGCCTTGACGCTGATAGGAATTTGCTCTACTTGTAGGATTTTCTGAATTTATATTGATGTTGTTTTGCTATTTTATCCTTGTTGTCTAGTCCTCTGCAGTTTTTGCAGTTGAGTCTAGGGGGGCTCTGGTTTTCTTTGCTTCCTACCCTGTCTCCTGGCACCCTTCCTGGAAGGTGGTTAGGTTTTGTGGTAGGTCAGTTCTTGGTTCTCTGGTGAACCCTTCCTAGAAGGTGGAATCATTGCAACTAAGAACTTTGGGTGTGTTGGGTGCCTCTTTACAGGCTTATGTTGTTTGGGTGGTGTAGCTTAGCTTTTCTAAGTTGTACTTTCTCTCCTTTTTGGTAATATAATCTTATTTGCCAAAAAAAAAGTCAAATACATTAAAACAAAACTTTTGAATCAAATGAAAGTCAAACACATTCAAACAAAGAATTTTCAATTGAATGAAAGTCAAATGCCTTCAATGAAGCTTATTGAATCAAATGAAAGTCTAAAAATTTCAAACAAAGCTTTTTTATTCAAATGAAAGTTGAACACGTTCAAATCAAGCTTTTTGAATCGAATAAAAGTCAAATGCATTCAACGAACTAATAGAATCAACTGAAAGTCAAACACATTAAAACAAAGCTTTTTGAATCAAATGAAAGTCAAACACATTCAAACAAAGCTTTTCGAATCGAATGAAAATCAAATGCATTCAACAAATTTAATTGAAACAAAAGAAAGTCAAACACATTCAAACAAATCTTTTTGAATCGAAGGAAAGGCAAACACATTCAAACAAAGCTTTTTGAATCAAATGAAAGTTAAACACATTAAAACAAAGCTTTTTGAATCAAATGAAAATCAAACACATTCAAACAAAGCTTTTTGAATTTAATGAAAGTAAAATGTATTCCAACGAAGCTTATTGAATCAAATGAAAGTTTAACATATTCAAACAAAGGTTTTTGAATCAAATAAAAGTTAAACAAATTCAAACAAATCTTTTTGAATCAAACGAAAGTCAAACACATTCAAACAAAGGATTTTAGTCAAATGAAAGTCGAACACATTAAAACAAAACTTTTTGAATCAAATGAAAATCAAACACATTCAAACAAAGATTTTTCAATTGAATGAAAGTCAAATGCATTCAACGAAGCTTATTGAATCAAATGAAAGTCTAACACTTTCAAACAAAGCTTTTTGAATCAAATGAATGTCAAACACATTAAAACAAAGCTTTTTGAATCAAATGAAAGTCAAACACATTCAATCAAAGCTTTATGAATCAAATGAAAGTCGAATACATTCAGATAAAGTTTTTTGAATTGAATGAAAGTTAGAATCCAAACTTAGGCTGGTTTTATTCCTGGTAAACACATATCTCACAACATTCTTTTGGCTACTGAGTTGATCAAGGGTTACTCTCATAAGCATATCAGTCGTAGGTGCTTAATCAAAGTGGATTTAAAGAAAGCCTATGACTTCATTGAGTGGAGTTTCTTGGAAACTGTTTTAGCTGAGTTGGGATTCCCTAGGCTTTTTATTGGATGGATTATGAGCTGTATTACTACTATTTCTTTTTCTGTTCTTATTAATGGAGTTCCTTCCCCTCCATTTGCTGCTAAGAAAGGGCTTAGACAAGGTGATCCTATGTTCCCCTTTATCTTTGCTATTGGCATGGAATATCTCTCAAGGTGCTTACATGAGCTTGATAATTTTCCTAACTTCAATTTCCACCCTAGGTGTGAAAAGATTCATTTGAGTCATCTCATGTTTGCTGAGGATTTGTTGTTGTTTGCTAGAGCTGATGAATGTTCTGTCAAGTTGCTTCTTCAAGCTTTCACTAAGTTCTTTTTAGCTTATGGTCTTTCTGCTAATTTGGATAAAAGTGAAGCTTATTTTGGGGGGATTTCTGACCAAACTCAGGTTGTTTTGCTGCATATCTTAGGAATGGTTCCTGGTTCCATTCCATTTAGGTATTTTAGGGTACCTTTATCTTCTAAAAAGGTCATTATTAGGCAATGTAAGACACTTATTGATAGAGTTACAGCAAGGATCAATGGGTGGGATGCTAAGCATCTATCTTATGCCGGGAGGATGTAATTGATTAAGAGTGTGTTATTTGGGGTTCAGACTTACTGGAGTGAAATTTTTGTGCTACCTAAGAAGATCTTGAAGGAAATTGAAACTAGATTTAGGGTGTTCTTATGGATTGGTCACTCCAACCCCTCCAGGATGTCTCTTGTTGGATGGAATTCTGTTTGCTTGCCTAAAGTAAGTTTAGGTTGGAATGTTATTTCTCTCCCTGAGTGGAATACTGCAGCTATTTCTAAGCTTTTATGGGATATTACTCGTAAGGCTGACTCTCTTTGGGTAAAGTGGGTGCATGTCTATTATTTCAAGAACAAAAATTGCTGGGATGCTGCTATCTCTAAGGAAAGTTCTTGGGTTTTAAGAATAATTCTCAAATGTAGGCAGGTTATCAATGACATTGGTGGTTGGGATAAGGTGAGGAAAGAGCCTGGAGTGCAAATCAAGAAGATTTATAGGTGTTTAAGACCTCAAGCTCCTAAGGTTCCTTGGAAAAGATTAGTTTGTAATAGTCATGCTTCTCCAAAGTGTATTTTTATCCTTTTGCTGGCTTTATGGAACAGATTGATGACTAAGGACAGGATTCTGTCTTGGAATTTGCAATGTGACCCTATTTGTGTTCTTTGCCTTACAGCTGCTGAGAGTGTTAGTCACTTGTTCTTTTAGTGTAACTACTCTAAGAAAATCTAGCAGAGAGTTCTTGATCTTTTTACTTGCAGAAGAAATGTGCAAGACTTCAGTCATGAAGTTTCCTAGGCCCTCAAATTTTGCAGGAAGACTAAAGCTGCTGGAAGATTGTTTATGATATTTTTTGCTGAGGCAGTGTATGCCATTTGGATTCAGAGCAACAACACTGTGTTTACACGATGTTGTTTACCTGTAGAAGCTATTTTAAAGATGTTGTGTTCAGAGTTTCCTGTAGATGTTCTGATGCTAACAGAAAACTGCTTAATGTAATTTCTGCTTTTACTGTTTCTGTTTTTGCAGTTTGTTTGGTTGGTTGCTGGTTGTGTTGTTCTTAGGCTTTTTGTCTGCTCCTGGCACCTAAAACCCTTCCTAGAAGGTGGCTAGGTGCATGAGTCCAGTAGTTGTTCCTAGTCTCTCCTAGAACCCTTCCTAGAGAAGGTGGCTAGGAGTGTTCTAGGAACTGTTTTAGTGTTTGGTTAACCTTTTGGTCTTGTGGTGTTTGTAGTTGTTTTTACTTAACCTTTGGGGGCAATAACCTTGTGCTGTAATTTGAGTCCTTTTGGTAACAAAATTCCCTATTTATCAAATGAAAGGCAAACACATTTAAACAAAACTTTTTGAATCAAATGAATGTCAAACACATTAAAACAAAGGTTTTTGAATCAAATTAAAGTCAAACACATTCTAAACAAGCTTTTGAATTGAATAAAATTGAATAAAACAAATGAAAGTCTTACACATTCAAATAAAGCTTTTTAAATAATATGAATGCCAAAAACATTCAAAAAATTATTTTTGAATCAAATGAAAGTCAAACACATTCAAACAAAGCTTTTGAATCAAATGAAAGTCAAACACATTCAAGCAAAACTTTTTTAATCGAATGAAAGTTCATTGCATTCAACGAAGCTAATTGAATCAAATGAAAGTCCATCGCATTCAAACAAAGCATTTTGAATCAAATGAAAGTCAAACTTATTCAAACAAAGCTTTACGAATCGAATGAAAATCAAATGCATTCAACAAATTTAATTGAAACAAATGAAAGTCAAACACATTCAAACAATTATTTTTGAATCGAAGGAAAGACAAACTCATTCAAATAAAGCTTTTTGAATCAAATTAAAGTCAAACACATTAAAACAAAGCTTTTTAAATCTAATAAAAGTCAAACACATTCAAACAAAGCTTTTTGAATTTAATGAAAGTCAAATGCATTTAACGAAGCTTTCTTAATCAAATGAAAGTCTATCACATTCAAACAAAGCTTTTTGAATCAAATAAAAGTTAAACACATTAAAACAAATCTTTTTGAGTAAAATGAAAATCAAACACATTCAAACAAATATTTTTGAATCAAATGAAAGTGAAACACATTCAAACAAAGGTTTTTTAATCAAATGAAAGTGAAACACATTAAAACAAAACTTTTTGACTCAAATGAAAGTCAAACACTTTCAAACAAAGCTTCTTGAATTGAATGAAAGTCAAATGCATTCAAACAAAGCTTTTTGAATCAAATGAAAGTCAAACACAATAAAACAAAGCTTTTCGAATCGAATGAAAATTAAATGCATTCAACAAATTTAATTGAAACAAATGAAAGTCAAACACATTAAAACAAATCTTTTTGAATTGAAGGAAAGGCAAACATATTCAAACAAATCTTTTTGAATCAAATGAAAGTCAAACAAATTAAAACAAAACCTTTTGGATTAAATCAAAGTCAAACACATTCAAAAAAATATTTTTGAATCAAAGGAAAGTCAAACATATTCAAACAAAGCTTTTTGAATCAAATGAAATTTAAATGCATTAAACGAAGCTAATTGAATCTAATGAATGTCAAAACACATTCAAACAATGAATTTTAAATCGAATAAAAGTTAAATGCATTCAACGAAGCTAATTGAATCAAATGAAAGTCTAGCACATTCTAACAAAGCTTTTTTAATTAAATGAAAGTCAATATTATTCAAACAAAGCTTTTCGAATTGAATGAAAATCAAATGCATTCAACAAATTTAATTGGAACAAATGAAAGTCAAACACATTCTAACAAATCTTTTTAAATCAAAGGTAAAGCAAACACATTTAAACAAAGCTTTTTGAATAAAATAAAAGTCAAAGACATTAAAACAAATCTTTTTGAATCAAATGACTGCCAAACACATTCATACAAATATTTTTGAATCAAATGAAAGTCAAACACATTCAAAAAAAGCTTTTTTAATCAATTTAAAGTGAAAAACATTCAAAAAAAGCTTTTTGAATATAATGAAAGTCAAATGCATTCAAATAAGCTTATTTAATCAAATGAAAGTCTAACACATTAAAACAAAGCTTTTTGAATAAAATAAAAGTTAAAAATATTAAAACAAATCTTTCTGAATCAAAAGAAAGACAAACACATTTAACCAAAGCTTTTTCAATCAAATGAAAGTCAAACACAATCAAACAAAGGTTTTTGAATGAAATGAAAGTCAAACACATTTAAACAAAGCTTTTTGAATTGAATGAAAGTCAAATGCATTCAACGAAGCCAATTTAATGAAATGAAAGTCTAACTCATTCAAACAAAGCTTTTTGAATCAAATGAATGCCAAAAACAATCAAACAAATCTTTTTTAATCAAATGAAAGTCAAACATATTCAAACAAAGCTTTTTG
This sequence comes from Chenopodium album, assembly GCF_948465745.1. Taxonomy (NCBI): domain Eukaryota; kingdom Viridiplantae; phylum Streptophyta; class Magnoliopsida; order Caryophyllales; family Amaranthaceae; genus Chenopodium; species Chenopodium album. Next base: position 70,451,675 of record NC_137834.1, read on the forward strand.
AATCAAATGAAAGTTAAACACATTTAAACAAAGCTTTTTGAATTGAATGAAAATCAAATGCATCTAACAAATTTAATTAAATAAAATGAAACTCGAACACATTCAAACAAATCTTTTCAAATAAAAAAAAAGTTAAACACATTAAACTAAGCTTTTGGAATCAAATAAAAGTCAAACACATTCAAACAAAGCTTTTTGAATCAAATGAAAGTTGAACACGTTCAAATAAAGCTTTTTGAATCAAATGCATTCAACGAACTAATTCAATGAAATGAAAGTTGAACAACTTCAAACAAAGCTTTTTGAATCAAATGAAATTCAAACACATTAAAACAAATCTATTTGAATCAAATGAAAGACAAACACATATAACCAAGTAATTTGCGTCGGGCATTTGTTATGAAGCGAAGCAAATGTCTGACATATTTCAACTTATTTATATTTACGTCGCTTTTATAAATAGGAGCATGCAAATAACAATGTTGTTTGCGTCACTCGTTTATTGACAAGTGACGCAAATAACCTTTGTGAGTCAATTCCGTCATTTCTTTCTATACTCAGTGACGCAAATGACCATTACGACTTATATTAATTCTTGCTGCCTTTTGCTGTTCGAACTTCAATACTCCAAACCCTAGAAAATTCAACCCCAAAATTCCCAGAAATTCAACATCAAAACCCCAAAAAATTGATCGGTAAAACCCCTGAATTCCCCATTGCTGGTTTGCTGCTGTTCAACCCCCTAAACATCAGCTAATTAACAGTAATACCTCGAGAAATTCGTCTTCATAACCTACCAATTTGACCACTAATAAAAAATCCAAGAAAATGTGAGGCAAAACCCCTTATATTCGAGCAAATTCGAGCAAAAATCCCCTACTTTCTTGCAAAAATTCTACCCAAAATCCCCACGGAATTCAATTGCAAAAAATCGAGCAAATTACCTTAAATTTGAGAAAAATAACAATTGAAAGTTAGGGTTTGTACTCAAAAATATGGAATTTCGGCTCTATTGTTGCTGAAGTTGCATATGAAAAATCGATTTCAAGCAAAGGAAGACCTCTTCATCTCTTTTCTTTTTTATCATGTACTTCAATCTACATAGATATTTGGATTCAATTGTAAATTAACTTAGTTTAATCCTCCTATTTTGTTGTTGTTTTTTGCACGAATTCTAGTTTTACAAGCATGTTTATAAATAACATCTTTTTGGGGTTCATATTCGAATTAAGGGTTCATATTCGAATTTAGGGTTCATCAAATTTAGGATTTATACTCGATTCTAAGGAATTTTGGTTCCGTTTTGGTGAATTTATGTAGTTGATTTCACTATTTTGGTTCTGTTTTGGTGAATTTATGTAGTTGATTTGGTGAATTTTGATTTTACTATTTTATTGATTTTTCTCCAATCTGACTGTATTTTGTTTTATGTTTTGCTGCTCATTTTACTGTTTTTTAATCTGACTGTATATATATTTTATTTTATTTTTTATGTTTTGCTGCTCATTCTGGTTGATTTTTCCCCTGCTACTACTAAGAGAAGCTCTTTCCCTTTTTTTTTAGCTTAAAAATGTTCCATGATATACTTAGCCGTAAATAGATAAACTATGATATAGTGTTTGTATTGAAATAATATTACCAGGCCGTTTTGTTAAAAATAAATGACCACTCCTAGCCCTGCCTTACACCCCTCAAGAATATGAGCATCCGAGTTTAATTTAACACACCCAAGGCACGGTTTCTTCCAGCTTGTAGCAGCATCATTTTGTCTCAGAACAGAGGGGGGCAGCAGAACCTTTTTAGCATAGCCATTGTAATCATGAACTAGCCTTGCAAACCCCGCAGCCAGCAGCACACTATTCGGATTCTCACCTTGAAACATGAATAAATTCCTCCCTCTCCAAGCAGCCCACATCAGTGCGGCCATAGAACAAACTACTTTTGCATCATATTTCTTACAAAGCCATAACCATAGCTCTGCGAAATTATCATTTGGCGCATCTTCCAGGTTGGTTTTTTACTCACTGTAATGCCAAATTTCCTTTGCAACAACACACTCAAATAGAGTGTGATAAATGGTTTCATTCACACCACATAATTGGCAAGTAGCGTCAGTTGTAATGTGACGATACCTTAGTCGATCTTTCACTGCCATATTCTCCTTCACGGCACTCCAAAGAAAATGCCTTAATTTTGGTGGCCCTCTTGGTTTTTGTATTAAGAAAATCCTGATCGAATCGTATAAATGCCATTCTTGGTTTTTGTATTAAGAGGTTTTGCATATAATAGGCATCAATCCTCTATTCCTCTGCTAGTATACTTTATTAGAGGAACAACTATTAGTATTTTCTTGGAAAGGTAATGTAGTTGTTTAAATAATTGTAGAATATTATTTTTTTGCTTTGATGCTTCATTCTCAACTCTGATTGTTTATTGATTCATTGTATTTGATATCAGAAACTGGTGACTTTATTTAAATTGTTTGCAAGAGAAAAAGGAAGTGGACTTCCATTATGGACTTCTTCGACCGTGTTAGGGAAAATGAAGATTTTGTCCCTAAATTGAATTACGCTGGCTTCAAATTCCATATTATTTATTGGATTATTTTGTTATAGTTCTTAGGCTTGAAATGAACGCATTTGGTTTACCAACATTTGGGTTGGTCTGGTGCTTGTGTTATACTTATTAATGATGAAGAGGTCAATATTGTTTTGTTGTAAACTTATTTGACATGTTGCTAATACAAGGCGCCGTCATTCCCAAATTAATGAGTGGGCTAAAATACAAAGGAAATTATGTCGAAATTCGTATTTGATCTTATTATTTTTATTATGATTTTACTTTTCTGTCTTGCAGTATTGTATATATGAAGGGATACAGTTAACAAATTATAATGTTACTTTAATGTGTGGATTAAAAAAATTTGTCATGTGAATCACTCTTTAAAAAAGAAGCGATGCAAATAGCTCATTTTCTCTTCCTCAAACTAGTCATTTGCGTCACTCGTTTATTAAAGAAGTGACGCAAATATAAGAATATATGTTATTAAAAAGAGTCATTTGCGTCACTCGTTTATTAAAGAAGTGACGCAAATAACAAATATAAGTTACAAAAAAAGTCATTTGCGTCGCTCATTTTACAAACGAGTGACGCAAATAACTCTTATTTGCGTCGCTCCAATGAGCGACGCTAATGACTTTTGAGTCATTTGCGTCGCAAGTAGTTGCGTCGCGAGTAGAAGTGACGCAAATGCAGCTAAATGAGCGACGCAAATGAAGGTTTTTGTACTAGTGATTCAAACAAAGCTTTTTGAATTTAATGAAAGTCTAATACATTCAACGAAGCTTATTTAATTGAATGAAAGTCTAACACATTCAAACAAAGCTTTTTGAATCAAATAAAAGTCAAACACATTAAAACAAATCTTTTTGAATTAAATGAAAGAAAAACACATGTAACCAAAGCTTTTTGAATCAAAAGTCAAAACACATTCAAATAAAGGTTTTTGAATCAAATGAAAGTGAAACACATTCAAACAAAGTTTTTTGAATCAAATGAATGCCAAACACATTCAAACAAATCTTTTTGAATTAAATGAAAGTCAAACACATTCAAACAAATCTTTTTAAATCAAAGAAAATTTAAACACATTCAAACAAGCATTTGGAATCAAATAAAAGTCAAACACATTCAAACAAAGCTTTTGGAATCAAATGAAAATTAAACACATTCAAACAAAGCTTTTTGAATCAAATGAATGCCAAACACATTCAAACAAAGCTTTTTGAATCAAATGAAAGTTAAATGCATTCAACGAAGGTAATTAAATCAAATGAAAGTCTAGCACATTCAAACAAAGCTTTTTGAATCAAATGAAAGTCAAACTTATTAAAACAACAATTTTCGAATCAAATGAAAATCAAATGCATTCAACAAATTTAATTGATACAAATGAAAGCCAGAAACATTCAAACAAATATTTTTGAATCAAATGAAAGTCAAACACATTTAAACAAAGATTTTTGAATCAAATGAATGTCAAACACATTCAAACAAATTTTTATGAATCAAATCAAAGTCAAACACATTTAAACAAAGCTTTTTAATCAAATGAAAGTCAAACACATTCAAACAAAGGTTTTTTTAATCATAAGAAAGTCTAACACATTCAAACAAATCTTTTTGAATCAAATGAAAGTCAAACACATTCAAACAAAGCTTTTTGAATCAAATGAAACTCAAACACATTCAAACATAGAATTTTTAATCAAATGAAAGTCAAACATATTCCAACAAAGCTTTTTGAATCGGATGAAAGTAAAATTCATTCAACGAAGCTAATTGAATCAAATAAAACTCAAACACATTCAAACAAATATTTTTAAATCAAAGAAAATTTAAACACATTCAAACAATTCTTTTTGAATCAATGAAAGTTAAACTCATTCAAAAAAAGCTTTTTCAATCAAATGAAAGTCGAATAAATTCCAATAAAGCCTTTTGAATCGAATGAATGTCAAATGCATTCAACGAACTAATTGAATCAAATGAAAGTTAAACACCTTCAAACAAATGCTTTTTGAATCAAATGAAAGTCAAACACATTCAACTAGAGGTTTTTGAATTGAATGAAAGTTAAACGCATTTAACGAAGCTAGTTAATTCAAATGAAAATCTAACACATTCTAACAAAGCTTTTTGAAACAAATGAAAGACAAACACATTCGAACAAAGCATTTTTAGTCAAATGAAAGTTAAACACATTCAAACAAAGGTGTTTTAATCGAATGAAAGTCAAATGCATACAACGAACTAATTGAATCAAATGAAAGTCTAATATATTCAAACAAAGCTTTTTGAATCAAATCAAAGTCTAACACATTCAAACAAAGCCTTTTGAATCAAATTAAAGTCAAATGCACTCAGCAAACTAATTGAATCAATTGAAAGTCAAACACATTTTAACAAATCTTTTTGAATCACATGAAAGTCAAAAACAATTAAATAAATATCTTTAAAACTAATGAAAGTCAAACACATTCAAACAATGTTTTTTGAATCACTGACCTGCTGTACTGCTGCTTCTCAGCTGCTGTTGCTGTTGCTATTTGCTTTTCTCTGATGTCTGTGTTGTTGCTGTGCTGGTCTGCAGATAGTTTGCTGCTTTGTTGCTGGTTGTTCTGCTGCTGGTCTAATGCTGCTTTGTTGCTGTTCTGATAGCAAGTGTTGCTGCTGTTGTTGGAGTTGTTGCTGTGTTGTAGCTGGTTTTGATGTTGCAATGGTCTGTGTTGCTGCTCTTTTTTGCTGATGTCTATGTTGCAATGCTCTGATTTCTGGTTTTTTTTTGTCTTGTTGTTGCCCTTGGGTTGGTGTTTTACCCTCTTTTGTCTAGTCTTGTTGCTTTTGCAACTGAGTCTAGGAGGAGGTTTGCTTTTAAAGTTTACAGGGGTGGTGTGTTTTTGTTGTTGCTCTATGCTTGTCTCTGTGTTCTTGGGCCTTGTTTCCAGAACCCTTCCTAGAAGGTGGTTGAAAGCTTGTGCTCAGGGTGTTCTTGTCTCTTTCCCCTGTACCCTTCCTAGAAGGTGGCAGGAGATAGAGCTTGAACGGTTTGGTGTTTGGATGGCTTGTTTGTTTGGACTTGTGGGGGTTGGTGTTTATTATAACTTAGCTTTTGTAAGTTGTAACTTTTCCTTTTGGTAATAAAATTTTCTCTTATTTTCCAAAAAAAAAAAATATCAAAAAAAAATGTTTTTTTAATCAATTTAAAGTCAAACACATTCAAATAAATCTTTTTGAATGAAATGAAAATTAAATGCATTCAATGAAGCTAATTGAATCAAATGAATGTCAAACACATTCAAACAAAGCTTTTTTAATCGAACAAAAGTTAAAATCATTCAACGAAGATAATTGAATCAAATGAAAGTCTAGCACATTCAAACAAAGCTTTTTGAATCAAATGAAAGTTAAACTTAAACAAAGATTTTCGAATCGAATGAAAATCAAATGAATTCAACGAACAAATTGAATCAAATAAAAGTCAAACACATTTAAACAAAACTTTTTGAATCACTGAAAGTCAGCACATTGAAAAAAAGTTTTTTGAATCAAATGAAATCTAACACATTTAAACAAAGCTTTTTGAATCAAATGAATGTCAAACACATTTAAAAAAAAGCTTTTTTAATCGAATGAAAATCAAATGCATTCAACAAAATAATTGAATCAAATGAAAGTCAGACACATTCAAACAAATCTTTTTGAATCAAAGGAAAATCAAACACATTCAAACAAAGCTTTTTAAATCAAATGTAAGTCAAACACATTTATACAAAGTTTTTTGAATCAAATGAAAGTCAAACACATTCAAGAAAAGGTTTTTTTAATCAAATGAAAATCAAACATATTCAAACAAACCTTTTTGAATTAAATCACTAGTGGAAAAAGTTTCATTTGTAATGGGTTATTTGTAACGGGCAAAGCTATGCCCGTTACATTAAATACATTCGTAACGGGCAAAATATTGTCCGTGACAAATAAATATTTATTCGTAACGGACACATGGTGTCCGTTATGAATACTATATTATTTGTAACGTGCAAAATATTGTCTGTTACGAATAAATATTTATTGGTGTCCGTTACGATTAAATATTTATTCGTAACGGACACCATGTGCCCGTTACGAATAAATATTTATTCGTAACGGAAACTATGTGCCCGTTACAAATATTTGGCCCAGTTGAAAAGAGGAGCCCATGAAAAGAGAAGCCCATTATAAATTATTAGGGTTTCACACTCCTAGTCCTAGTCGTCAAACACTAAAATCCCACATATTTTCCCTTTCACTCTCTCTCCTCCTCTTTTCCTCCCCCTTCGCCTTCTCCTCCTCTCTTCACCCCAAATCGCCGACATCTCATTCCATTTGCCATATCCAAATTCTTAACTCTAACCCTATTTCGAATCACAATTCAATACTCTAACACTAGCAACTAACAAACCCTAGCAGAGAGAAAGCAATTGTGAAATCTAATGGTTGGGAAAATTTGTTGTCGCGAGAGCTACTAGAGCTTCAGCGAACATCAATGGCGGAAACAAACGCTTCTATGGAGGACAAGAAGCATGCTGAGCAATCTACTCACTTCAATTAAGGTTATAGGCTAGGTATAACCATATATCTTTCTTTGCTATTGGTAAAATCGTTGTTTCTTATGATTTTGCCAAGAATTTTGTTGCTTTATTTATATATTCAACTGATTCTCGACAAATTTCGTGTTATTTCTACTCTTTTGCATTTTTGCCTATGTGAATGTTCTTCAAATTTTGTTGTTTTGGATTATCTCAATAAAATTATGAATTATTTGTTCAAGTATTGAAGGTAAACACGAGAAAAAGAATTCTGCTTGATCTAGTGAATGTTACAACTTTACATTTTAGCTTGATTTAGTTACTGATCTAATTCTGCTTGAACTCGTTCTTGACTTGTAGTAATTTCTAAAGTTTATTTTTTTGCTAGTAATTCCATTAATTGAAGAAACTTTTTCAAATGATTTCTAAGGATATCACTAGCATAAAGATATAAGATAATGTTTGGAATTCATTTTGTTGTTGCAATTATCGTTTGAAGTTACGCTAAAAATGATTGATTTTGTTAATAGAAGAAATAGCCAATTTAAAACAGTATTCCAAAATTTTGTGTGTAAAGTTGTGCTAATTAGTGTGTATTGGAGCAAGCAGCTACTAGACATATCATTGCAGGCTGCTGTTTGCTTCAGCAAATTATGCTAGCGAGTTTATTTGGATTGTACAGAGACTGTTGTGTGCTTGAGTGGTAGTGGCTGTGTATTGTATATGCAGGAGAGACTTAGCGAGTTAAGATTGGTGTATTTTTGTGTTGTGTGTGTAGTATAAATGCTGCTTCCATAGGGTTATGTTGTAGTGCTTGTGTGGCCACAAGTGTGCTCGGTGTGACTTAATAACGAGTGTGGAGCCAGTAGGGGGCGTAAAGGGGTGTACGCCGTTAAAAACTGAAGCATTAGGACATTTAATGTGTGTGGAGTTGAAGGTTTTATCTTTACTGGATCAAAGCAAGTTGAAATTAGTATGTTTCCACTAAATACTCAGATTATAAATCATCTTCTTTAAGAGCTATAGACACTAGACTTGCTTGGTGTGCCAAAAGTTTCAACATGGTATATATAGACACTAGACTTGTGATTCATTTGGGATATATGCTCTTTCAATTATTGCCGCTGTTTTCCAATGAAAGTAGATTAATTAACATTGCATACCCTCTGGAAGATAATTAATGTTGAGCAGACTAGTATTTTGTTAAAAGGAATGAGATACGGGGGACAAAATTACCCAAGTCACCCATTTCTAAACTTCTTAGAACATTCTATTTTCAATATATGAGCATTTTCTTTCCTAGGTACCTGAGGGAATCAAAATTCCTCCGAGTCATTGAAATATATTATTGTTGGATCACGTCTAATTGGTACACATAATATGTTAAGTTAATCCTGTTCATTGGATGAGCTGCAAAAGTTTGATACTTTGATATGGTGAAAATTATAATATAGTCATAAGAGTTTGATACATTTAATTCTTGATTGGCTTTTATCTATGCCTTTACTGAAATATCTGCATATTTATCCATTCGTATGTTCGTGGCATTCTTCGTATGTTGTTTACTTTTCCGATTGGTAGATTGGCTTTTTAGTGACATTATTATCAATGGTTTAATTTTGGAGTGAACATTGTTACATTGTATTGCAAAGTAATGAGATGAGACTTCAGTGTTTCATGGGAATTTAACCAATTATTGTGGCTTTTTTTGTTGTCGGTGTTTCATATATCCAATCATTGCAATATGCACACTTTAGAGTATGTTTGCTTTATAATCATGTAACTTTTGGAAAATTAGGGCCCTTAATTGGTGGTTATTATGTTGCTTTCCTTATTTAGTGTACTTGTTCCTCATAGTGGTTTACTTGGCAAATCGGCAGTCTGATGCACGTTCCAAAGAGAGGAAAGCTCGATACATATTGGAGTTGGAGCGGAAAGTACAGACTCTTTAAACTGAAGCAACCACCCTTTCTGCACAACTCACCTTGTATCAGGTATTTTGCTGATATCACACCATAAGTAATGTAAAAGATCTGCTCTTAAATTTAGATCCACTTGTTCTTTCATTTAGATTACGGAGTACAAGGTTTTAGGATCTGGAAATTAAAAGTACTTCAAGGATTCTCTTGTGTGAACTTGTTGTGCTTACGTTTCTTTTAAGAATTTATTGTTTAGAAGGACACAACTGGCTTGACATATGAAAACACAGAACTTAAGCTCCGTTTACAAGCTATGGAACAACAAGCTCAGTTGCGAGATGGTGAGTCTCATGCCTTGTACAACATTAAACATGGATGGGATCAAAATTTAGGTTTGAACAGTTGATTTAGTTTGGAATTTAGCTGCCAATATACAAATTTAAGTTTTCAACTATCAAAATATCTTGATTTCCTTTTTTCAAGTAGAAAAAATATCACTAAATATATTGAACATGGCTTGACAGGTCTCTTGTTTTTGAATTTTGTTGGGGTATAGATCTTTAAAATCTGCACTTGTTTGTTTATTTTTTCAGCACTTAATGAAGCATTAAAGCAGGAAGTGGAGAGGCTTAGAATGCCCACAGGAAAAATGATGGGTCCTTCAGAATCATTTAACTTAGGGAAATAATAATAACTTGTACCATATGCATTCATCCAGTTC